>NC_022033.1:20246599-20275597 GCF_000317375.1 Microtus ochrogaster | reverse complement strand
GCCTTCTGTTTTATTTTATTTAACTTTTATTTTATGCACATTGGTGTGAAGCTGTCAGATTGCCTGTAATGGGAGTTACAGATAGTTATGAGCTGTCACGTGGGTGCTGGGAATTGAATCCAGGTCCTCTGAAAGAGTAGCCAATGCTCTTAACCGCTGAGCCGTCTCTCCAGCCCTAGCCTTTTATTTTTAATGATAAATATTTTTGTAGATTGAATGAAATTTATGCCCTGGCAACGCTAAAGCATGCATGGGCAGCCCATATATGACAGTTCGTTGAACTTGTCCATATTGGGTTTCACAGTCTATGTTGATGAGGACGACTGACCAGGTCTCTTCCTCAAGAGGGCACCAGATCTCATTACAGATGGTTGTGGGCTACCATGTGGTTGCTGGGAATTGAACTCAGGACCTCTGGAAGAGCAACCAGTGCTCTTAACCTCTGAGCCATCTCCCCAGCCCACACATGCACATTTTATTTTTTTTAAAAGATTTATTTATTTATTATGCATACAATATTCTCCCTCCATGTATGCCCACCCACCAGAGGAGGGAGCCAGATCTCATTACAGATGGTTGTGAGCCACCATGTGGTTGCTGGGAATTGAACTCAGGACCTCTGGAAGAGCAACCAGTGCTCTTAACCTCTGAGCCATCTCTCCAGCCACATGCACATTTCAAAAAAAGGAAACAGTGTAGAGTATTTTCTGAAGATATCCGCCATCCTATTCCCTTTCCTAGGCAACCTTAAAGAGAACTGCCTTAAGCCACCATCTCCCCTACCGGGAATAAGAGCCCTGCTCTTTCAGGCTTCATTGTGGAGCTCTACCTGAGCATCTCGTTCTGGAAGGCCATGAGACACGCCCACACGTTCACCAGGCACTCATGAGCCAGTGACTCTGGCTAAACGTTTAGGTTGCTGTGAATTTTTATTAATGTAAATATGTACCAGTAAACATGCCACTTACCACCCCTGCACATGGGTAGAAAGGTTCTAAGGGATGGAGAGATGGCTCAGTAGTTAAGAGTAGTTGTTTAGCCAAGCCGTAGTGGTGCATGCCTTTAATCCCAGCACTTGGGGGGCAGAGGCGGATCTCTGTGAGTTCCAGGCCTTAGAAAATCAGGGCTCAATTCCCAGTATCCACACATTGTATGGCTCACTAATGCCCATACCCGCTAGTTCTAGAAGATCCAATGTGTGTCTGTGTATGCATGCACCAACATTCATGCACGTGTGTACACACACACACACACACACACACACACACACACACACACACACATAATTGAAAACAAATCTAAAAAAACCACCTCTACAGTTTTTCTTTCTGAACATGGGATCCAGCATTGCTCTAAAGATGTGCACTGTCCTGTGTGTATTTGTAGCACGTGTGTACAGTGTCCACAGAGGCCAGAAGAGAGCACTGGACCCACTTAAGAGGAGTCAGAGGCAGCTGTAAGCTTTCCTGTGGGTGCCGGGAGCTGAGTCCAGGTCCTCCACAGCAGCACTGAGTGCTCTTCACTGCTCAGCCCCTCCCTTGCTAATACTCGTTTTTAGGAAATAATCCACAGCACATTGGCATAGCTGCCCAGTAGACTGTGTTGGGCAGGGATGTGGAGTGTCTCATCTGCTCCAGACTGTGTGATCCCATGATTCTGTTGCTGTCTGTTGTTGACATACAAGACATCTGGATCGCTTTTGTAAACAAGGAAAGTCAACACACAGACGCATCTCTCGAAGGAGATAAACGACAGTTGATTCTGGAGCCAAATATGAGTGCTCACAGCTGGGCAATGCAGATTTATGTTGCCCCAAATACCATGTTCCAAGGTGGTCCATTTCCTGAGTACTTCGTGGGACACAGGCAGGTTACAGTCAAACAGGGAAATCTTTGGTGCAGGCCTCAGTCTCTGATGATGGGCTTAGCCCTTGGGCTGGGGGAAGCTGGGGGTCTGTTAGTTACCATGGTGTCAGCTTAGAGACAGAGGTAGGCAACGAACTGCTATTTAGGAGATGAAAATAGCCCAAGATAACTTAGATCCAGACCAGCAGCATTCCAACTCCCCACAATCACGTAGGTGCTAGTCAGTCAATGAGCCTCGTAGATGCTCTGAAACTCTGCCGGTGAATGGCCTGTGCGCACACACTTTCGTGTGCTATGCATACCAAACCTCGAAGGAGCCTGTACCAATTACAAACCCATCTTCCATACGGTCAACAGTCTTAAATTCCAGCTGTTTTAGGAGAGGGGACTATGCCCGAAGACTGGCCCAAATCCTTTTTCATGGAGCAGAGATGACAAGCTCATGAAGACAAAGGAACACTCAAGATCACTTAGGGGCAGTGCCAGCTTGGTCCCTATCTCTCTGGTGTTCTCCAGAGAACAAGGGCGGCATCTGGGGCAGAATGAGAATACTGGGTGGGGTCCCCGTGGGGCGCTCTGAGGTCTCTCTCTGCTGCTCACCGGCGCAGAGGAGGGATGGGACAGATTTTACATTTCCAGAAGGAATTTCTGGCTTTTCTCTCCATTCCCTTCCCTCTTCCTGCCCCCCCCACCTCCCATCTTTTCCCTTGGAAACGGTCTCAGATTCCGGAAGGTGCTTCCCTCACTTCTGAACCCGTGTGGGAGGAAGCTGAGGACGTGGGGGTTACTGATTGAGAGAGGAGGTTGAGACCTAGAGCTGTTGTGCAGAGAGAATGGCAAATTACCTAAGGACTGGAACCAGATGGGGGTGGGGGGTGGGGGGTAGGAGAGTGGTGCAGGCAGCCATTCATCAGTGCCTTTTAACCCTTTCCTGTGGCGAGCGCAGGCAGCGCTCTGTACCAGGTCAGGCTGCTGGGGGAACATTTCCACAAATGGTAGGTGCTGAAGCCTTTGAAATGAGGAGGGCCCGCTCCCTCTTCAGGCTTTGCAGACAGGTTCTGGCTCAGAGTAAAACTGTAGGAAAAGGTAGCTGAGTGCCTAATGTCGGAGATGATTCCTGTGGGAAATCAGGCTGCTTTTCAGGCATGATTTGAAAAGCCGCTGCCTCCCAAAGTCAGCAGTGGTGGGGTGGGGTGCGGGTGTGGGGAGAATGCCATTTATAAAGCAATCAGCGCTTCGCCAGAGTCCCCCATCACTCAGAATTATTTTCTGAAATTTGGCCTCTGTTCCTCACTCTGGAGGAAAGGCAACCCGGGCTCTCAGCTTCCAATCAAGCGGCTGAGGAGGACTGGGGCGAGCCACACAAAGGGAGAGGGGCTCCTGCATTGTTCCGCACAGCTGGAGCGGAGGAAAATCATTTTCAGGGCTCCTCCACGCAGCTCGGGATGGAGCCCGAGGAGGCCTCATCAGAGGCCCCATTCATCTCACTTCGTACTTTTAAACTTTAAAGCACATATTTATGTGCCTCAAGTCGCTCGTGAACCACCGCGTGTCAAACAGTTCTGGGCTGATGGAAGAGGTACCCGTCCTGGGACTTTCTGAAACACAGTTCCATTTCCGGCCCCTCTCCACCCCCCCCCTCCGTTTCTTTCGTATGCTGCCATGAGATGAATATTCCTAAAATGCTCTCCAACACATCCTGTTCGAGAACCTTCCAAGATGACCCGCTGGGCTGATCCCTCAAGCCTGAGACCCCAGGCTCGGCATTCAAAGCTCTCTGCAGGTGTGGCCTCAGCTTTGCCCCAGACCCCTTACCATCCCCCCTTCCAGCAGGCTGTCACTGACAGGCTGCAAATGCAAGGTGATAAATGACTGTCATTTTCCTCCTCCCCACCTCAGCAGGCGTCTGCAGGCAGCTAAACACAGTCCTCTCTTCCTTTAGAGGGAGGCGACTGCACCCCAGTTCCTTCTGCACACGGTAGGGTGAGCTGATCTAGACTTGTGCCTCCAGGCCTGTCTGTGGAGATGTAGATCAGGGGCTGTCGAATTATGGTTGGGGAGAAAAAAAAAAGAAAAAAGCCAACCCATCTCCTTATTATTAGACCTTTGAGCTAAACGACTTTCCTTTTTTTTTTTTTTTTTTAATGTATAGGGGCTGGAACAACAGGCCACCCGGTAAAGTGCCTGCCTTGTAAGCATGAGGACCCGAGTTCGATCCCCAGCACTGATGGGAAAGCCAGGTGTGGTGGTGCATACTTGCTACCCCAGAGTCCAGGGAGGTGGAGACAGGGCTCGCTGTCCAGCCAGCCATGCTTACTAGGTGAGTTCCAGGCCAAGTGAAGAGACTGTTTGAAAACAAAATGGGTGGTCCCTAACCTAAGGAAGGACACCCACAGTTGACCTCGTCCCTCTACACACGTGCTCTCCTCCCACACGTAACACACATTTACACACATACACAAATTAATAATTTAAAAGGGTACTAAAAAATAAAAGGTGAGCAGGGTGGTGGCAGGAATGCCTTTATTCCCAGCTCTTGGGCAGTAGAGGCAGGTGGATCTCTGTGAGTTGGTGAGTTCGAGGCCAGCCTGGTCTACAGAGTTCCAGGACAGCCAGGGCTGTTACAGAGACACCGCCCGCCCCCCGTCTCAATTCCCCCTGCCACCCCAACAAAAGTGAAGAGAGTCCACTGGCCTTATAGGCCCAAGGGCCCCACTGCCTGTCCCTTTACTTAGGTGGACCACTGCCACCTACTGTAAGTGGCTGATGGCTGGTTTGGGGTGCGGCAGACAAGGAACTGAGGAGCAGGTACCCTGGGCTGCATCTGACTCTGGCTGAGGGAGGCGAATCTCCAGAGTGTGAAAGACAAATAAAGGTCACCTGGAATGGCTGCAGGTGGCCATCTCTGACTGGATAGGTTACAGAGAAGGAAGGTCACACCAGGGAAACAGGAGTGCAGGGCTGGACAAGGCACGTGGTGAATTCTGGCCTCTTGGTGCTCACACCAGCGTGAGCCTCTTATCACTCCACTAGCAGGAAGCCAGGGTGAGACAGGGGCAGGGGTGCCTATGCCTGCAAGCATAGACTTCTCCCTTGTGAGAAGTCCCCACATTTCCCAGGCCCTGGCTGGAACCTTTCGCCAGCCTTCATCTTCCAGCTTTCCTCTACACAGAATTGAAAAAGGCCAGCGGCAGCCTTCCTAGGCAGGTAGATGCCAGCAGCCACCCCGGGCAAGAGCTTTCCCAGTTTAATGCACCCAGGGTCTTGTGTGTCTCCTCGCAGACCCGGCTCAAGTTCTGGTATTTGGACTCTTGAGTCAGTCTCTTGTCTGGCTCTGATCTGCAGCTCCCTTCGGTTCAAATGTAGGTCTCGCTGAGGGCTAACCAGGGACTTTTTCAGCCAGAACTGTGTAATAAGTCACGGGGAGAAAGTTGCAAAGCAGGGAAGTCTGGTGGAGGCTGAGCCATGGCGACTGATACAAGAGTTTAGAGTGGACGCCTTCCCACACAGCTGCAAGGGGCCAAGGCAGCAACAACACCAGGGATGAGAAAGGAAACTCGGAGTAAAAAGGACCCGTCCAAGGTCACACAGGGGCAGGCAGGAATCCGCCCAGATCGGATGTGCCTAGGCATCCATGTTCCTTCCACAATGTGGCACCTCCAGCCACCTCCACCTCTGTATTCCCCGACCTCTCCAGAACCTTCTACTGTACAGTAAAGCTCAGATACACTCAACCCCTTTTGTTTTCACTTATTCACTTTTCTTCATATGTGCGGGTACACATGGGGAGGCCAGAGGTCAATGTCCAGCATTTTCCTCAGGAGCCATCTGCCTTACAAAAAAATAAAAATTAGCCAGGTGGTAGTGGCACACGCCTTTAATCCCAGCACTAGGGAGGCAGAGACATGTGAATCTTTGTTTGAGCCCAGCCTGGTCTACAAAGCGAGTTCTAGGGCAGTCAGGGCTGTTACACAAAGAAACCCTGCCTTGAAAAAAAAAAATAAAGAAATAAATATTAAGAAAATTCTTTATGTGTTAATTGTTTTGCCAGCGTGTATGTATGTGCACTGTGTGACCGCCATGGGGGCCAAAAGGCATGGGAACCACCACTTCCGTCTCCACCTTACTGTTTTTCAGAGAACTTACCAAGCAGGCTAGGCCAGCTGGCCTGCCCCCAACTCCACAGTGCCATCACACCTGGCTTATCTCTGAGTTCTGAGGGTCCAAGTCAGGACCTTATGCCCCAAAGGCAAGTGTCTTATTAACTGAACTGTTTACTCAATTTCCCACTCTCTTCTTTCAGTTTATTGTGTGAGTGTCTGTGTGGGGAGGAGCTGTCAGGACAGCTGAGGAGGGGTCTGTGCTCTCCTATCTTCTCACCAGTCCTCCCCGCCCCCTTTTCTTTAAGATAGGGTCTCATGCACCTCAGGCTGGGATGACTTTGCACTCCTGATCTTACCCCTGCATCCTGGCCTGGCATCACTGTCTGTCCACAGTGTACCGACTGTGCTAGGGCACGGTAAAGGGAAGCTCTTCCCACCCCAGCAAGCTGGAAGAGGAAAAGAACCGCTGTTGGACATCCATGCTAACAAGGTCTACCTGAGTCAGCTGGCCAGGTTCAAAATTAAAGTTGTCTGAATATAACAGAGGCACACTAATTAGCTTTTTTTTTTTTTTTAATCAAGTGTAACAATCTGCCTGCTGCAATCAGAAAGCAGCTCAGTCTATTTTAACTCGTTGTGGGGCAGGAGCAAGTTTGGAGCACAGTGGCAATCCCTCCTGCGTTCCCTGTCACTTCTCCGCCCTCACCCCGACCCCATTAACTGTGTGATGCTCTGTAGGGCATGCTACCTGGCGGACCTGTTTTCTCATCTGTCAGACGCTAGAGAATGAATTAGCCCATCACTCTGTGCTGGCAGAGCTGGGAACAAAGCCGTCCTGGAACTTCACAACTAGAAGAGCCAAATGATACCCTGGACTCTTAGCTCGGGCTCCTAACGAAACCTCAGGAGTTGTGCAGAGTTCTGTGATGTCAGCTACATGGCACGTTGGAGCGCTGAGGCCAGGGAGGAAGTCCATGAGGACCCACCTGAGAGTGGTGGCCATCAAGACCTGAGGGAGCTGAATACCCCACTGTCCTCACAGAACAGACAGTGA
Source organism: Microtus ochrogaster (assembly GCF_000317375.1). Taxonomy (NCBI): domain Eukaryota; kingdom Metazoa; phylum Chordata; class Mammalia; order Rodentia; family Cricetidae; genus Microtus; species Microtus ochrogaster. The sequence continues at coordinate 20,268,575 of NC_022033.1, read as the reverse complement.
CCGGTAGAACTAGCTGCAGCCCCTCAATCCAGTGAAACCGCCCTCCTCCCTGAATGCCAACGAAGTGCTGGAGCTTGGGGATCATCCACATCACTCAGAGAGGTATCTGGCTGGTGCCTGGAAGGGCATTTGTCAATCCATCCCCTAGCTGCACACTCAAATGTGTACTGTGCTAAATTTCTCAGCTAGAAAAAAAAAATCAAGTATTTTTTTTCCCTGCCTTTTCTACATAAATGGTAGCTGCAGGCTACAGATGCCAGAGGAAGGGAAGATTCCCAGACACCTCAGGCAAAGGCAAGTCTGCATGGGAGGCGTGGCAAAGCAGTACCTGTAACCTAGTGAGTGAGTGGTGACAGCACACCAGTGGCCGCTGATACAAGCAAAGTCGTAGGTCCTGATTGACGTACTTACAAGGGATAGTGTGAAGCCAGGAAACTGGAAGGAGAAACAAAAAACAAAACAAGCCATACCTGACCCAGAACTCTTGCTGTTTCCCAGTTCACAGAAACTCCAGAAGAGCCTGAGCTGACCCTGCATGGATGTAATTAGCAAATCCATTCAGCAGGCATAGGCCACGGAGTAGAAAGCCTGTATCCTTACAGCAACCCTTCAGGAAAAGAGAGGTGCAGGGGGGCTGCAAATGAGGGTATTAGAGGACACACCAGAACCCCAATGTATGTGACTTACTTTAATTCTGATTCAAATCTGATGGGAAACACTGAACAGCTGACATTACTGGGTCACTGCTGGGCTCTTCAGATGCAGCCACAGAGGCTTACACTTACACACGTAAATCTTGTGCAAGACACCTAGGATCTGCGTGAGCTCGACAAGTGGGTAGGGCTGTGTGTGGTGCACCACCCAAGGCCGTGGGCACGTCACTGTTTAGCCACACATAGCTCAGCCCTCACAGGGACTGGTATGCAGTACCAACAATACAAAGTTAAGAAATCAGCCAGCAGGGCTGGAGAGATGGCTCAGGGGTTAAGAGCACTTGGCTTCTATTCCAGAGATGCAAGTCTGGTGTTCACTACCCACATGGTGGCTCAAACCATCCACCATCCATAACTCTAGTTCCAGGGAATTTAACTTTCTTCTGACATCCTCCAGTACCCAGTGCACACATGGTGCACATACATATACACATAGGTACATGTGGGCAAAACACACACACTACATAAAAAATTAAGAAAATGAAATTAAATTAGAAGTGGTGGCTCATGTCTGTAATTCCCAGTACGCAAGAACTTGAGAAAGGAGAACTGTCATGAGTTCAAGGCCAGCCTGAGCTACCTAGGGAGTTCCAGAAGAGCCAAGGCTACAGAGTAACACTGTGTCTTAAAAAAAAGTGGGGTGGGGAAGCTTTGAGGATTGCTCAACAGGTAAAGGACCATCTGCCAAGCTTGCTGGCCTGAGTTCAAGCCTGGAAACCACACAGTGGAAGAAGTGACTCCTGCAAGTTGTCCTCTGATCGACATGACTGACATGCATGCCCCATACCCCATAAACAAGAGTGAGGAGAAAGCTTTCCCCTCCAGTGAATAAACCAATCTCTCACTAAGAATTTTTTAAAGAAGATTTATTTATCTTATGATTTTGCTCATGTGTGTGTCTGTGCACCATGTACAAGTCTGGTGTCCGTGGAGGTCAGAAAGGGGTGCTGGATCCCTTGGAACTGGAGTTCCGCATGGTTTTGAGCTACCAGTGAGTGCTGAGAATCAAACTTGGGCCTGGAGCACAGCTGTGTGTGTGTGTGTGTGTGTGTGTGTGTGTGCAGGACCTGTGGGGCAGAGGGGCTGTACAGATAGCAGGCTAACTCTTAAGCTTAACTCTTAGAGCCCTCAGACAATGCCATCTGAAACACGAAGAGTGAAATATAAACAACAGTCAGCTACTTTCCTTCAATCCAATTTCTGAGCAGTGGTGTGATTGATCAATTTATACATCGATTGGCCTTCACCACCTCTGTGCTGCTGCCACCGCCTCCATTAGGGGTGGCTCAGTTCAACTTCTGGCTGGCAGGGTCCAGCAGGGTCACTGTAGCTGCTGGAGCAGGCGGAGCACGTTGGTGGCGTAGGGGTTCTGTTGTTCGGTGGCCCCCCGCAGCTGCACGGGGTGAAGGCTGGGGTGGGGGGCTGTGAACTGCTGCACAGGGCAGTACAGCTCTTGCAGGAGAAGCCAGGTGGAGTCGGGATCTACTTTCATCAGGTGGAGGAAGACGCTGTGGAGAGAGGATTGCGTGAGCAGGGGAGGTGGGTGGGAGGAGGAAGGAAGGGCAGCTACTGCTCATCCCAGAGGCTGTTCACTCAACTCTGAGAAGGAACTGATTACAATATCAAGTCACTTCATTTTTTTTTTTTTTTTTTTTTTTTTTTTTTTTTTTTTTTTTTTTTTTTTGGTTTTTTTGAGACAGGGTTTTTCTGTGGCTTTGGAGCCTGTCCTGGCACTAGCTCTGTAGACCAGGCTGGTCTCGAACTCACAGAGATCCGCCTGCCTCTGCCTCCCGAGTGCTGGGATTAAAGGCGTGCGCCACCATCGCCAGGCCTCAAGTCACTTCAAACAGTAGAGGGAACCTACTTTAGATCCTAAGACAGGGCCATCAGGATGGCTCCAGAGCCTAACAGAAATGTAGGCGAATAGCTTCGGTCCATTGACGTGGAGTAAAACAGGGATTAGTTCAAGGGGAGCAGTACTGACACAAAGAAGTTCTTCAGTGTAGAGCTGGAGTCTGAAGGAATGACAGGCCTAGCCCCACAACACCAGCTATGCCTGGGGATTTGGGAAAGCCCCTTAACTTTTTCTTCAAGATCCTCATGTGCCCCTGGCTGGATCCATTCTGGTCACTCGGAGTCATGGCTTCTTAGAGGTCTGGGAACAAGAGCCAACAGAATACATGCTCTTTGAAGGCTAGCCAAGGGATCTTGAGGAGAAAAGTATTGATGTCCTGTACAAACACAACCTAGAGCTCAATTAAGGGTCAAGGCCACAGTGTTACCAGGAATGAAAGTCTTCACCTTGACCTGAACTCTGACTATTATCTGTTCAGTTCCTGTTTCTGAACCACCAGTCGTGTGCCCCCAGACTGGACAGTCCCGTGTAAACCTCACACACTTGGCTGTTCAATCCTAGGGTAACTGATGCTCTCCCTGTGCTGGCCCTACCAGCCCACCCACTGAATCACCTGCTGGAGAGGCTGCTTTCCCACTTTGTCGAGGTGGTCTCCCCTCTTTCCTCTCAGAACTCTCTCACATTTAGCTGTCTCACAGTGGCAGGGAGTGTGGCTGCTGGCTTTCCTTTGGCTTAGCACACTATAAGCACTCAGTGAATACCTGCTGACTAACAGGCTCTCCTGCCTGACGACTGATTAATGATTTGAGGGACACCCCTTCCTGGGGTTTTTACATTCTAGCAAGGATCTGTGAAAGGTCATGAGGCCATCATAAAGAAGAACAGGAACAGGGAAACAAAATGTGTTATGTATCACTAGCCATGGAGCCTTGGAACTATACACGTGGTTTGGCCTCAATTTCCCTACTGTTTCCCTTCTTTTTTCCTTTGAGACAGGGACTCATGCAACTCAGGCTGGTTTCAAACTTGCTATATAGCCAAGGTTGGCCTTGAACTCCTACTTTTCCTGCCTCTACTTACCAAGTGCTGGTGAATTCTTTTAGTAAAACCACATCTATTTTCAGTTTTCTCATTTTACAGCATTTTGCTTAGGTTTAAAACACAGATCAGTGCCTACCAACTCCAGTTAAAAATCTTTTTAATATGTATTTGTGTGTGTATGTCTTGGACATGTGCATGCCATATGTGGAGGCAGGGGATAACTAGCAGGAGGAGGTTCTTGATTTCTACCATATGGGTCCTGGAACGGAATGCAGGTCTTCAGGCTCCATGGCAAGTGCCTTTACCATCTATCTCAGCAGCTCCCAAGTGTATTTTAAATTTAATTTTGAAGTTAGCATATACAATAATAGGTTTTGTTACAGTTTTCACACATATGTACCATTATAGGTTGTTCTTGCCCATCTCCATCCAGGTGACTTCCATTTACCAGCTAAACTACCATCAGCCTCAGTATTAGTGGACTCTACCACAGACTCAACTAGTGAAGAACTAAAATACTTAAAAGCCAAATTCCACTTGTAATGAGCACAGACAAGACTTTTCCTTGTCATCAGTCCCTGACCACCCAGAACCAGCATTCAGTGTTTACACCGTGCAAGGTGATCACCATGTGCCCAGGTTATAGAGACATGCTGACATTTCACAAAGGGACTAAGTACTTACGGGGCCTGGAGCCAATTCCTCCTGTGTACCAAGAAACAACTATACAGATAAGAAGATAACCTCTTTCTTGCTAATTATTTCTAGGGACCTCTAGCATACTTTTGAGAGTCAAATGGGAATAAAATGATTGCTAAATAAAAATTAATTTCTGGTTTTTAATTTCATTAGTTAGAAAAATTTGTGTCCCTGGGAGAGTTGGGCTTTATCCTGTGACACCAGTTTTGCTTTCTTCCTTGTGTGTGATAGACATATCCTGGGGGGGAGGGAGACTGTGTGCATGTGCGTGTGAGTGTACATGTGTGTACACCTGTGACTGTGTGAGCATGCATGCGTACATGTGTGTTAGCTTAGAATAATCTTGTTGATAACCTACACAGTGGTGCTGAAGAAGTGATTATACAATTCTAATTCGTTGTTTCCACTCCACTGCAGAAAAGAGATGGGGCCTGCGTGGGAGACAATTTTTGTTTAAAAACAAAAATATCTTTGATAATTAGAGTGGTGAGGGAAATGATAAAAAACACCCCCCCCCAAAAAAAAAACCAACCAAAGAAGCACATTTCTGTTTACACGTGACACCGTTGACAGTTTCCCTTGGTGCCAAAGACTGTTAGAATGCAAATGATTTCATTTGACTTTTTTTTCTACTTCAAGAACTGGAACAATTTCTTAAGCTGCAGCTGCTCTTCCTTCAAGGAATATTTTTATCTGGGCAACAGTCAACAGAAGGTGCTGAGGCCCAGCTCAGCCACAGTTCCGCTCTGCTTACAAGTTCAGAGCATAACGACACTCATTCCTGAGACCCCTTTAGCGGGCTGAATGGGATGCTGTAATCACTCTCTGAGATTTCCAAATAAAACACTAACAGGGAAGCAAAGAAAGCATGTGCAGACTTCACCTGTTTTTATTAAGCAGAACCAAACTCTTAGAAATCATTTTAGATGTCTAAAAGGGTATACACTCAAACAAGCAAGTTCCTCCTCCTGCCTCAGCCCCTGGAAGCAAAGCATCCTGCCTCCAGAGCCTGCTTCCACTTTCTCCCAAGGATGATCACAGGCAGTCTAGCCTCCCCATGGGCGTGTTCTGAGGGGAGGGGACAGGAGGGGTGAGGCAGGGGAGCACTCCGAGTGTCTAAAGAAAGCACTGTTTCAGAGACACACACAGAGAAAATCAGAGATGAGAAAGAGGGAGGAGGTAGATAGGGGGAACAGAAAGAGAGAAGGTGGAGGGAGAGAAGGGGAGAGGACAGGGATGGGGTGGGGAGCAAGAGCCCGAGGAATGATTACTACTACCGACTCCAGCAGTATCACCGGCTATGGATAATGCTCAGACTGAAAAGGGCAAAACATCTGTCTTTTGTCTCACTCAACCCCACAGTGCCTTGGTGGGGCCCAGTTCTCAGCCACAGGGTTCTAATTCTGTCTGTGATTTCAGGGACAGCGGAGTGCAGTATATTTCACCACCTGCAAGCATGAGGAGGGGAATGAACCCGTGCCATGAAGGCAGGTGGCTGGCAGGAGCAGCTGTGCTCCTGCTGGGCAGGAGGCATGCAGTCTGCTGAACCCTAAACACTGACAAATTCTTAACCTTGGCCCTGTTGGCTTTGCCACCAGGAGCTGAGCCTGAGGCCTGGCAGGTTGGGTCTGAGGGCTCCAGAGGTCTGGCTTTGATTCTCAACTCTGGAGCACTTTGCTTGGGGCCACTTCTTGCCCAGCCTTTCTGCATAACCAAGCCAAGAGACAAAGGCAAGGCCTCTCTTTGAGTGACCAGGGCAACTGCCTGGAACACGTCCTCAAAATAGCTCCAGACATGGCAGGACGGTTGTTGAACATGCCAAATGGCCAGTCCTCTCTTTTCAAACCCAAAGAGAAGGTGCACTATTTAACTCCCGAACAAAAACTCCTTTCTCCTTCCCCCAGGCCCAAATTGGTGGCTCCGGGGAGCACAGTTATCAAGAGATTACCTGGTCCCCAGAGCACAGGAGGCATTCAGCTGTGCCTCTTGCCTCCACATGTCCCGAGGCAGGTGATTATCTCTCAATAACCTGTAGGGCCGTGTAGCTTAAATGATAACTTGACTTTAAAAAATTTAGAACTCGCCGTTAGGCAGTTTCTAAGCAACCTCTGTTTCCATGGCAAAGAAGCCTGGTGTTTATACTGATTTTTCACTTAAAATGCGGTTTTATTGAATTTCACTTCATGCAGGCAGCCATTTCCCTGCACTCCAGCCCTATCTATAGTTGACGGGTATCAGTAAGTACCTAATAAACTCCAGAGGCCAAACCAACAGAAGGAGAGCATTCCTTCAGGATCAGTGCTGGGCTACTCCAAAGAGCCAGCTGGGGTGTGGTGGCCTGGGGGGCAAGAGTGTGCTGATGGAATCTAGCTCGCAGAGCCAGGGCCTCATTCTTGTGGTTCAGACATTTAAAGACGCCATGCTAGGTTTCTGAGATGTTACAAAGGAGGCTGATGAAAGATATGGTTTTAGGACCCATCTCATCTTCTGGGGAAGGCAGGCATCATAGTGTAGTATGGCCAGGCCATCCTAGAGGCCCTCTGAGGGTGTAGCCAGGGAAGGATTCCTAAGGGGTGCATACGGGCAGTGGCGACTCCTGGGGCAGACAGATAGTTCCGAGGTGCTGTCTGGCTTCCACGGGCCCCCACAACTCTGTAGCATGAGCACTGGATTATCTGACACTGCCACTACTACCGCCACCACTCCCCCCCAACCCCAGTGGCAAAACCCAAAAGAGAACCCTGTGTTGTAGCAGCAGAGTATGTCTTTGCAAGCTCTGTCTAGACAGCATCCGCTCAAAGGCGGCTCTAGAACACTGTAAGCCAATCAGGGTCTGGAATTGCTAAATAAACTGTAACTGAAGTGCAAGGCTCCCAGCTCTCCGGGTGACAGGCTATTCTTTCTCTGTCAATTACTTGCTTGAGGGATCTGATGTTCCTTGTCTCTTTCTGGATTTATAAAATGCTCCCAGGAGCTGTCAGGGCAAATGCTAGAGGTAAAGAACTTGTGGCTTTGTGTCTGTTTGTTTATTTGGAGCATCTAAGGCAGTGGTTCTTAGAAGCATGACACACCTCTTTCCACAGGGGTCTGAGCAAATGTGGCTGAAAGCACATCACTTACTGGGAAGCGGCCTGGTCCCCTCACCGGCAGAACAGCCTCCATACCCCATTCTCTGGTCATCTCTTTCTCCATTACTCTGCGCATGCCAATACTGCAAATGAGGCTGTGTGCTGCCTTTTAAACAAATGGATGCCCAAGGTGTTGACTTGTCCCAGGCTGCAAGCAGTGGGCTATGTTTCCATACTTGGTAATTTACTCTAATGTGTCTTGGTTCATTGGTTAACCAGTATTTCAAGCTTGTCCTTTCTTGCTATTCAATTTAGCTATCTTCCTATGCACTGAGGCTGTTTTTTTTTTTGTCTCTAAATGTTGGGAATGGGAGATTATGACTGGAAGCAACAATTTACTCTCCAAATACATGCTACCAATTACCTTTGCTGATACACTTACTTGTTAGACCTAGCTATACTTACCTGTTCAAAACCATTCACCCATCGATCGACCTCCAACACAGACTCCCATTAAAAATATTTAAATGCAGAGAGGACAGGAATTAAAACCATAAACACCAGTTGCAGCATATGATGCTAATCATGCCCCTAAAATATCACAAGACAGAGTATCATAAATGTAGTAGAATGCTTCCACTGCTTCATGCATATTTAAAAGGACATGACACGGAGAGGCCCAATCTGTTAGAGACAATTCAAAAGGAAGTCAGAACCTAGCAGGGTTTAAGTCTTACTGGGTGGGTTTTAAATGAAGCCCCTTCCATCCGGCTAGCTTTTCTACCTCCAGGCCCCAGGCTAAGGTCCCATGGCAGGGTTGCTTGCCATGGCTTCAAAGTAGCCTCTTGTCTCAGCTCTGGCTAATATACTCAAAGGTCGCATGCAGTGTTTCCTGCCCCTACAAGAAAGATGACACTTTTGTGACAATCTAAATGTTTTTGCCCTATCCTACTCAAATTATTTTTCTGTGACCCATGCTTTGTCACTAAGCTAGCAGCTCCTGCTGATGGGTGCAATGAGAAGTCTTTCTTAGAAATGTATTTCTGGTGGGGTATGATAGCGCATGCCTTGGATCTTGGCACTTGGCCTCTGCATGCACATGTACAGGCAAGTTTACCCCCCACTCCCCAATAAACACACAGGTTAGCAATCCCATAACACATTACAGCCTCGGGAAAATACTGGCAACACATGATTTAAGAAGTGCAGAGATCTCTGCCTTCATATCAGAAACCTAGTAACCTGCTTTGTTTGTAATCTGCATGGCAGATGTCTCTTATCTCTGACGCCATGAAATCATGCCTCTATGTGCACAGTGAACGGTTTCAGATCTGAGTGTATTTTTAGAACAATGGGCCTTGAAAAGAAAAGCAGCAGTGCCTGTCAAAAGATGGATAATAGGAAAGCTAACTACTTGGATCTGGATTTGTCAACTATTAATCAAATGTCAAAAGGAAAAATATGAGGAATGCCCTCATTTCCATGCCAGGTGCAACCCAGGGGGAAACAGCTTTGAATCCAGGCCTCAAGTGAGCTGCCCACCCCATTCAGGGGATGAGCTATTCATTTTGAGCTAGCTGAACTAGTGGATCACCTCAGTAGCTCCTGAGCTGTTCAAACAGACAGGCCTGTGGGTGGCGTAAAGAGGAGTCGGGCTCTGGTGGGGATGAAATGAAGGAGCCTGTGCTAGTCTGTGTTGTTCAGGGTTTGAAGGCACCAGCTGGTTCTTTGATGGGCTAGGATCCTACAGCTAGAAAGAGAGCTGGGAAGTCAGTCAATAAAGGAACCTTCAAACCTGCTCCTGACTTCCCCCACAAATGGAGATGGGGAGGGTGTCCCAATTAACACGGGGAAAAAAAAAACCTTTTGAGGAGAAAGCCCTATTCAGATTTTAATAACAAGTAGATTTAGAAGGAAGGCTGCACCCAGGTGTATACGCACATGACAACATATTATTTGGTTAGTGTATACACACATGTACTTCCTACATATACACATATATACAGAACCACACTTTGAAACACACGCACCACAAGGGCAGAGGCCACCTGTTTTCAATTTTCAGTACCCAGACCAGTGCTTGGCATACAGGAGTTTACCACATAATCTTTAGAGTTGACTTTCTGACCACATCTAAAAAACAAAACACCTGTGAGGAAGACATCGCCACCATCCACTCATACAGGGAGGAACTGAAAAGTAATAGATCCCATGCGGCCTCACAGCATAGGACCTAAACCTAGGTTTATCCAACTGGTGCTACTTGCTCTCACACATGCCAGGTGACCCCCACTCTGACCCAGGTCTATCTAAGCGATAACAGCACCAGGACCTGCGTGGCAGAAGGTGCACTAGCTGGTGGCTTACCTGTATCCCTAGCCAGGTTCTGGGGTTGGCAGGGGGCAGGAGCTGATAGAGACCAAGCAGCCTTGGAGCTTAGTTTTATCACAAAACTTATTGGGGATGGGACTTCATGATTTAACAGTAGATACTGTCTAGTTTTTATTTGTTTTTGGTCCAGAGTGAAGGTGCAAATGATGTAAGACCTCGCTGTAGGACAGGGAGCCTCAGAGGCTAGCAGGAGATTGGCCCATTGAGTATACATATTCAAGGAAAAACCAAAATTGGGATGGAACCCTAAGAGTAGGGGAGTTGCTCTCCTCTGGAATTCTTCCCGGGTATGAAATGGCAAAGCCCAGTGGCCAGAAGGGCACAGAACCGCATGCTGGGAGATATACTAAAGGGTTCTAGACTATTTATGAATTTGCAACAGTTAAGCTTGCCTTTGCCTCTGGCTTAGGTGGGGCATGACTGATCCAAGGCTTACTCCTACTGATGCTGCCTTCTTTATAGCCCTTGGTTTGATGGCTACTCTTCCCATACCCAGAATATGATTTACTTATTTGTCAGCCATTAATGTTGCTTAAATACATGGGATTTGAAGAAGCGTCCCCCCCATAACCAGTTAACAGTGACACCTTGTGGTAATAAGCAGCAAGGTTATCTCCTGACCCACCCCTCCCCCAAGTTGTAAGATTTATGCCCCCTCCTTACAAGGCATATTTGCCAGATAAAAGCATAAACTGGGATGGCATCTCCACTCTTAGCATTTACAGCCTTGGTTATATCAACCACCCCCTGATCAATTTCCATTTCCAGAGTTTACGACCTGGATGTAAAACCTACCATGAAGGCTATATTTAATAAAACAAATTAAAAAAGCAAACAGAGGTTGGGACATTCTTTGGAGCCAGGAAAAATAAACAAGAGGAAGGAGAACTTAGCAATGATGTGGATAAAAGGAATGTGCGCCAGTTGCCAGCTTTGCCACATTATGACGACTCCGAGGCCCACAGAAGCACCTATTCTTTGGGAATGTGGTTTACTGTCTTGTAGAAGGCAGAGGGCTCAGAGCAGACAGAGGAGCAGGATAAGAAGCTCCCCTGTTCTGAGGGAAGTCGGGCCATCTGCGGCCCTTCTGACTTCCCCCGTAACTTCTAGAGCTTGTGCTGAGGTTTGTCTTTTGTACAACCTGCTACAAGCTCTCTAAACACGAGAGCGTTCCTGTCTCCCATAAGTGTGTGTTGTGTTACTCTGACAGCCATGTGGTGAATACGGTGTCAGAGGTGGAGGTACAGCTGGTAAAGAGGCTTCTGTGGTGGCTCAGGTCAGGTCTTACGGTGGTCTGACTATACTGGTACTTGGAATGGAAGAGGAGCAGTTTTCCAAGTGGGCAGGTAGGCATTCTCTTAGTAAGGAAGGAAGGGGTTAAGGAAAGAGAACTAAGGACAAAGGGGCTGGCCTGGGACCCCTACTCTCTCTTCACGACTACCTTGACTGCTTCAATGCAATCAGCCTCACCAGGGCCCTCCACATGATGGCTCAGGACACCAGGCCTGCCTACTGTCTTGGGTGACTCTTCCTGTTTAGAGAGCTCATTAATTTCAGAATTAAGATACAAATCGGAAAATACTGACTCTTAGCCCCCAACCCCTTCAAAATAAGTTTGCAGATGAGGCGTGGGTGAAGCAATCAGCTTTGTACGTCCTCTCCCTCCCACAAGGCAGACTTGGTCATCTGTCTCAACCCCCTGGTGGAAGGGAAGGCACTGGAGCAAAGGGAGCCACAGTAAGTGATTCGGCTGCATTCTCCTCCTCCAGCCACCTTGAACACTAACTTAAGATTCAGCAAGGTCCAATTCTGGGTTTAATTACTTTCAGTGGCAGAAGAGAATTAGAAATGAAAAGATAAATGCATTGTGAATATCAGCTTGATGGCTCTAAACTTGAAGGATGGGATGCAGTGAATGTAGGAAAAGCAGACTGGGATGGGAAGTTGAAAATCAGATTTCTATAACTCAGAAGAATTTACTCCAAGATAAAGCCATCATGTCCTTGGGTTGCACCTTAAGTCACAGCACAACCAGCTACAGCACGGCCCAGGGAGGATCCCTTTCACTCTGTGCTGGTTCTTTTTTTTTTTTTTTTTGTTTTTCGAGACAGGGTTTCTCTGTGGCTTTGGAGCCTGTCCTGGAACTAGCTCTTGTAGACCAGGCTGGTCTCGAACTCACAGAGATCCGCCTGCCTCTGCCTCCCGAGTGCTGGGATTAAACGCGTGCGCCACCACCGCCCGGCTTCTGCGCTGGTTCTTAAGGAACAGGAACGCCTGAGGATAAGAAGCTCCTTGGGATGCTCCCCTATGCTCCAAAAACCATGACTGATTTTGGGTCTAAGAGATTTGACGGGACAGGGACAGAAGGAAAAAAAGCTACCAAGGAAATTAAGAGCAAAGAATTGCAGAGACAATAAATCAATTCTAAAAGCTATTCCTCTCACTTGTAGGGAATGCAAGGTTTATAAGAGAGCATGCTGCTCTCCTCATTTCACAGTCAGAGCAGCCTTCCCAGCTCCGAGGGGAATGAGGAGTCACCTGACTCCCTACCCAGCAAGGTTGAGGAGGGCTAACTCTAGATACCTGGGGAGAAGGGGCTATGCTCACATTAAGTTGGCAGGCCAGGCAGTACTGGCAGCAGGTGTCCAGGGGCAGGCAGCTGCAGAGCACAGGCTATTCCCAGCAGGCAGGAGTGCTGAGGAAAGGAGGCCAGGGTGCACTCCAGGCCTCAAGTTAAGGATGCTGCTGTGCTCAGTTTTGGCTTATGAGAAAAAACACTTAGTCCTTGTGAAACCAAAATAGCTTGTGTTAGAGGCACAGCTATTTTCTAACAGGCATGGCCAAAACCCTGGGAAATGAGGCTCATGTAATTTTGGAATCAAAAGGTCTATCAAGTTGCTCTTTGGGTCAGCTTACTGCCAGAAGCAGCTGAGTAGTATGAACACGAGAAACAGGCACGCATCTGCCTGCACCCAGTTCTGCACAGATTCTCCTTCCACCTATGACTTTCTGTAGTTAGTCATGGCACACCTGGTGCTTTCCTTTGGCTTTGTTATGAGGAGTGAGCAGAGGCACAGAAAGGTGCTGGATCACTGATCACAGGAACAGAGTAGAGGCAGAAATCCTACAGCCAGGAGGGCTTGGGTTCCCTCCAGCACCCGACCTTTCTGCTTTGTGCCCCTCTGGAATTGTTGCTGACACCGCAGCACCGGGAAAGGTCACGTGCAAAGAGAAAGCATCTAGTCAAAATACCATCCTTGGAGTTGGCACAGTTAAAGAAATCATCTTAACCTGGCAAGGAGAGAGAAAAGAGGGCAGAGATTGCCTCAACTCTGCTTGCCATTAGCAAATCATCTATAATTTAGAACAAACGTAAAGAGATGCGGGTGATGAAGCAGACGTACCTCCTGGCAGCCTCTTGTAATTTCACGGGCTGTTTGGTGCTGAGGTAAATCAAGCAGGCATCAGCCACTTTATTCAGGTCACCCTCACCTACAGGGCAGAAAAACAAAACAAGCCTCAGGCTCTCAGACTGCACTGGGTACAAGCAATATCCAACACTGTCTTGGGACCTAAGATTAGCCATGCAAAGTTCCCTGAGCTCTTTACTCTGCCCAGCAAGCCAGGAATACCTTAAGGTAGAAGGAGAGATGGGGGGTCAGGGTAGACTGAAGGAGGTGTATAAGAGGGGAGGTGAGGGATGCAAGCGCCACTCGGCAGAGGACACAAAGCAGGGGCATCAAGTCATGTGCGGGCTCTATGGCCAGGAGACCCATGTAGTACCTACCTAAGTCCAGACTCTCACAGAGGGGGCCCAGGCCCTGCAAGACAGCTAGTTGTAGCTTGAAGGCCAATGTGTGAGAATAAACTGGTCCAGCCCGGGCACTGATGGGGGCCTGGGTGATTAAGCAACTGGCCAATTTTGGCAGGACATCTTTGCAGAACCGGCTCCGGAGAAAATCGCCACATCTACTTCCAAGTGTCTGTAAAACCTGAAGAAACAGCCCCCAGTCTGGTGACTGCATATTGCTAAAGCAGTAAGAGGGTTGGGACACGTTTGCTAATTCAATTCTATCTAGGACTCTATTTAGGAAAAAAATGGAATTATTGCTGTTAATTCCTTGCCCATGGTTTGTGATTCTGACAGTTATGAATTCGGAGGTCTCTGCTTCCAAGGCATAGATTCTTCTATCCATAAATACAGATTACATGGACAGTAATTCAGAGGGAGCTTGGGGTGGAGGAATAATATGATTAATACCTTGATTTCCTTTCCTTTTTTTGATAAGAGAGAGCAAGCACTTAAAGCAGTTCACATAGATCATCTCTGGAATCTTCCTAACATCCCTTGAGAAGACTTGGGCTTTTAACTCTGACTAGCTGAGCAAACATAAACTCCGAGGCTCAGCAGCTGCCATGTGCAGGCATCAGGAAGATGGTGACCAGGCTATGGTCCCTGGCTAAGCCAAGGCTGATCCCTGTGGCTGGAGCCATCTCTGCATTCCGTCTGTTCAACTGCATAATCTCTCATGTACATCACCCTTTTTCTATCTTTCACAACAGGCAGTCTCTTTGCATGTGTCGTTTAAACTTTCTGTAGCAGAACATATTGAAATGTTTTGCCCCGCTGCACAAGACTGAGTGAACAGGAGGATAGGAATTTCTTTAAGAATCAGTAAGCAAGGCATAATGGGCTCACAGTGTCTGTCCAGTCTGCAGAGTAAGGTTCTCAAGGGCCCTTAGCTGTATCACATGACTTCAGGTAACGCACTATTAATGTGTCTGCATGTGGAAAAAGCAGTCTTGCTTGCAGCACACACGTCTTAGTATGTTTTCATTTTTCTACACTGGCTGGCTCTCATTTCAAATAACCTATTAATTTTCATAAAGGGAAACAGTACATCTGAGTAAGATTTAATAATACTGCCTTCTCTCTCTGCTTTCCCCTTTCTCTCTACACACATACCTTCTCTCTCTTCTCCTTCCCTCTTCACACACACACACACACACACACACACACACACACACACACCCCCCATTTCATGCATTTTGCTTTGGTATTAACATTAACAATTATGTCCCTCAAATAAGCTGGTATTCTGGCTTAGTATCTATTAGAGAATCTTACAGAAAACCAGACTATCTCTGCCAGGCATACTGACTGCATTTCCAGCTCCCATCTGCTGTCCCTCCACATCTCTTCCCTCTGCTTCATCTTGCTCATCCACTTCTAATTTATGCTGTCTTGCATGGCAATCGTATCTCTGTAGGATGTCGTTAAGTGCTTTTTAGAACAAGGAAGGATATAAATAAATAAGTGAAAATTCATGCACTAATATAAGCCAAACTAACCAGGGAGAATGATATCTCTACAGGGCTGTAGCTTATCAAAGGCCTTCACCAGAGTTCTATTTCATACTTGACAAAATTGTACCTAAATTACTCCTGAAAATGGGTGACTGTGGGCTTGGGCTAGGCAGAAGTGGGCTGTCATCAGGTCTTTCATATGATTTACTGAGAATGAGCCTGACCTGGGTTCTACCCCTTACTAGCTGTAGAATTCCAAAGTATGTTATCATCACTGACTTTGTTTCTTTCTTGGCCAAAAATGGAAGTAATAAGTGTCTTGCAGGTTACTATAACATGAACTTCCATGTGGACAATGCCAAGCCTTCTGCTTGGCACACAAGAGATGCTCAATGAATACAGGTGGCCTTTGATTTTATGAGATCACACAGTTTTAAATTCTAAAGAAAGTGTCATTTAATCTTTTCTGTGCTTTTCTTATTTTTCTTTACTTTCTTTAAGGTCCATGTCCAGAGGTCAAATAAAGAGAAGTAATGCAGAAGACGGGGTCAGTACCTTGAAGGCTCTGAGGACTGCCAGGGGGTCATCACTTGTGAGTCGGTGCACGAGTGAAGGCCAGGCTCGATGAGCCAGGGGGAGGAGCTGGTTCTTATGGAACTGTAGAACCACTACACACAAACCCAGCACATCCAAGACCTGAAAGAAAATACAGGACTTCAACAGGCAGTAGGGGCTTAAAACCAGATGCCTGGGACCAAGTCCCTGTTCAACAAAGTGAGCCCTAGAAATGCATTAAAATAGTAACAGAAACTTGATACACCTTTTAGTTCTGAAACAACATGAACCCAATTTCCTGGAGATTTGGCTCTTCCTGTTGACTTCAGTCCAGGCCAAGTATTAGAGCCATACAAATACACAAGGAAGGCAACACTTCCTTGCCTTCATGGAGTTTAGAGTCAGATGGCAAAGACCTTAGATACCATTCAATAGAGAAAAGATTAGCTACTGTTTCAAGAAAGACCGTAAAGTATGTAATACAAAGAGATGAAATCTCTAAAGCAAGGTGTCTCTCAGGAATGGCTTCTAAAAGGAGACACAAATGATGAGCAGGCACTAGTTCAGTGCACAGTGAGGGTCCCTACAGTTGGCCTACAACGAAGAAGACCCTGCGGCTGGGGTGGACCTTGGTGGCAGAGTGCTGCAGAGCTTGTGGCACTCCTGGGTTCCATTCCTAGTATCAAAACCAAAACAAAACAAAAGTCAAACAAACAAAAACCAAACCAAACCAAAACAATAACTAAAAACTAAAAAGCCCCAGAGCTTTCTCTGCTTAAGAAATGAGAGCAAGATGGAGCTGGACCATAAAAGGTCATGTTAAGAATCTTTTATTTTGTGCTAAGTATACTGGGGCATTTCCAAGTGTTTTTTAGTAGGGAAATGACAGGACACATCCATGTTTTCTGAAGGTCATCCTAGTTGCTGAGTAAAGAAGGCATTTGAAGGGGATTGGGAAGAAGTGATGAAGCCCTTAGGGGCTCATGGCAAAGATGTGATCACATGATGTCGGCAGAACCACAAAAGGATTTGAACATGTTCTAGAAAGGATTTGAACCCTGTTTGACTTCAGCAGCACTTGTGACTTCAACGGAGATACTCACAGTCAGGTGGAGGAAAAGAGCAGCAGTACCACTGAAAGAAACAGGAAGCAGGGAGGAGGAGGAGGCTGAGAAGATGGTGGGCTCAAGTCTTGTTGCTATCGGGAGAATCAGGCAGGAAACCGAGGGCTATCCAATCTTACCAGAGAGGTTTGGGCTAGCCTAAACAGTACACTGATCTTTTAGTCTACCACTGAACACTGACAGCTGGCATCAATTGTAGGTAGTGGTCAGTACAGCAGCCAACACAGGCTTTGCAAGAATGGGTACCCACAAAGAGTGCACAGGGTATGTGCTCTTGAGTCAGAAAGGCAGAGTGAAGCTGGCCAATGGAGTCTTACCAGTTTTCTACAACCAGCTGACCCCATATCAAGGGCATAGAAAAGAGGAGCTCCACATCTCAGCAGGTGGACAGAAAAGGGCAAGAGTGCAGCACCGATGGCTTTGATGTCACTGTCTGGACAAGCTGCATTTTATCTCATGGATTCAAAAATGCCTATTTCTCCCTCTCCCCCCATACCTAGAAAGTTCTCTTTGCTTTGTCCCTTTGTATAGCCAGTTCTTTAACCTTTAGAAATGTTGTCACCTCAGAGGCCCGCTTAGCTGGCTAGTTGGAATCAGAAAGCAAGCTCTGCTTCATGGATAGATTACCCTTCTCTATCATGGTGCCTGTTCATTATCTCGCTAGAACCTCCCAAACTTGGATATATGTGTGTATTGCCCTTTCCCCACAATAAACAGAGAGATCCAGGGGAAAAGGGTTCTTTTTTCTTTGTGCCACTGTCTTCCGTAAGTCCTGCATGAGGGCTGAGGGAGGGAGGGAATGAATGAGTGTCTACACCATACGTCAGGCTCCCGTGTTTTTATATGAGCAATCCTGTGAGGGTGACATCCTTGTCCCCTCTTTCCTCACGATGATGCAAAGGTTCAAAATTCAAGGTCGCCCGGCTAGTAAAGGACAGAGGCATCATCTTAACTCAACTATGTGGATCTTACACTGACAGGCTTCTAAAAGATTTAGTATTTGTATGATGTGTCTGTGTGTACACCTGTGTACCAGAGTATGTGTGCCACAGAACGAATGTAGAAGTTCTGGGAGTTGGTTCTAATGTGTGGCAAGCAGTTTTGCCTGCTGAGCCATCTTGCTAGCCCAACTGACACTCTTTTTTTTATCCAAGACAAGGTTTCACTGTGCAGCCCTGGCTGTCCTGGAGCTCACTTTGTAGACTAGGCTATCCTGGAACTCACTTAGATCTGCCTGCCTCTGCCTCCCAAGTGCTGGGATTAAAGATGTGCACAACCATGGCAGGCACCAACTGATACTCTTAGTTACTGTAGTGTGTACACAGGTGCCAGAAAGATGAAGAGTATTTAGAAGGTTGACAAACAGTTTCTAGGTGCTCAAACTGAAGCTTTGTGTATCACATGTACTCCTGCCCCCAATGCTTGTCGAATGTGTAATGGGCAGATGTCTCAGGAAGACTGAAAAAACTCCATAACACAGACCCTGACCCGGAGGTAACTTGCAGATCAGGGTTTCCATCCTTTAACAAGGCCACCGAGCAACTAAAGCAGTTGTTCTCCCTCCTCGAGGTGTGGAGAAGCGATGCTTTTCTTGGGCTTAAGAACTTTTTGGAGTGATTATGAGATTTCTCCCTCCCAATGGTCCTTTGACAAAGTCACTCACGTGGCTCAGTCCTTGGGATCAGGGCTTGTTTGGGAGCTGCTGACATAAGAGGAAGTCAAATTACAGAAAGTGTTAGTTTTTTCTATGATGAAAATAGAAACAAAAACAAAGATAAGTGCTCAGAAGAACAACTGCCTTAAAATATTAAAAGCTGCATCCTGCATTATATCAGCACAGAATGGTCACCATTCTAAGCACATAGTATTCCTTGCCTTGGAGACTCAGTGAACCTGTCAGGCTCTGTGGTTTTCAAGGTAGGGGACTCAGCTCCCTCTTGGTATCTGGGCTGACACAGAAAGATGTTAAAACTGCTGTCCCACAGAAAGACCCCTTTTGATGCTTCTTTCTCATGGACATCACACATGGGCCAGGAGATGAGGAAATTTGCTTGTTTATCCAGTTACCACTGACCACAACACATCTCACACCTGCTGCTCTATGAATGAAGAAAAGGGCCACACACCGACCTTCAGGCGGATTTTCAGATTTTTATCTGATGATAAGTGGATACAGCGCTCCATCACATCCTTGGCTATCTGGATGTGTACTGGCAGTGGTGGCTCCACATCTGGAAGGGTGTCATTCTCATCCACTTTTGGGGGAGATGATTGTTCCTCTGAAAGAACAGAATTAGTGACAATGCTTTAGAAAAATCCAGCTTGACAGATAGCTTTAGACTCCAGAATAGGACTGTGGTGGTTTGAAAGAAAATGACCCCACAGGCTCATAGGGACTGGGCTGTGGACTTGTTGGAGTAGGAATAGTTTTATTAGAGGAAGTGTGTCACTAGCTGCAGGCTTTGAGGGTTCAGATGCTTAAGTTAAGCCCAGTGTGATTCTCTTTCTGCTGCTTGTCAATCCAGATGTAGAACTAACTCTCAGCTCATTTTCCAGCACTGTGTCTGCCTGCATGCTGCCATGCTTCCCACCATGATGATAATAGACTAACCTCTGAACTGTAAGCCAAACCCAACTAAATGTTTTTCCTTATAATATCTGCCATGGTCGAGGCATCTCTTCACAGCAATAGAACCCTAAGTGAGACAAGGACTTAGAGGAAAATGTGTAAAGATGCATCATAAGGAATTTACGTCAAACTGAACAACTCAACAAGTTCACTAGGAGTGGTGGTGCGTGCCTTTAACCCTAATGCTCACGAGGCAGAGGCACATGGATATCAGAGTCTGAGATCAGCCAAGGTTACACAGTGAGTGGTACCCTACTTCCTTTCCTACCCTGTCACCCCACATTTGCAGATACAGCACAGGCTCTATAATATGTTTTTGCATGAGAGGAAGAATAACAATGTACTGGGAGGGGTAGGCCATGGAATGATAGATGACTTAAAACTTTTTTAGGGCACAGTTCCAATTTGGAGCCCCAGGTTGGGTAGTGCCCTGGGTGGCCTTTTCTCTGTTGTCTCCTTTCCTTTTTGATTCATCCCTTGACCACAGAGAGCCAAAGCTGATCATCTCTACTAGGCTTGTAAGATGTTTAGATGACCAACACCAAAACCTTATTATCTTCGTTTGAGATTTGAAGTTCTAGGGCAGCCTGGTGCAATGCTCAGATGTAGGGCTTGGACCAGGGAGACTCCACAACCTGTTAATACCTCCTTTCACCGTGCATCACCTCGCCTGCACCAAAGGGATAAGGCATATCTTCTGCCACTAGGAGAGTGAGTAAAGAGGATGGCATAGCTCTCAGCTCTCCCTGCCTAGTACTGCTTGAGAAGATGATGATGGAAACTGAACAACAAGACTTGCCAGCTGTCTGAACCCCAGGCCTCATCTCTGTCCTGCAGGACTTTCCTGTCTACAGACCCACCTTGTTCAACTGTTCTATTACCAGTTGTGAGTGAGCATTTCCACTGAGCTGAGCACTGCTCCCCTTAACTTTTTCTGGGTTCAGATTCCTCTGCTAGTAAACCTGAACCTTATAATAGAGGGTATACTAGTCTCTGCTAGATGCTGAGAGGATGAAGGGAGATGCATCTGTGGAATATTTGGCTTTCTCAGAGAAAGGGACCTTGACTGTATAAGCTGCCTTTACAAAGTTAAACAGAACATTCACGCCAAACCTGTATCAGGACAAACAATCTTACAAAGTCAAGGAAGTAGAATACCCATAAAAAATGCTAACTGCAAAAGTAACAGGGCTAGACTGCTTCTCCTCAGAGGAGGATCTGTTGTTTGAATCTGCGTGTTGTGGAGTGCTTTTCAGGAATGTGAGCAGAGCTTCTGATTTTGGAGGAAGGTTTGATTCATGCCATCTGATCCTAGCAGCTATCAAACAGAAGCAGATCTTTGTGTGTTTGTGTATATCCATGTGGATGGGTGGGTGCGTGCATGTGTGTGTGCTTGGAAAGGCTAGAAATCAAACTTGTGTTTTGTTCAAGTTATCCACCTTGTTTTTCCAAACCTGGTAGAAACTGGTCTGGAGCTCACTGAGTAGGCTAGGCTAGCTGGCCAGAGAGCTTGGGGACCTGCCTATCTTCACAGCCTGAGTACTGGGATTACAAGCCCATGCTACCATGTCAGGCTTCTTATGTGACTTCTGAGGATCAAACTTGAATCCTTATGCTTGCACAGCAAGCACTTTTTTGACTGCATTACCTTACCAGAACCAGAAGACCTTAATCACAGAAGAGCAGATTTATTGTTGGGTTTGGATCTTGGACTAGAGTGGCAGCCTTGATCATGAAAGGCCAACTCACATCCCTCTTCAGAGATGTAGGACTGGGTGGAGTGTGATTCACAGGAAGGTTCGGGCTGGCTCAGCAGAGAAACAGAAGAAAAAGCCTGAAGGTTATAACCAGAGCGCTGGCTGTGGGAAAGAGTTTGGACCTGTACTGCTTGCCACTGCTCACAAGGAATCTGTTGCATTCATGGCTGTGAGCTATACTTTCCTGTTATCCTGGACGTTTTGGCTCCAGCTCACCAGAATAAGAGCACAGATGGGAAAAATGAAAAAAAGAAATCTGCTCACTTCAACCTAACAAACTAATTTGGGACTCAGTTCGATTTAGGATAGTTCTGGGACCACCAAGCTCATTATGACTTGGCATTTTATATTTGCAGAGGCGATTCTAATAATTTATTAATCCTTCCATGACCTAAAGCTCCAGATTGAGTTTGTGAATAAAACAAGAGGCCAGAGCTGCTTCTGGCTTGAACTCTCTTTTTCCTCTATCATATATATGTAGGAAAAACACCGCAATTGTTCCATACCAATAAAGGAATAGATGAAGCCCATGAATAGACAATGGGCCCAAGAAAGAAAAAAATGATAGAAAGAAGCATAAAGAAACCCATCCAACTTGGGCATTAATCAAAGACATGCAAAGTAAAATAATGAGCCATTACTAACTTGCTAACACTGGCAAGTGAAGCAGGCAATCACCACTGCTGGGAAGGTGCAGACTGACAAGACTGGAGGGCAATCTGGTCAGCACTAGCTGATGCTCTTGTCTTGGATGTAGAAACCCTACTTGTGAGGATTTCTAGAGATATGTGTAGTGATATTTCATCTGTATTTTCTTTCTTTCTTTTTTTTTTTTTT
>NC_022033.1:20217614-20246446 GCF_000317375.1 Microtus ochrogaster | reverse complement strand
ATTTTCATAAGTAAAGCTTGCCCAAAGATCAGAGAGTAAAACAGCTGCCCTGGTCAGCCTTACAGACTAGGCAGCGGTGACACACACCTTTAATCCCAGTAGCCACACTAGTTTGCCACAGAAACCAGGCGGTAGTGGTGCATGCCTTTAACCCCAGCACTAGAGAGGAATATAAGACAGGAGGAGACAAGTTCTCAGACACAGTCTCATTCTGAGATTCCTGGAGGCGGGATTGTCATTTCAGACTGAGATAGAGGAAAGAGCCAGGGGCTGGATGTTGTATTTTTTTACCCTCAATCTGAAACCCAATTATCTGTCTCTGGGTTTTTATTTCTTGTTCTACAGATATGCAAGTACGAAGAAAAGGTCACACACAGAGAATTATCCCTTGGCACAGTGTATCACAGCAAGGCTGCAGGCAACCTTAACTTCACATGGGGGATGCACACTTGGTAGCTGCCACCCCAACGATGACTCTGAAAACTTGGAGTGTCCTTTATGACTAAACACGAAGGATATGGGACATTTAGACGTTGGAGCCAGAGGCACTAGGTACAGTCCAGTGGTAGTGAGTCCCAGTACAATCCTCATCAGCACAAACAAAACTATGGCTGCTACCATGTAAATAGTTTTTTTTTTTAAATAAAAGGAATGGGAAAAGTTTACTCACATACAAACACACACACACACACACACACGAAGAGCTGTGAGCATAGTGAGGTTTAGGGCAACTTTTCTTCCACTTTCTGGAATGACATTTTGTTTTCACAATGATTGGTTCAAAAAGGAGCTGGTGAAACCAAACAGCAATTACCTTCCTCAGTTTCAAGGTCAGAAACATTCCCCTCTGCTATGTCCTTCTCTTTGAGGTAGTTCAGCACAAACTGCTCGATGTCCTCTGCTGTGGCACTAGCCTGGCGAGCTGCTGGCATTTGCCTTCCCTCCTCTTCTAAACTGCACGGCTGGAGCTGCCCAGTAGAACCTGCATCTGGGAACCAGCGGGCTGCAAGAAAATGTTATCATGACTCGTGATTAGTGACAGGCACCAGCACTGCAACCCCACCTTCTACCACGTCAGTTGGCTGCCTCCTAACTTGCCAACTCCCAGTGGCTCCAGTACACAAGGTATTTTCCTGTCTCAGAACTCTTATACATGCTGCTGCTCTTGAATGACCAGAATACTTTTCTCCTGCTTTACACCTGTCTAATTCCAAATCATTGCACATTTCAGAACAATCAGAACATTCCCAGGAAAGCTGTCCCTTACACAGCAAAAAGCTCTTTCCCTTTGTATTTTGTAACTGTATTTATTTTTCGTGTAGTTTGGTATGTGAATCTTCACCATGGAACTCCTAACTCTAACATGCCACAGCACAGGGCTGGAACTCAAACATATGCAGTGTGTTTGAGGACAAACACAGGTGACGCAACTCCGAGGACAGGATACGCTCCTCGTTCGATGGGCTCTGCAGTACTGGGAGAATGGGCAGCCTTACATGGGTTTCTTAACAGAAAATGCTCCAGTGCCTCTGACATGTCACCACAAAATAAACCTTAAACCACTCCAGTGGTTTCCAACTGTGCCCTGAGGGGCCTTAGGCCTCTGTAGCAATCACAAAGGGGAAACCAGGAAGTCAGGGTGAGTGTGGGGTGTCCACTAGGGTCTAAATTCCTTACTTAACTACAGCAGTTCTAATTTCAGTCATTCCTAGGTATTGAGACCCTTCAAAGTCTTTAATTCCAAAAGGTTCTGAATACTTAAAGAATAAAGCAATAACATCCCCAATCCCACAGCCTCTTGGCCGGTACCCTCCCTCCCTTCTGCCAACAGCAGGAGAAAGACTGTCACTTTTAGCACCTGCTAGTCTCCTTTTCAATAAGGAGCAACTGCCCAGAGCCAGAAAGCAGAAGGGAGGTGACCTGCTCAGGCACCTGGGAGTATCAGGGAACAAATGACTGAGACGACAGTTTCCTGGCTGGTATCTGGAGGCTCCTACATGTGGAGTTAAACGTCCTTTCTAAATTAAATTGAATTTTGAGACAAGGCAGAGATCTGCCTGCCCCTGCCTCCTGAATGCTAGGAGCAAAGGCGTGTGCTCCATGCGCAGCTAAGCATGCTGTTTCTTCAGCGTCCCATTCCCAGGTATATATTAGGCTCTGGGTGAACTCTCAGGCGCTGGACCCCAAATGGGTAAAGCCTAGCCCCAGCATTATAACTGCAGGGAGTCCACACACTGCAGATTATTTTTACATTCAAAGCTAGTGTCAGACTGGAAAATGTCTTTGCTCACAAATGGGTTTTAAATGTATGAAAAGAAGCTCAACCTCACTCTTAATGCAAATTACAACTATAATAAGGTGCAATTTTTCTCCTATTGGATTAGCAAAGATCAAAGGCTCAGTAATAAGACAGTATGGGTGAGGGTGTGGCAAAATTGGCACTTTTACATTGCTGATGGAGCTTAAATTGGTACAATCTCTTAGGAGAGCAATTTGATACTCTCAATCAAAAATTTAAATGTAAAACTCTTTGAACAAGCATTTCTTTTAGGAATTTATGCTACTGATAATATTGAAGGCAAAAGATAGAGAAACATTCTTTTTTAATGTCAAGCAAGAAGGGTCTGGTTAAAGTCAGTGTCGTGACTCAGTGGGATGTGATGCAGCCCTGTACACCTCGCAGCCTCCTCCTCCTTCCAGTATCAGCCTTAGCTGAATTTCCCAGAGAGGCCTTCCCTGACAGTGCAACCTTGAGTAGCCTCTCCCAGCTCCTCCCTAGCACTAGGCTTTCGTGTCCTTCAAAGTGCTTATCAGCAGCTGAAGTCTCTCATCAGCAAGAAAGCTGCACGTGTGATCTTGTTCACTGCTGTACCCTCACTACTTGGTGTAGCATCTTTATGAGTAAAGAAAGAGCATCCGCGTGGTATGTGAGTGGTCGTGAATGAAAGAGTGAACAATGAAGTGTCGCCCCAGAGAAGAGCATGGTCCCTGCCCCAGTCACCTCTTCTGAGAAAGTTTCTCACGGGATCTTGGCCTTTTCACCTGACAGAATGAGGCCAAGGACCCTTTCCTCTGCCTCAGAGGCTATGGGCAGCACTGGAGATATGCTCTTTGGATAAAAGCACCAGGATAGAGCTCACTGTTTTTCATTTTATGATTAACTGTTCACTTGAGGGATTTATTTATTTATTAGACATGGTCTTGCTATATACATCAGACTGGCCTTGAACTCATGATCCTTCTGCTTGAGTGTCCTGGCAGCTGGGATTACAGGTATAATCCTACCAAGCCTGGCTTTTGTTCATGGTAGAAAACCATGCCATGCTAAAGGTGGCTAACATCCCTAGAAAGCACCCAGCAGGATCAAAATATAAATGAGACAATTAAGTCAACTGGTACAATTAAAAGGAGGGGCTGGAGAGATGGCTCAGTGGTTAAGAACACTGGCTGCTCTTTCAGGGGAACTGGGTTCAATTTCTAGCACCCACATGGCAGCTCACAGCTGTCTATAATTCCAGTTCCAATGGATCAGACTCCCTTTTCTGGCCTCTAGGCATGTGGTGCACAGACACACATGCAGGTACAACAGTCATACACATAAATATTTTTTTTTTACCTTAAAAAAAAGGTTAAGAAGAAGAACAAGGGGCTAGAGAGATGGTACAGCAGTTAAGAACACCGGTTATTCTTCCAGTAGGCCCAGTTCTAATTCCCAGTACCCATATGGTGGCTCACACCAACTATAACTCCAGTTCTGGGAGATATAGTGCCTTCTTCTGGCCTCTGTAGGCACTAAACACACACATGTAGGCATATACACGTATACAGGCAAACACTCAAACACATAAAATAATAAATGTTTTTAAGCTTCTAGATTACTGCTGTCCAGTAAAGTCCATGTGGCTAAAATATGAAACAAAATCAAAATTTCAATTCCTTGCTGAATATAATGGTTCACACTTGTAATCTTGGGAGGCAGAGGCAGACAGAGCTCAGTGAGTTTGAGGCCAGCCTGGTCTACCAAGTGAGTTCCAGGACACCCAGGACTGTTACACAGAGAAACCCTGTCTTGAAAAACTAAACAAAAACAAAGAAACAAAAAATTCAACTCCCTAGTAGTTTTAGTCATGCATGGTTACTGGCTATTGCACTGGGCAAAAGAGACAGAGGATAACCATTATCAGAAAAATTCTAGAGGGTTGAGGATGTAGCTCAGTGGTACAACACCTTAGCCTATGTAGGCCCTGAGTTCAATTCCCAGAGCCAACCCCAACCAAAGAAAGAAAAGAAAGGTTCTATCTGCTGTCCCAGCTCTCGGTGGCTGAGTGCTTCCTGCTGCTCCTGCCCTCTCCCAGCACAGATGCTGCCAGCTCTAAGAAGCATTAGTAGCAGCATAGTATATTGGGAAGAATAAACTAGCAACAAATCCAACTTTATCCCTTATTAATAGTGTGACCCTGGCTGAACAGGATCTCACTGAGCCTTGGTTTTTCTTATTTATAAAATAAAAAATGCTGTTTCTACCTAGTCTGTGTGGTTTATATCCTGACACAGAGCAGGGCTCAATAAACGGCAGAAATATTCCAAGTATAAAAACCAACACTGTAGTCTTGACAATCCCCTGTGTCCTGTGGGGTTGGAGAGACAACTTTCCCAATGTCCTCCATAGCACATTCCTGAACACGGAATAAGACTAGGCAAACCAGGATCTTGGCTCCTATCTCCTCAACTGGTATCAAAAAAGGCTTTCAATGTACCTAATGCTGCCAGCAAAGCATGCAGCACGCTGACAAAGGAAGCAGCTCTCTTATCATAAAATTGGTCCAGGGTGGCCAAGACATCTTGTACCACATCTGCTACCAAAGGAAGTAGGCTAGCATCTGAGTTCCCAAGCATGACTTCTAAGACTTTTGGGGTATGAGGGTGCAGAGCAAGGTGGCGCAGATTTAAAGAGATACCATTCACCAAATAGTCTGAATTTTGATTGATCAGGTGCTGTACGGAGTTATAGCCACAAGCATGGCAGATGGCCTCCATGGTGCTAGTAGCCACTTGACTAATGAGCAAGGTTTGGTCTCCAGCCTTCTCCAGTACTGGATAGAGGGCTGACATCAAAAGCAAACGGAAGTCTTTTCGTAATGCATAAGCAAACTGGCCAATCCCTTCCAGCTGAATGCATATCTGCCAGATGTTACTGTTCATGGAGCAGATAGTGGGGCTCGGCTTTGATGAGGCTGGAAAAGATACAACGTGGCAGGTGTTTGCACCAGATGTGATGGCCTGGAGGCCAGGAGGCTTCACTGTCGTTTCCTCCCCCTCCTCAGCTTCAATACAGGTAATCAAGTACCAGTTTTCTTGGCTTATGTATTCCTCCAATATAGATTTCACAATCTCTCTCAGTTCCTCTGGGCCTATGCTTGTACATTTGTTATGAATATCTTCTACATCCAGCCCGGCAGCCCCTACAACCAGTTCATTAAGGATCATGGCAGCTTGCTTTCGGTAAACTACAGATGCATGGTACAGTTCCATAAAGTGATCGACAAGCAAATACAGGTCCCCATAGTAACCAAGGAGCTGACAGATCTGCCGCAGGAGCAGGAAGACCCTCTCATCAGTGAAGCAGCGGAAATATCTCCTCTGGACTCGGCTCCACGGTCGCACATCTGAGGCCGCTGGAGAAGCACTCAGGTTGTCGGAGTTCCAGCGCCGCTCTTCCACCATCTTGACATCTGCCACCTCTAGCTCTAGTACTTGGACAAGTGCTCTGGAAAGGCGCTGCAGGTGGGCAACAGAATTGAGAATCACATGCACTTTGGGGCCCAATAGCTTTAGATACCCCAGTAACAAGGAAAGAGTAGAGAACTTGCCCTGGTCGTCTTGTGTGTTCATTAGGCGGGGAAGAGATGTGGCAAGTGCATGCAGGCTTTCTGACAAGATGTCAGCCAAGGCTCTGCTGCCCACCACTACTTTCTGATCTGCAAAATGCCTTAGCACTGTATTGCACTGCGCCTGGACTTCAGGACTTTCATCATTTACTAGACCAACCAACACCTTCAAGAGGGGACCTGTGCATTCAACCAGGGACTGACTGCACTTCAGAAGCAGGACCTCCACAAGCTCTACCAGCTCCAGCCTTGCCTTCCAGTGAGGGTGAACAGAGACACTCTCAATTATCTTTTTAATAAGGATTGCCAACTTGTCCCCAGTGCTTTTTACCCAGTCTGCTTCCCTGTGAATCATCAGGGCTGCCACTCTGGGCTCAACTGCAGGGTTTGCTCCAGCCTTGGGGATTCTTGTGAGCTGTTCATCAGCCATGATGAAGCCCACTGTCTTGTAAAAGACCTTTAGGGAAGACACAACAATACTGTGACCTTGTTTAAAGTCTCCTGTGATGATTCTGGTCAGTGCAGTTGAGATTCCAGGTAGGAAAGAAGCCAACAAATCTCCCAGCTGCTGTTGCTGCTCCAGTTCACCCACGGGCCTCGGATGGTCCTGACAATCGCACTGAAGGAGGAGAACCTGTAGACACTCCAAGGCAGCAATTTTAATCTGCTTTGACTTCTCCTGCTCTGCCAGGCCCAACAGTAAAGATACAGCAAATCCTAACCGAGGCAGAATGGAGGGCTCATAAAAAGTCAGAATGATGTCCCTGTAAGCTGAGTGCATCAAGGTGCTAAGTCCCCGGATCACAGCCAATTTCAACTCCTCCGACACAGCTGCAGGTTTTTGGGAGCTGGGGGAGTACAGACAGGCTGAAAGTTCCGAGAAGAGTTCCTGGAGAAGCTCTTGCTCTCTCACACATGTTGAAGAGAGGACGAAGGTGAGGCACTCCACCACGCTCTGGACCAGGCGCTCTCTTTTGGGCCCTGGGGTCTTCAGGGCAAATCGTAAGGGGAAGAGGACGTACTGCTGTAGCTCCTGAAGGGCAATATCACTCACGGCCTGTAACTGTGTCTGCAGATGTTCCACATTCTCCACTGTCTGGGCCTTGGTAAGCTGAACACAGACTGGACGTAAGATGCCAAAGGCCTCCTCAGGAGAGTCAAACACCGCCATTGCACACTGTCTTCTCCCTCACTAAGGAAACATCCTGTAGGTTGGAAGAGGGAAACTTTTCAGTAAAGAGTGTCAAGCTCAAAGTGAATACAGAGTGAAGGTCTGTCCGTCTGTCCATCTGTCCATCATTCCATCCATCCATCCATCCACCCACTATTTATGGGGCCCAAGGTGCCAGTCATTATAAGGGAGAGCAAGGGAGCCGCAAAGAACTGGCTCCTATTCTTGAAGTATCCTCAGCTCAGTGAAGGATGTAAGCAAGCAGCGCAGTCTCTAGCTATTAGGACAGACCTAAGTTTAGGTTCTAAGTGAGCTGGGACAAGTCACAACTGAGTTTCAAAATAGCATGCCTGAACCATTACCTAGGGGCAAATGCATAAGGTTCTGGGCTAGGCTAGAGACGGAGTTCTAACTCCTTACTGGGCTGCTGAAAGAAGAGGGATATACAGAGAAAACACAGTCTTGGTGTACAGGCCAGTGAGTTCTCACATACGTTGAGGCCTGCATAAGCACTACCCAAAGCAAGACAGAAAATGTTTCTAGCGTCCGAGAAGGCTTTCCCATGTCCTTTACAATTGATCCCTCTTCCTCTATAATTCTGACTTCTCTCTCTTAAGATTCCTTTTGCCTGTTCTTGTCACTGGGGGTTTTAAGAGAGAGAGAGAGAGACGGAGATGGGGGTTGGGAGGCTATGATCTTTATGCAGATGGTAATATGGAGGAAGGATCAGAGCTGGGTGAGGCTGACAAACACAAAAGAAAGTAGAGTATGCCCAGGGATGGAAAACCAGGAGTGCACACTGCCACAGCCATCACGGGGGAAGAGATTGCTGCAGCACAGAAAGCTGGATGGCAGCAGGAAAGCAAAGGAGACAGGTTTAGAGGTAATGAAGAGGCTGAGCCGCTTAATGCCTGAAAGCCTTTCTTTCCTGTGAGAAATTCAAACTCAGACTGACAGTGAACAAAAAAAGATAAACACAGAGCTTGGGGAGAGAAATAAGCCTCAAACATTTCCTTTAGGAAAACAGAGCATGCTGGGAAGACACCAAACTGTGGCCCAAAGGTACTATGGACCAAGTCAAAGCTGGAGCTATAAATGTATAACATTGTAAAATGCTGGCATTGGATGGAGTGATCACCCATGGCTGGATTAGTGATCATCCAGTCTGGAGGGCTTGTATTTTTCCTCCTCGGCTGTCCATCTCTAGCTCATGAGTGAGTACTCCTAAATCCAGGGGCCACAGGGCTGACAGGCGAGAAGAACCCAGTGTGTTTACAGACCAAGACCTGGCCATTCCAGAGAGCTGAGCTGGACTGTGCCTGTGAACCAACAGAGGGCTCCAGTGCACTCTTATTGATGGATGAAAAAAATAAAAAATTATTGTGCGCGCACATTTGTGTCTGAATAATAGCACAAGATGTCCTCAAATGCATGGCAAACCTTCTGCCTCAGCCTCTCAAGTGTTTGGATTATGGAGAAGAGTCATTACATCCACCCAAAAACCATTTTTTAAAGTTCTGAACACTAGAGAGAACAATGAAGACAAGTGGAGCAGAGAACAATGAAGAGAAGGGAGCTGCTCAGGGTGAGTGGACTCACAGCTCGGAGAGCTTGGTGGTCCATCTATAACTTGGCACACCTTGGGGGTCTGCACAGGACAGAGCTGTCAGTGGAGAAAAGAACACAATGGCCACATGGGGCCGAAAGACAAAACTAGTTATGAGAAACTTCAAAATACAAGATTTTGGAAAGAAGGCTGGTGCTGAGACAGAAACCAAGAGATAGTTTGGTGTCCCTTAAAGCTAGAGGAACAAAACTGGAGGTTTGTCCCCAAGCCTTAAACTCTTGGCTGGTGACTCAGCTCAGTCCCTCCTTAAGTTCAGTCTTGGTTCCTGTTTATGGTGAGCCTAACAGCGGAAAGGCAGAGACCTCTAGGAAGATAATACTACATGGAATCATCAACCATCTTTTTATATACTCTCTCACATACAGTAAGACGCTCCTGAACATGTGAAGAAACAAGAGCATATAACTGAAACTCCACAGGAAAGACAATACAAGCAGATCCACAGGCAACCTAAATAGCCAAGGTCTTTAAAAACCAAGATTAGTCAGTAGTGGTGGTGCAAATGCACCTTTAATCTCAGCACTTGGGAGGCAGAGACAGGCTAGACTGGTCTACATCTTGAGTTCCAGTGGCTACTCAGAGAAACTCTGTCTTAGGGAAGAAAAAAGAAACCTTTCTTTTGTGAGTAAAAGCCCCCCCCCCCCAATCAAATGGACACATAGAGTTAAGAAATACAGAACCTATCACTAAGAACACATTATAAAGTTTAGTTGCAAATGGATTTAGCAAAAGACAAGATTAATGATGTGAAAGATAGATCAATAAAGACTGCCCCAAGTCAAGCCAAGAAAGAAAAAAGAATGGTAAATAATGTGATAAAGGTACGTGGGATATACTGAAAGGTCTCACGTGTGAGTAAGTCCCAGAAGGACGGACATAAAACTAAGCGAAACTGAAAAGTTCAAAACAAAGAAATCAACCACTGATTTAAGAAACTCAGCAAATTCCAAATTGACCAAGGTGAGAGAAGCATACACAAACCTATCATAGTCACTCTGCTGAGACTCAAAGGCAAATAAACAGAAACTCTTTCTTCTAGTGGGGGGGGGGGAGACAGTCTCTCTGTATAGCTTAGTCTGGCCTCACACTTGGGATCTTCCTGCTTCTGCCTCTTAGTGCTGGAGTCACATGTAGTAATATGAGCGGCGGGCTGTGTCCTGCCACCCAGCTAGCTTTACCCGAAATAATTACACGGACACTGTATTCTTTTAAACACTACTTGGCCCTTTAGCTCTAGCCCTTACTGGCTAATTCTGATATCCCGATCAACCCGTCTCTAATAATCTGTGAGCACCGGTCTTACCGGGAAGATTCTAGCCTATGTCCATCCTGGGTCGGAGCTTCATCGCGTGTGCCTCAGAGAGCAGAGCTATCCCCGCATCCGCCCAGGAGCCGGGAGCATGGCGTCTCTCTGAGGCATCTACCCCCGAGAGGAGAGCTGTTGAGTCTGACCTCACTTCCTCTTCCTCCCAGCATTCTGTTCTGTTTACTCCTCCCACCTATGTTTTAACCTATCAGGGCAAGCAGCTTCTTTATTTAATTAACCAATGACCTTCCTCCATCAGTCACAGGTGTGTACCACCATGCCTAGCCAACGAGGAAAATCTAAAAAGCAGTAGAAAAAGATTGACAGATGGTTTCTCAACAGCATGACAAAACCTAGAAGTGACTAGGGCAACCTCTTTAATGGGCCAGAAGACAACTACCAACCTTGAATTTTTTTTTGCCATACAAAAACGCTTTCAAAAATGAAGGTATGGCTTGGGGTTGAGCTCAGTGGCAGAGTGCTGCCTAGCAGGCTCAAGGCCCTGGGTTTTAGACCATAAGCTGAGGGAATTCATTGCTGTCAGGGATGAACTAAAGGAAAAAGTAGAGTAGGAAAATTAACCTACACAGAAGCATGGAAGATAGGAGGAACGAAGACCACAGAGCTGGCCAGCACAGTGTTAAGTGTACATGCCAGTCATCATCAAGTCTTTTGTAGTAAAATGGGGGTGAAGTTATAGGTTTTGGCAATCTATAAGAGCCAGGAAGTGGTAGATAATTTGTACCAGATGAACTGTATCAAGATATCAAATGCATGTTAAAAATCTAGAGGATGTGCTCTTTAAAGAATTGTAAATGAATATCCTTACAAGGTCAGTAGAAATGGGATAATACCCATTTTTGAATAATCTAAAAGGTGAAAATGAAAAAATAAAACCAATGAACCACTTAGAAAATGAATAGTAAGATGACAGACAAGGCCCAAGTAGTGCATGCTAATTCAGAGTTTTTTCCTTTTGTTTCTGTTTTTCGAGACAGGGTTTCTGTGTATCTTTGAAGCCTGTCCTGGAACTAGCTAGCTCTTGTAGACTAGGCTGGCCTCGAACTCACAGAAATCCACCTGTCTCTGACTCCCGAGTGCTGGGATTAAAGGCCCCCATCGCCCGGTCATCCAGTTTCTTACAGCAGTTCTACCAACATTTTAGCTAGATGATAATTTGTTGATGGAGACCTGCCCTGAGCACAGCTGTGTACTTAGCAGTTTTCCTGGCCTTTTTATTTTAGATGCCATTAGCGTCCTTACTGCTATGACAACCAAAGATGTCTCCAGCTATTGCCAACTGTACTGTGGAGGCCAAAAATCACTCTTGGATGAAAACCACCGGGAAAGTCCACAAGATCCCAATCAAAACCCCAATGGAACTTTTCTAGACAGTAATGTCAGACATGGTGGCGCATGTCTTAATCTATGTACTAGGGAGGCTGAGGCAACAGTATTTTGAGTTTGAGGCTAGCTTGGATCATACAGTGAGACTCTGCCTTTAAGTAAGTAAACAAATACACACCAACAAACAAGAAAGGAACACACTTCTAAAATGGTTACAGGAATGCAAAAGACCTAGACTATCAAAAACAATCCCGAAGATTGAAACTAGAGAACTCACCTTACCTGATTCAAGATAAAAGTATCTGGAATGGTGCAATCGCTGCATAATGGCATAATGACACACACACACACTTTGGGAAATAAAGTCCAGAATTAGTATCTTATATAGAACATTGCCCCAATTTAGCTATATATACTTGGCAAAGGTGACAGTGAAATGCAGTGGAAGAATGATCTTTTCTTTGTTTTTATTGTTTTGTTTTGTTTTTTTTTTGTTTGTTTATTTTTCCTTTCTTTGAGACAGGTTTTCTGTGTAACCCTGGCTGTCCTGGAACTTGCTTTGTAAACCAGGCTGACCTCAAACTCAGAGATCTGCTTCCTCTGACTTCCTAGCACTTAGAGTGTTGAGGCACCACCACGCTTGGCTCAGCTAAAGATATCACATCACTTGGCTCTATATATGAAAAAAGGTATAGTCATTTCTACTTATGTATGGGGAATGTGCTGTAAGACCCCAACAGGTTCCTAAGACCAAGATTGCATCAAATTCTATACATACTCCACTTTTTCCTAGAAGTATTTACTCTAAGAAGGTTTAATTAGTAAAGTAGGCAAAAAACCCCATCCAGATTAACACCAGCAATAATAAAAACATGAGAATGTAGTCTGTAGTAAATGACTACATCTATGATGTGCGCTCTCTCAAGACCACATCTGTGATCGTCAACTTGACCCTACCTAGTACCACCTAGAGAAAGTCTCAATGGGGGATATTTAGATCAAGTTGGCCTGTAGGAGTATCTGTGGGGATGGTCTTGTTTGCCTTAAGTGACATGGGAAAACCCCGTCTATGAGTGGGTAGCATCATTCCCTGGTTTTGGGCCCTGGACTTGTTAAGAGTGGAGAGTACTGGTTGAGCATCAAGCTGGATGCCAGTATGATAGCATTAAGATTGTCACAAAACAAAACAGAACAAAATGATTCCCCAAACACCAGAATATAAAAGCAGGATGCATAAAAGAAAAACAAAGCAAGACACCCTGATGTGTTGACCATTACAAGTAAGAAGTATTCATCAAAATATGCTATTTAAAGCTGCGAGGGTAGAGATGGCTTAGAGATGGCTCAGCAGTTAAGAGAACTTATTGCTTTTGCAAAGAACCTGGGTTCAAGTCCTAGTACCTACATGGTGGTTCACAACTACTTATAACTCCAGTTCCAGCAGATCTCATGCCCTCTTCTGACCTCTGTGGACACAGGCATGTGTATGGTACACATACAAACATTCAGTTGAAACACTCATATAAAATAAAAAACAATAAAAGCTGGGTGGGGAAGTGTACACCTTTAATCTCAGTACTCAGGAGACAGAGGAAAGAGAATCTCCGAATTTAAGGACAGCCTAGTCAAGCAAGTTCCAGGCCACTCAGGGCCACATAGTGAGACTCTGTCTTAAATAACCACAACTACCATTATCACTGCACATCCATCGGGAAAGAAAAAGAAAGAAAGAAAAATACTAGGTGGCTGGCAAGGATAGGAAGCAACACAATTACTCAGGAACTCTCTTTGGCAGCTTATTCTGCAGGAGAGCAGGTGTGCTCTATGATCTAGTCATTCCACACCAACGTCCTCAAAAGACGTGTTCAGGAATATACCACCGTGTCACCCTGGCACGGAAGCTACCCAAATGTCCACCTATGATAAACAGTGTTATCATTTCTCAATGGAGTGCCACCCACATTAAAGTTTACCACAGCCAAACACCTAAAGAATGGGCTAAGGTTAAGAAATATAAAGCCGACTTTTGTAAGGAAGATAGTATAACACATTGCTACTTTGATATGACTATAAAAGGCAATCATATAGCTTTATGGGGAGGCCATGAAATCGTGCTGGTGTGACAATATGTCAATTACAGAAAGAATTGTTTAGAGACTTGGAGCGGTAGAGTCCTGAATTGTACCCCTTTAACCACAGCCCTGATTAGTTAATGTGGGGCTGCTGCTGCTGGTGCTGCTGCACACCAAGGCCCCCAAAGTGACACCGGGACGGATGAGGTAAGCAGAACAAGTTCACAATTAGGAGTTCAGGTAGTAGCTGAATAAATATAACCAGGAGTGGACAGCCATGATTGCTAGTGGCCCTCTAAAGAGTTTCTAGTTTAATGTGCACTTTGTGGTCTTAGAAGCACCACTGTAGAAGTGGCAGAAGAGACTTGCAACTGGACAGCGCGGATCATGTCCTCCCTCTGCAAGTTTTTCTGCCTCATCTCAGAGATGTTATATACCAACAATGGGAGAATCCAAAGGTGCACTCTGTACAGGGTGCTGTTATCTTTTACAGACACTTGTTTTGAGACAGGGGTTCGCTACAAATTTCTTCAAACTGTTTCCAAACTCAGAGATCCACCTGACTCTGCCTCCCAAGTGTTGGAATTAAAGGCATGTCCACCATGCCCAGCTCCTTTACTGACACAGGAAGGGTAAGAGGGCAGATCTTACCATATATGGCACTTACCATACTATACAAGCAAACATGAAAAGAGAGAGGAAAGCAGGCAAAAGGAGCTCAGAAACTGGATGCCAACAGAGAAGGGCTCATGGAGAGATTCATATTGAGGAAGGAGGACCATACCTAAAATCCTGTCACAGAAAAAGGCCAGAGGGAAGCAGAGTTGGAACACCGAACAAGAGGCCACAGGGGTGTGTGCCAGGCTTCACCCTATGGTGACACGGAAGAGATCACATGCTCAGGCTTTTATGCTTACTGCTTGCTCCCTCCTGGTCTCACCCAGGCCTCTGCTAGATGAGACTTCTGAGTGAGGTCTTCTCATCCCCTTATCTGAAACCGCAACTCCTCCTCACTCCCCAGCCTGGTCCTCACAACCTCCTCTCTCTGCCTTTCATTTTCCTTCACAGCACTCAGCACCACCTGCCAAACCAGATTACCTACCTGCTCTCTTAGTTTTGGATCACACCCAGGATTGCCTCCACTCACTGAAATGTGGGTTCTAAGAAGCGTGATCTTTGCCTAGCTTGTTTCTCGCTTCTGGCACTGAGTAAGTATTTAATGCTGCCAATGGCTGTAACCCAAGGTTTGGCTCTCTCACTGGTAGAACTCTGATGAAGCTGTGTGTGAACTGGATTCTGGATAAGAACCATCATATTCTTCTCTTAGGAGGAGTTATCTCTCCAGGCAGTTGATCTTGTTAACCCTGGATGACCTTGCTGTACCTGTTTTTTGAGGCAACCAACTTTAGACTGAGGCTGTGCCTTAGACCACTTTTAGACTTTGAGCTCAAATAGGGTTTTTCTGATGTGGAGTTTCAGTCTCGATTCTCCCAGTCCTGGCTATGTAGTTTCCATTAAGATTTAGCCAACTTTAAAGAAAACTAAATTTGATAAATATGGTCTGCAAAACTTCCAATCTCTAATAATTGCTGTTGGAAAGGAAGACTAGGTCTGGATCATAGAGATAGGAGTTCAAACTTAAGACATTCCAATACAATTCCTGAAGAGGAAGAAAATTAGTATTGTTTTTGTTTGTTTATTTAAAGATTGTCACCCTCTGGGGGCTGGAGTAAGTCCAAATTGGTCAAGAGCACTTGCTGCTCTTGCAGATGATCTGGGTGTGATTCTACAAGGCAGCTCACAAGACGTGGAACTTTCACTCCAGAGGATCTGATGCCGTCTTCTGACCTTCAGAGGCACCAGGCATGCATATGGTACACAGACATACACACAGGTAAACACTCACATGAATAAAATAAAGATAAATAGTTAAAAACAAACAAAAAAAATCACCCTATGCTGGGCACTGTTCTAAGCATCTGTGTGTTGGACTTGTGTAGTGTGGATATGTACACATTTGTGTGCAAGAACTCACGCATGTGAATGGAGGCCAGAGGTCAACATCAGATGTCTTTCCTTAATTGCATTCAATTTCATTTTTTGAAATAGGGCCTCTCACTGTATCTGAAGCTCATCGACTCTGCTAGGCTGGTTGGTCAATGAGTTTGAAGAATCCACCTGTCTCTAACCCTTAGGCCCCCTCACCCCCCCACTCAAATATAAGCTTCAGAAAGTCCGATTTCTGCCTAGCCCGTTTCTTACTCTTGGCACAAAGTGGCTATTTATGCAGCTAATGGCCATAATACAAGGTAGGTAGGCAATCTGTTTTGATGGGGATACAGGTGCTAAGTGCTGTGGAGAAAAATAAAATGCTCCCAGTGCTAGGATCATGAGTACATAGCACTGTTGCTGGGTTTTTACGTGGGCGATGGAGATTGGAACCCAAGTCCTTATGTTCTCGTAGCAGGCATCTTACCTACTTAGCCATTTCTCTAGCCCCCATGCTAGGTTTGTTTTCTTGTTTGTTTGAGACAGAGTCTCACTATGTAGTCATGTCTGGCCTAGGACTCACAACGTAGACAAGGCTGGTTTCAAACTCACAGAAATCCACTTGCCTCTGCCTCTTGAGCCCTGGGATTAAAGGCACGCACCACTGTACCTGACCATGCTAGAGACTTTATGTCCATAAATTCCTCATCCACAAACTGAGGAGCCCAAGCCTCAGAAAGATGAAGTGAAGGCCCATGCGTGAACAGGTATCAGACAAAGGGTCTGTCTCAAGACTGACTCCAAAGGCTGGTGTATTCTTTGTACTATACCAGGGCTTCCCAGTCTGTTCATCAGAATTAAGGGGCTACAGCTTAAATTCAATGTCCTGGGCTCCACGCCAGAACTACTGAATAGCAATCTATTCTGAGGGTGCCAGAATGCTTAGGAATCTATGGATTTAAGAGTTCATGAGGTCAGCCGGGCAGTTTTGGCACATGTCTTTAAGACTTGGGCAAATCTCTGTGAGTTCAAGGCCTACAAGACTACAAGAGCTAGTTCCAGGACAGTCTCCAAAACTACAGAGAAATCCTATCTCAAAAAAAAAAAAAAAAGAAAAAAGAAAGAAAAGAAAAGAAAGAAAGAAAGAATGGAAGAAAGAAAGAAAGAAAGAAAGAAAGAAAGAAAGAAAGAAAGAAAGAAAGAAAGAAAGAAAGAAAGAAAGAAAGAAGAAAGAAAGGGAAAAAAGCCTGTCTCAAAACAAACCAACCAACAAACAAACCAAGGTCAGTCAGGAGCAGGAACTCCAACGGTAGTCTCCTGAGTCTACGCAGGCTCTCCTGAAAAGCAGGAGCTCTGCAATGAGAGAGTCAACGCTCCACTGACAGTCATATTCAGGGTGTTTGGAGGAACACAGTCTTGGGTTCAAATGACAGATTATGTCTGTCTCCCCACTAAAGGATGTACTCATTTAGAGTTGCAGCTTTGCCTATGGTCCCCTTATTCAGTGAATGAGCAAAAGAAGATAGATCTCAATCTCTCAGCACACTGAAGTTCTGCTGCTTTCTGCTTGGCCTTCCTCCTAGCTAGAACTGGTAAATTACAAACCTATAAGGTACAATAACCATTGAAAAGGATACACACAGAGATATAAAAACATCGTAAGTAAATCAAATGGAATTCAAGGTGTTATTCAAACAACCTGTGGGAAGGTTAAAAAAAGAAAACAGAAATAAAAACAGAACCAAAGTCAGGTTTGAGCTCTACCATTTCAAAAATTATGTTAAATATAAAGGGCCTAAATATACCAATTACATTTAAGTAGAGACTGCCAGAATGGATTTAAAATCATGATCTAATTACAAGACTGTTTACAAGAAATTCACTTAATGTAACAATCAGGTAGGATGAGAGCCAAAGAACAGAGAAGGTATTACCATGCAAATGTTAAAGAATAGGAGCTGTATTAGATACAGACTTCAGACCAAGGTTACCTGAGAAGGAAAGAAACATCATATAATATAATA
Source organism: Microtus ochrogaster (assembly GCF_000317375.1). NCBI lineage: Eukaryota > Metazoa > Chordata > Mammalia > Rodentia > Cricetidae > Microtus > Microtus ochrogaster. Next base: position 20,229,022 of record NC_022033.1, on the reverse strand, counting down.
AGGAGTAAATCCACTAAGAAATAGAACTTCCAAATTACACACTAAAACAACAGCTGACAAACGTGTGAAAAATTAAATAAAAAAGCTAAAAGTAGGCAAAATCGATAAGCACAGATGGAGGTATCTCCACTCTGCAGTTAACAACTAATAAATAACTAGGCAGAAAAATCAACAAAGACACTGGAGAAGTCACACCACCACCACCCACAAGAGCTATGCTATGTGTACAAAACTCCACAACTGCATACCATCCATTCTTTTCAAGAGCCCACAGAACAAAGCCAAGATAGGCCAGGGGGCAAGCGAGGTTTAGCGCTAAAAGCACTTGTTAATCTTGCAGAGGACCTAGGTTCAGTTCCCTACACGCATACGGTGATTGAGAACCATCCACAATTCCAGTTTCAAGGGGTTTAACACCCTCTTCTGACTTCTGTGGGCAGCAGGCACACATGTGATACACATACATACATGTAGACAAAACATTCATCCCATAAAAGTTCAATGGGTGCTTGAGACAAACTTTTCGTCTGAACCTGTTTCTTGCGTGGGCCTCATTTCATTTTTCTGAGGCTTGGGCTCATTTTATGGATGAGGAATTTATTTATGGAGTCCAGTGCTGGGAACTGAATTCAGGTCCTCTGCATAAGCAATACATCCTCTTAGCCTCAGAACCATCTGTCCAGCCTCCAAACTCAACAAATTTAAAAGAACTGAAATCATACAGAGAATATTCTTCAAACATAATAGAATCAAGTTTGAAATCACTCAGAGGGGTATTGGGAAATTCTCACAAAAGGGACAAGAAAACAGCACATGGGACAAAAAGGACACTGGAAGACAAACAAATGCAAAGAAATGCATGAAACAAAAATATAGTATCTTTTTTCTTTTCTGGGAGGTGATATATGCTTGTAACCCAGCATTTAAGAGGCTGAGGCACTTGGGAGTGATGATGCACATTTTTTATCTGTACTGAAGAGGCAGATCTCTGGGAGTTCCAGATTAGGCAGGCTACATAGTTGTAGCTCAGTGGTAGAGCACTAACCTAACATGCACAAAGGTCCAACTTCCAGTACTGTGGAGGAAAAAAAAAAACAAACTAGAAAATGTGTGTGCATGGGGGTGGGGAAAGGAGACAGAGAGAGAGAGAGAGAGAGAGAGAGAGAAGAGGAAGAGGAGGAGGAGGAGGAAGAGGAGGAGGAGGAGGAGGAGAGAGAACTCAGTTAATAAAATGAAGAAAACACCTATAACCACTGGGAAGTAAATTTTTATTTATTTATTTTTGTGGGGGGCGGAATTAAACTCAGGGTTTCACACATGCTAGGCAAGTACTCTGCCACTGAACTATATACTCCCACCCCAGGGGTAAATTTATAATACTGTTATATATTAGAAAAAAGGAAAGATTTCAACTAATAACAACAAATCTAAACTCTCATTTCCCAAGAACCTAGGGGGAAAAAGGTAAACTAACCTTCAAACAAGTAGAATGAAAAAATCATAAAGATCCAAAGCAAAAACTAATGAGAAGAAATGAAAATCAACGAAGACTGCTTCTTTGAAAAGATCAACAAAACAAACTTCTAGAAAGACCAAAAGGGCAGACAGTGAGAAAAGGAGAGAGAATATCACATTAGCAATAATGACAAAATCGAATAGCAGGGCAGGTATTGCAGACATCACAACACCTTAAATAACTTATCGAATTAATCGGGCAATTTAGACAGTATTTGTCTGATTTGTTACTACAACAAAATCTCAGAAGGCAGAGAACTCCCAGCTGCAGCTCCAGTGAGGTTGTCATCCTTGATGGGGGACTTTGTAGCGATTCTGCTGCTTTTCAAGATCAACCCTGTGCTTTACCAATTCACCAATACTGTTTACAGAAAGACCTTCTGGAGCCACACTGCAAACCACACAGGTTTGCTCGCTGTGGGTCCTGTGCTGCCTCTGCTTAGGAACAAGTGAATCCAACTATTGCCGGGGTATCCTGTGCTCTCTCTCCCTCATTGTGCACCTTCCAGTGTGGACAGACACAGGGCACCTCTGTATGACCTTCATATTGACAAAGAATTTTGCTGAGAGCTATGGAAGATGGGCATATCTGACATATCTCTGAAGACAGATGAAGATGAGCATGGTACTGGAATGCATTTACCTTATCCATGGGTACCCATAAGGTACATTTACCGTTATTCCTGTGCCAGCTGGAGTTCTGAACATGGAAAACTCTTATCCAATACCTAACGGATTCCAGTAATTTTCCAGGTTCGTTCTGTCTGTCTCTGTCTCCTTTCTCTTGTTTCTGCTCTTGGGGGCCAAGATCCTATCACAGTTACTATGATGACTCCTAGACCCCCTGAACTTAAAAAAGTAGAATGGGAGTATTATAAACAATTAGATTCAGTATCTTTTAGTAATTATTTGAAGAAATACTGTAATACTGTAGGACGAAGACATCTCATTGGGACATTCCTATTAAATGCTTTTACAGAAGAATTCATGAGCACAAGTCCAGCTGAGCCACTACAGAACTTGGGAAGACAGGTCAATGAGCAATGCAGTCAGAGCACTCAGGGCCCATGGAAGCCTCCATCCTCAGGGATGCCCCTTCACAGAACCATTCATTATCTGTGCAAGGTTCAAGCCCAGCTTTACTAAAATGATAGTTTTGGTTTGGGGTAAAGCTCAGGTTAATATTCAAGTGGGTACAGTCCTCTTTAGTTTCAATTTATTAAAATGCCTTATAGTTTGGGACAGTGGAAGAAAGGCTGGCATAAAAATATTTTAATTAAAAAAACCAGTGAGGGTTGGAAAGATAGTTCAGCAGTTAAGAGCACTTGTTCTTAACAGAGGACCCAAGTTCAGTGCCCAGCACCCACATCAGAAAGCTCACAAACACCTCTAACTCCAACTCCAGGGGATCCAACACTTCTGGTTTCTGCAGACACCTGCACTCATGTCTATTCCACCTCCCCAAATACACAGAAATAAAAAATAAAATAAATCTTTTTAAAGAAGGTAACAATGTAAAAGTTCAGTCATAAGGCAGGTTTTTTTATAGCAATCCAAAAAGCATTTACCAAACCATAAATTTGTACTCTTTTCAGACGTGTGCACATAAATTCCACTTTCAAGAAAGTTGTGAAAATTGTACAAAGACAAAAGTGAGCAGAAACTTTAAAAAATAAATTGCATCAAGTATGGGGAGATGGCTCAGTGGTAAAGCACTCACTGTGTGTGCAAGCATGAGAACCCGAGTTTTAATCTCCAGCACCCATGTAAAGTGGGTACAGTAGCAGCATCTGTATGTAATCTCAGTGTTCCTACAGCGAGACTGGAGGTACAGACAGAATACTCGCTGTAACTCCCAGGCCAGCTAGCCTGGGCCACAGAGTGGCAAACAACTAAAAGACCCTGCTGCAAACCACAAGAGACTCCCTTCTCAAGGTGGAAGATAAAGGTTGTCACTTGAGATTGTCCTCTAACCTCCACATGCAAGCTTTGGCACTTGACACCCAAACTCATACTCACGATCATCCATATACATCATATACACATACACCATACACAAAGATTTAAAATTGCATTCATAAATGATCTGTATTAGAATACAGCAAGTGTGCAGCTACAGACGATTACCTATTCATGTTGTTCTATAGACACATATTAGTTTTAATAAATAGTGATACAACTAAAACACCCACCCCAACCCCGCACACAGAGATACTGAGAGGCAGACTACGTTGTTCTGGCTCACAGTTGTATAGGTACAAAGCTTACGGGCTGTGCTAGGTGATGATCTGCTTGTTAGCAGAGTCCCTGAAGTGGCACAGGGTATTATGTGACAAGAGACAGGGAGTGCATGAATGAACTAGCCTGGCATTCTTATATAAAGCTACTTCAATCTGGGGAGCTCTACTTTAATATTCTTAATTATTAATAATCTCAGTTGCTTTCCAAAGGCCGTACCTCTAAATGCCAAAGTGCCCACTTTCTCAATACTCCACAATGAAGATTAATTTTCAATACACAAAGCACTAGCGAACCCACAAACCATATCCCAACCACAGTAGAGACAAAATGGTTTAAATCAAATCACTGCAATTACATATTAGAAAGATTGCTGAAGAAGCTTTACAGCTTTTGTGGAGCACAAGTCTGTCGCTAAAATATTCATCAAAATAGAGAAGTCACTTGGAAATTTTAAACAACATTTAGAGTTGAATGAACACCAGTTCCACACAATATAGAAAGAGGAGAGGAAAAAACACTTTCCATTTTCTGAAGTCAATAGGACGCTGGCACACAACTAAAGACTAAAGCCATGGTTAGGCTTTAATCCCAGCACTAGGGAGGCAGAGGATCTCTGTGAGTCTGAGGCCAGCCTGGACTACACAGTGAGTTCCAGGACAGACAAGGTTATATAGAGACCCTGCCTCAAAACAAACAAACAAACATGAAAATGACTACAGATGGTAAGACAGTCCAGCAGGTAAAAGCACTTCCATCAAGCCTGACAAGAGTTCAATCCGTGGGCCCCACATAGTAGAAAGAGCAACCTTACTCTGAAAAGCTGTCTTCTGACCTCAACATGGGCATGCACGCACACACACCCATGTACACACACTTACCCATGAGAGCACACAAAATAAGTAAACATTAACAAAAACATTTTAAGGTGTTTAAAGGCGAAGGTTACTGAAAAAATGGCTTAGTGGTTGAGGGCTATCTTCTTCAAAGTGTCCTGATATCCACAAGAGTGCTAGGCATGCACGTGTGAACTCACACACACAAAACTAATTAATATAAATAGCAACAACAAAGACCTAAAGACGCATTTCCTTCATGTCTACAGACACACAAATTCTAAACTAAGCATCAAGACATTCACTTTGCCAGTATGTAAATACTATAGGTTACAACAAACTCAAGTTGTTCCAGAGATTCAAGGCTGGCTCAGGACTTGAAAATTAACCCCTAGAATTAATATTAAAAGACTGAAGAGGCTAAGTTGCATCTTCCAGATCTCTCAATGGTAACATGTCCTAAGTCTCAGCCTCTCTCTGCACCTTCTCCCTTAGGACTCCTATATTTTATCTGTAGCCCAGAACTTGCCCTTGAACTCCAGACTGTTAAGTCCAATTGCCTATGTATTTGTATAGGTAGCCCTCTGTACCTGGGAGCCCTAAGCCACCAATTCAACCAAGCACAGACCAAAAATATTTGGCAAAAAAGCCTGAAATTGTATTGACCATGTACTCTGCTCCTTAATGTTAATTCTTTTAAAAAAAATGTGCCTTTTTTTTTTTTTTTGCTGCTATGTTTTGTTTTTCATGCTGGGATTAAAGGTGTGTGCTGCCACAGCCTGACCCTGTGTAACAGGTTTTACACATCATTCACATTGTCCTATATATAAATTAGAGATGACGTGGTGCCTGTGTGTATGGTGGGGCGTGTGTCCTGGAATCAATTCCCCAGACACTGACTGGTGAGTGTCCCTAGATAGGTATTTTCAATCAAACATGTCCACCCTGTCCTTTTTAGTTCCCAACTCTGTTTCTCTCTCTCTTTTTTTTAAATTCAGTAAACAGAAATTCCATCCGTCTAGTTGCTTAGGTCAGTATTCCTGGGGCTACCTCAACCCTTGTCTTCTTTTATATCTAAACCCAGTCTATCAGCAAATCCTGTTAATCTTTTTCTCTAAAATATCTCCACAGTCCATCTTTTCCTACTTCCTCCACTGGTACAATCCTGGTCTGAGTCATCCTTTTACCTGAATTATTACAAGAGCTGACAAATTGGTATTCCTGTCTTTCTTGTACCATGATTTGTTTCCAACAAAATAGCCCTGCTTATGTAAGCCAAGCCTCTATGCAAATGTGACGACAGTGCAGTGCAGTAAGAGAAAATGCTCTGCCTTCAACTGCTACTGTCCATTCAGAGAAATGTCCCTCCACGCTTTTCTGGCTTCATGTCTAGCTACCCTTCCGATTTCTACCACTCTGGTTATACCAGCTTTTCCGCTCCTCAAAAGTGTAAACAAGGGTTTGAAGTTGGTTTTGTCGCTACCTGGAAAGACAGTTTATGGCTAATTCTTTGCATGCTTACCAAATGTTTGCTTTATCCTCTCTAAAGGGCATACACAACAGACTATCATGTGACCAATTTATATATTTCTCAGCCCCCATGTGCTCTCTATTCCCCTTGGCCTCTCAGATCATTTTTGACTCATTTTATATTTGCATGCCTGTTTTTCTATCTTCTCTAGCAGAAGGTAAGCTCCCGAGGACATGGATGCTTTGTTTCCTAGCAACAGTGCTTCAGACACAGGTGTTCAAAAACCATTTTACTGAATGAAAGAACCTTTGGCTAACATGTGAAGACCCTGGATCAGGCAACCTTGACTGAATTCTAGTTTTGCCATTTGAAGCCCGAGCAACGTCAGATAGGTTACTTAACCACATTTTATGTGCTCTCATTATGAAATGGTGATGACAGTCCCCACTCCAGAGCAACACTGTCAAGGACTGAGATTTAGAAGATAGTAGTATGCTGGATACATAGACTCCCTACAAGGGTAGCTAAAAGCCCTAGCCTTTTTTTTTTTTAATTTTAATTTTTTTTTTTAGGCAGGGTCTCACTTTGTAGCTCTAGCTGGACTGAAGCTCACTATATAAACCAGGCTGGCCTCGAACTCCCAGAGACCCACCTGCCTCTGCCTCTCAAGTGCTAGAATTGAAGGTGTGTGCCACCACACACAGCACAAAAGTTCCAGCTTATAATTATGAATACATGTTGACTTTTATGCTAATTCACTCAATCAGCTATGAACTCAGCTTTGTTCCCAGACACTGCGACACACTAAGATACACTCTCTCTTCACTCAGATCTTAGCTTTGTGATCTTGGGACTTGTGTGATCACTATACTTCTGTTTCCTCATTCATTAAACCATGAGACTATAATAACCTACGTCATAGCTTTGAAAAGTGTCTATCACATAGCAAATTCTCACTGTGCTAGTTCTGATCATGAAGTAGTCCAGGTGAAGGGTCAAAGCATGTATTCTAAGAACACAGCAGTTAAGAAAACCGGGCATCAGCTATAGGAATGTCTTCTAGGCTGGGATGGACCCACAACTAAGAAGTTCAACGACGATCAAGAAGTTGCAGGTGTGCGTGCTTGGGTGTATGCACTGAGGCCAGAGGAGAAGGTCAGGTGCCCTGTTCAGTCACTCTCCATCTTACTCCTTTGAGACTGGGTCTTTCACTGCCCTGGAGTTAGGCTGGCAGCTAGAAAACTCCAGCGATCCTCTTGCCTCAACCCCACAGCACTGGAGTCATAGGCCTGGCCCACCAACTTGGGCTTTTTGTTGTTTTGTTTTTTTGAGACAGGGTTTCTCTGTGACACTTTGGAGCCTGTCCTGGAACTAGCTCTGTAGACCAGACTGGCCTGGAACTCACAAGAGATCCGCCTGCCTCTGCCTCCTGAGTTCTGGGATTAAAGGCGTGCACCACCACCCTGCCAACTTGGGTTTTTTAGTAAGTGCTGGGATGGAAACGTAGGTCCTCATTCATTTGAGCCATTTCTCCACACCCCTCAAAAAAAAAAAAGTCAATACAACAGAGGATGTTGAAATCGATTATTAAAAATGCTGCAGGATCCCCAATGGCAGCAGGCAGTGGGCAGGAGGTCCCAAGAGCAGCCAGTCCCAGGCAGGGACGGCTGCAGGCCCTTGAGTGGGGGCTGGTCCAGGGCAGGGAGACACAATGCGGTGGGCAAGAAACAGAGACATGGATAGGCACGCCAAGCACAAGGAGGTTGGATATTTATTAAGTGGGTTATGGAGGGGAAGGGAAAAGGGGAGAAGAGGAGAGGGGTAGAAGGGGAAGAGGAGAAGTTGAGAGAGACAGAAGCTGCCTCTTTGAGGTAGATGGAAAAGAGGGTTGGAAGCTGAAGATCAGCCTGTGTCAGCAGGGGGCGTGGCTTGTCTCTTAAAGAGACAGATCATCACAGATGTAATTCCATGATTTAGGCAAGCAACTGAGTCAAGAGTCCAGCAGCACACAAAGTTGTGCTTCCTGAGGTGAGGCTGTTAAAGACTAAACTACAGAACTGGACGTGAAAAGGTGGTCCTGGAAGCTGCGCAGTTCCACCAGGTGAGGAAAGGGACATCCCTTCTGAAGACAGAACAAGAGCCAAGGTGTGGACGACTGCAAAGGGTACGTGTCCTGAAGGAACCTGAGGCGCTGGCGCGGGGGTGGGGAGGAGGGGGAGGGCTATGTGTAAGTGCAGCAGGCACGGAGGGACAGCGTGGCCTGGCCCAGCCACCTGAGCGACGCGGCCCTTCCCACACCCAGGTCTCACGCTTTCTGCCTCAGTGTCCCCTCAGGATCTGTTTTTGGATGCTCCTAAGCTGCTGAACTCCCTCTTGCTCCCGCCACTCTTACCTCGTCTTCCAGTCTTTCCCTCACTCTCCCGCCTCCTGCACCTAGCCGGAAGTGACGTATAAGTAGCGCGCCGCGCCGCGCCAGAAAGGTTCTGCCGGAGCGGGAGAAAGGGTTTCGGTGGGGCTCACTGCGCCGGCGCGCGGGCGCGAGCGGTTAAAGCGCCTTTTGGTGGCCGAGGACCTGGGATTGTCCGCTGAGCGAGGCCCAAAGAGACTGCCCGCCTCTCAAGGATCGTCTTCCTCTGGTTCCGAAGCCTCTCGGCGCCCGGCTGTGGCCCTTGCCCTTTGACCCCGCGGCGGCGGGGTGAGAGGTCGAGTGGCCATCTTGTGGCGGCGGCGCGGGCGGCTGTTACTGCGGAGACCTGTCCCCTCCCCCAGCCTGATCCCCCTAGCTGTCTGTCAGTCGGCGGCAAGCTCTGCAGCCTGTCAGGGGAGGCCTGGGCCGAGTGCGCTCGCTCTCCCCGTCTCACCGGGCGGCCCAGGCCGCTCCTCGCCGTCGCCACCATGTCCTCCTTCTCAGAGTCGGCACTGGAAAAGAAGCTTTCGGAGCTGAGCAACTCTCAGCAGAGCGTGCAGACCCTCTCCCTGTGGCTCATTCACCACCGCAAGCACGCAGGACCCATCGTCTCCGTGTGGCACCGCGAGCTCCGCAAAGGTGATCACCCGTACCCCTGGGCTCCCCCATGAGTGTGTGTGTGCGCCCCAGACCCTCTAGCTTCTTAGTTAAGCCTTGCTTTGCAGGCCTGGCTCCCTGATTGAGCTTCTGAGATTGAAGACAGTGCCATTACCTTTCTGGGAGAGGGAAACCGAGGCCCAGGAAGGTATAAGATCTTCATCTGCAGTTCCAAAGGCTCAAATGTCCAGACTTGAAGTTGTTAAGCTGCTTTCCTCCTCAGGCTCCCCTCTCACTTGGCGACAGTTGTTGTTTTCTTGTTTGTTTGTTGTTTTGTCTTTAAGTCGTGGCTGTGCTTGGAGGTGGAAACGTTATGTTCCAGACCCTGTTTTGGGCATTTGGGATGAGATCCAGCGGTCTCTGGCCAGACGCTCCACATTAAGACCTGCAAACACTTTGTAGCTAAGTAATATTGAACATGTTTCTTCAGATATCCGTGTGTCTGTGTGTCTGTGTGTATGTGTGTATGTATGTGTATTATCTGTAACACAGTCACAAGCTGTACTTACAAAGCCTTCACTCCATGGCAGTCACTGTCCATAGACTTCAGAACAGCCCTGTCAATTGGGTAGCCTTCTGCACTTGCCACTGAATTCAGACTCTCAGAATCTGACGTTCATTGCGCCCTGCCTGTTGCTTTCCAGGCCCTGTGTTGGACACAAGTTGTCTCTGGCATCTATCTGGAAGTTAATCCTGTCTTTGCCGCTTACCCCAGCAGCTTAACCTCAACGTCTTTTATGTTCCCTGCTATAGAAAATGGAAATAGTGATAATTTATATTGCTGTGGCTTTATCATATGCCACTGTCTGTATGTAGGTGGCTTTTGTTTTTTTGCTTTAGGACAGGGCCTCAGTCTTTAGCCTGCAGTGGCCTGGAATTTCCTATGTAGACCAGGCTGGCCTCAGAGATCCTCCTGCTTCTGCCTCCCACATACTGGGATTAACAGCGTGTGCCACGGTACTCGGTGGTTCGTACTCGGTGGTTCTTTTTGTCGTTGTTTTGTTGTTTTAATTCTCAAGCCTTTTGAAGTAGGAACTTTGCAGATGGGGAAAACCCAGGGTTCAATGAAGCCGATTGTGGTAAGAAGTCAGGATAATCCAGTAAACATTTTCACCTGCTGTAGGCGCAGCGCAAACTTGCAGTAGCAGTGGTGAGTGTGGACTGTCGCTTGCCCAGTGTGCAGCGTGGTCTCTGCCGTCAGGTTGCTACCCTTGATGTGGAGGGGGGCACAGCGCATACAAAGCTAACTCTCACTGCCGGATTCCTTAGCGGAGGCTGGGGAAAATAATTCCATTTGACCATTCGTGTCTACTGCCTTTGTTGAGGAAACTGAAGTGAATGATGATTCCGTTCAAGGTCTTTGACCTGATGAGGCTGTGCAGACCCCAAATTCCAGGACTTTTTTCCCCCAGGAGACTGGACTCTAGGCTTCATGCAGAGCCTCCCAGTTTGCATTTGCTATACTGAGAAAGGAATGCCTTCAGCCCTTGGGGGCAGTTGAGTAGAGCCTGGGGTTCCCAGTCCGCTGTACCAGTCCAATATCTATGGCATCTGTGGAGACGTGAGAAAACTGCCAGTAACCTCTGCTGAGTTCTGTTTGGTGAAATCTCTTGGTCATCTTTAGAGCAGACTTGCTTTGCTGGAGCTCTTTTATCTCTAATCTTATCTGATAGAGTCTTCTGTATTGAGTAGACTGGCATTCTTACCCATTTTATAGATACAACAAGACCAGTGCCTTGTCTAGGGGTCCGTAGCTAGGACATGGGCCCAGGGAGAATTGATATCAAGATTTGTGCTTTTTCAAGTGCCTGGTGCCACAGTGAGCTTAACGAGTGAAGGCGGTGGTCTGAGCGCAGCCAGCTTTCTTCGATTGAATACTCTCTCCCCTCCCATCACACCGTTTAGCTTTGCTTCATTCTTAGCTATGTCGTTTTCACTAGGTTTCTTTTGATCAGGGCCCTCTAATATGCTTAGAATTGTGTCTGTTGCCTGGTTAAAAATTTAGTAGTTTTGTTGTGCCTCTGATAAGGTTTTCCTAGTTGAGTAAAGGATCTAAACAGCACGGATTCACTCTCTGCAGCCGGCTCAGTACTGTAGTGTTTCCACAAGGTGGCCATTTAAAGTGGTGACAAAGGAGCTACACTTGTGAGTAAATGTGACGGAAGTTCAGTTCCCCAGTTTTATTAGCTCAGTTGACTGGCCATCCATGGCCAACGGCTGCCAAATTGGATTTTGCAGAACTAGAGTTCTTCCCTAAGCCTTTTTTTTTTTTTTTTTTTTTTTT
>NC_022033.1:20169015-20216647 GCF_000317375.1 Microtus ochrogaster | reverse complement strand
GCAATAGTTCCTTTTTTCCAGAGTAGTTTGTAGCCTTTCTCTATACATCAAAATTTTTTTGATTAGCCAGTCCTTTAACCTTAACTCAGCAACTAGTTCTCCTGGTTTGGAATCAGCGTTGGTAGGAGGTGGGAAGATATATTTTGTCTTATTATCCCCCAGAGTTGGAGTAGCGGGGTATGTGTGCTCTGTCTGGCTGTGTCACAGTACTACTACACACAGGGTACTTGTACTGCTCTTCTAGGATTCCCAGTGTGATTTAGACTAGAAGAAGGCATTGGATCCCCTGGAACTGTAGTTAGACAGCTTGAGCTGCCAAGTGGGTTCTGGGAACCAAACTCCGGCCCTGTGGAAGAGTAGCAAGTCTGCTGTTTTTTGAAATAGGGTCTCACTAGGTAGCCCTGCATGGCTGGGAATTCACAGAGATCTGCCTTCCTCTGCCTCCCAACTGCTGTGATCAAAGGCATAAGTCATACCCAGCAGTAGGAGTGATTTTTTTTCCCCCTCTTAAATCAAAATAATGGTTTGTTTTTGTTTCTTAAAAAATTAAAAAAGTAAAAGCTGATCTGAGTGACCAAAGCATATACACTGAGTTTTGGGTTACATAATTAGATGCTTATCAGAACTGAGAACTTTAATATGTTTAAGTAGAGTGCTATATTCTTCCTTCCTGTTTTCACTATTGATTTGACTTTAATTTGTATGACATTTTAATTGCATCATTTTAAAATTACTTCTTTAATTTTTTGAAGTTATAATCACATCATTTTCCCCTTCTTTTTCCTCCTTATAAACTGTTCTATATACCTCTTGTTCTCTTTCAAATTTATAGCCTCTTTTTTGTTTTGTTTTGTTTATCGAGACAGGGTTTCTTTGTGCAACAGCTCTAGCTATCCTGGAATTCCCTTTGTAGAAGTCACAGATCTGCCTGCCTCTGTCTCCTGAGAGCTGGATTTAAAGGCATGTGCCACACCAAACAGCCTCTTTTTAAATAAATTGTTATTACATACCTATATGTATATAGATATATATTGCTGAATATAATGTGCTCTGTCTGTGTAATATTACTCATATGTATGTTTTCAGGCTGACCAATTGGTGTGTTCTTTTCTTCACTAAGAAAGACTGTTTCTCTCTCTCTCTGCATTCCTTGTTGCTTGTAGTTCTTTGTGTAGGGTTGAGACCTCAGGGTCTTTCCTCTGTCCGTCCGTGTTAGCATATCTGCTGTTGTCCTTGTTCAGTTCTTAAGTTTAGGCAGTCATGTTGGTGAGACTTTACTGGTGTAGCCTCTGACCCCTTCTCCTGATCTGTGAGCCTTAGGTGCAGGTTTTTTTGTTTTGTTTTTTTTGTTTGTTTTGTAGATGTATTCATTGAGACTGGCTCTGCAACTGCATTTTGATTGGTTGTGAATTTCTGTAATGGTCTCCTTCTATTGCAAAAAAAAAATTTTTTTTATTTGATGGAGATGAAAACTACACTTATTAGGCCCTGGAAAAGGAGATAATCCCATCTTTGTAACAACAGTAAGACACTGTATTAAGTATTGATACTTTTTGTTTCTTTGAGACACAGTTTCTCTATGTATCTTTGGCTGTCCTGGAACTCACTCTGTAGACTAAGCTGGCTTTGAACTCCCAGAAATCCACCTGCCTCTGTGCTGGGATTGAAGATGTGAGCCACCACCACACCCAAGTCACTATTGATACTTTTGTTTTGACACCCCCCCTTTTTTTTTTTAAACAGTCCCAGTATGTAGCTCTGACTGACTGCTTTGGAACTTGCTAGCTCTAGGTAGACCAGGCTGGCCTCAAACTCGTGGAGATTTTCCTGCCTCTGTCTTCCCAGTACTGGGACTAACGGCATGCACTATTCAATATGCCTGGCTTTGTTTTGCTTTTGAATAATCATTATAACAGGTATAGGTTTCCCACAGTCTCCTCAAGTTAATTAAGATAATTAACTTATCTAAATTGGGTTGCTACTAGATGGCTGATGTAGTTCAGTATCTCCCTGTCTAATTCTGTGAGTGTTTTAGGGTATAGTTTAAGCTTTAATGTGCAACCAGACATATTAAGACTGTCTTAAGAAAACAAACAGAGCAACTATAATGTGCTTTTCAAACCCTGTTTTTTATTTGGCTTTCTCTGTAGTTGATTTTAAGATATCAGATCTTCTGCCTGCTGTGCTTTTCAAAAGTGTTCTTGGAGAGCAGTGGAATAAGGACTTGACACACAGTTGTGAAGAGTTGGCATAAATACTGCTAGATTTTTCTCCTTAACTATAAAGAAAACTTAGTGTTTTGAAACATCTTATTATATTCATATTTGTTTCTTTAAAAAGAAAACTGGGACCAAAATTGGTAGTGATACAACTTTAGGGTTGAGAACTTATGTGCATAGAAGCCAGAAAATTCAGTAATGCGCCCCCAAGCAGCTGTAACTCAGGTATATTACATGAAGCTTTTATGGTTTAATATATGATACCATATAAAATAATAGAAAATAGTACATTTTGTATGTGTAACAGAGAAAAATTATATTTTTTGTGGGAGCCATCATTTTGCATATTCAGATTTGAGATGTGTGTAAATTTCCAACAATAATACGGCATTTCTGCATGTTTGTATTTGAGGTAAACATTGGTTGTTATATCTAGAGAATCATCTGGACTGGAGAGTCAGTGTTATTGGCATCTCAAAGAAAGAGTCTCAGTTGAGAGCATCAGTTACAAGATTATCTTTCAAAGTTGAATTCTAACTCAGTGTTTCACTCTAGAACGCTTGGTAATGAAGGTTATATTCGAAGTAGATGTCCTCGCAGTACAGTGAATGACACCTTGGTTATAGCATTAAGATTGACAGCTTGTCTTTAAGAATTTTCCTTGAATTATTATCTGTTTTGCTGTCAATTATTCTGGTTAAAGTAACACAAAAATGAAGCTGTTGTTTTTCATTCTTCTCTCAAAATTGTATTCCCAGATGTACATGTTAGAGACTTCAGTGGGTTCCTTTATATTATCCCATTCATTGTTTTATTTAGACATTTACTTGACTCTGAGAGGTAACACTTACCTTAGTGTTCTTTTTGTGTGCAGGTGGGTATGTATGTGAAGGCCAGAGGTTGATGTGTCCCCCGTAATCACTATCCACCTTATATAACAGGGTAGGATCACACACTTAAACCCAGAGCTCCTCAGTTAGGCTAACTAGCCGCCAGCCCCAGAGACCCACCTCCACCTGGCATTTTACTTGGGTGTGGGGGACCAAATTCCAGTCCTCAAGTTTGTGTGACAAGTGCCTGCTGAACCGTCTTCTCATTCGTAATGTTCTTTAGGAATATCCTAAAAATTATTAATTAGAATTCTTTGGTATAAGTTAAATTGTTCTTTCTTCTTTTTCTTTTTTTTTTTTTTTCCAGCCAAATCAAATAGGAAGCTTACTTTTCTGTACTTAGCAAATGATGTCATCCAAAACAGTAAAAGGAAAGGACCTGAGTTCACGAGAGAATTTGAATCTGTCCTTGTGGATGCTTTTTCTCATGTTGCCAGGTATGTTTTCTATTTGGGGGGGGGGGGCTTTTAAATTTTGCACCTTTTTGTTTTGTTGTTTTTGTGATATCCTTTGTAAATTGACAACTTTGTACTTTACAGACTGTTGTGAAGGGCAAATTATGGTTTTATGTTTGTCTGAGCCTTTAACTATCATCTCAGACTGTAAACATTTTGAAACACTAAAGAGATTGATTCTGGTACCAAAAACTACCCCCCCCCCCGAATTCACCTACTGGGTTTCTTCCTTGAGTATGTTTTCCATGGCTGAGCTGTCTCTTCAGCTTATGATCAAAACCAGGGCTAGTAGTATGAAGGAGCCTTAGTAATGTCTCCTCAGTAGCAGAAACTGGTTACCAACACCTCTTTAGTTCCTTCTCAATTTCTAGTTTGCTAAAATAGTTGTCATTACTGTCACTACAAAAACAGTCATTGTAAGTGTGGAAAAGTGGATGCTTGAGCCGGGTTGTAGTAAGTCTGCTACTTGAATTGTAGAACGTGCTGAACTGTGGAGGAGTCAGGGAGCTCACACCGGTTCAAACTTTACATCTCTTGTGCTCATTTTCACGTCTTGTTGTGGGTGTGAGTTAGGTTCCCAGGAGGAAAATTGTGCTTTATGTTTATTTGGTAGACTGTTGTGTTTGTAAATATGCACAAAGAATACACAGATCTTTACAAAAAGAAACCAAGAAGAGTGAAAATGAGACTAGTGGGTTAAACAAAAAATGTTCTGGGGTCTAAGAAGGTGCGAGTGAAAGGTCTTAAATGTGAGTTTGTCTGTATTCCTTGAAGGATTTGAAATGTTCAAAGGAATACAATTAGGAATTCAATATTTTAAAAACACATCTAGCTAAGACTGGAAAGTTTTTTTACTTGTACCTGTCATACTGGCTTCTGATGAACAAAGACAGGAAGTAACAGGATGTATATATTAACTTGAAGAAAATTACTCAATCTTCAAACTGCTGATAAACTTAAAGTAGGCCACTGGAGCACCTATCTGCAATTGGAGGCAGGGATGTATTGTTTTGATAAGACTTAGTTCGGTACCTTAGATACTGCTCTGTCTCAAACATCATGTGAGTGGCCTTGGGTGTGTAAATAAGTTTTTTAGCCCAAGTTTCTGACCTAGTTAAAAGGCACAGAAACCTCTTATCTCTTAGTTATTGTGACTCTTAGTAGGAGGAGAGGTTCTCTGAGACCTGGTTTACATTGTACTCAGTCGTTTTCATGCACTACACTCCCAGTAGGAAAGGGCTCTTTCCTTTCCCAGCTCTCGGGTTGCACACCTTATAGTGCCAAGTGCACAGCCTCCAGTTCAGGAAATGCATTTACATAGCCTTTCACGGGGCTTTGCAAGACATAGCAGCACTGGCGTCTGTCCTGGTGCTGAGCAGGAATTTAGTGAATATTTGTTGATTGAATTAGGATAATAGTGACTAATTGGGGAAAAGATCTGGTTTACTGCAGGTAGTAGACTAACATTTTTACTGACTTAAATTAGAAAAGGACGAGTAGGAAGGACTGAAAGGTGGTAGGTACCAAGATTCAGAGGGCCTGTTTAGTGTGTGGACACCTCTCAAACCGTACAGAAGCCAGCTATAGCAGTGCACTCCTGTAATTCCAGCCTTCAGAGGCCAGCCTGGGGTATGTAGTGTGATCTTGTCACAAAGAAATGGAAACAGGAGGCATAGGGAGAACAAGTGCACATTTGACCTGTCTTTCCCAGCCCCTGTCTTTATTCCAGCTGTCGAAGGTCCAGTTTCTACCGTGTGTCTGGGCTTCTCTCCTTCCCTCCACCATTAGAATGGAAAGTGCAATAGCTACTTTAATGCTATGGGCATTATCAACCAAAAGTAATTTAGTATATGCTCATGGTGTACTTCTGCTGCGGCCACTTGGTGATCAAAGGTGACTGATCCATTAATCCTCAAATTGATTAGCAATATTTTTATGGTGCTTTTATTCTTAAGCAAAAAAAATCTTTGAATTCAGAGAAAGCACGTTGTTCATAGGGTAGATTTGATTTGAGTAACAGTTTAACTAACCAGACTATGAACATGTTATGGTTACAAGTACCCTGTTTTCTTTAAAGTTTACACATTTATTATTTAACATGTATGAGTGTTGTTTATATGTCTCATTCTGATCCAGAGCTTGGGGACTATCAGGGAAGAAGGCAGGCAAGGATAGTGAAGTGAACACCACACAGTCAAATAGAATAGTGCTCTATGGTGGGATCTCCTTTAGGCCAATTGTGGGTAAGGAAGTGACATTTGAGAACCTAAGGTAGAAATAATCATGGCATCTTAAGAGGAATAGTGAAGCCAGTGTAGTTGGATATGGTAAGCAAAGTCAGATGTAGCCCCAGATGAAATCAGAGGAGAGGTAGAAAAGGACCAGTGACATATTCCCTGAGAGTCTGTTCTGATAGGATGTCAGTCAAGAATTGTAAGCCAGGGGCCGGGCGGTGGTGGCGCACGCCTTTAATCCCAGCACTCGGGAGGCAGAGGCAGGTGGATCTCTGTGAGTTCGAGACCAGCCTGGTCTACAAGAGCTAGTTCCAGGACAGGCTCCAAAGCCACAGAGAAACCCTGTCTCGAAAAACCAAAAAAAAAAAAGAATTGTAAGCCAGGGAATGAAACAATTCTCATAGACGTTGTAAAATATCCTTTTTTAAATTTCCTATTCATGCATATATATGTGTGTAACAGCTAAAAAGAGGCCATGAATTTGAAAGGGAGTTGGAATGGGTATATGAGAGGCTTTTGAGAGAGGGAAGGAAAATGATATAATTCTATTATAATTTCCAAAAATAAAAAAAATTTAAAAAGGGAAGAGAGATATCTAAAGCCCAGGTAAAGTTAAAGAGAAAAAGAAACCTAAGCATATATCTAGAATTTTTGCCCCATCAATCCATTTGTTCATAGTGCTGCCACTGAAAGCTCATGGAAAATTTAGCAGTTTGTAAAATAATGAATGAGCACTTTTGTACTTAAGAAAAGGGGGTCAGTACATTAGGAGATGTTTCTCTTTTTATTCAATCACTCTAATGTATGATGAAGCAGTATGTATACATCTTCTCATTACAGTGTAGAGAAATTTTTAAAAATTTTTAAAGGCTTGTATTATGTTGAATAGACGCCTCAGACGGTAAAAGCCAAACTAGCTGAATCAGCAAGCTCTGGGTACAATTGATTCTGCCTCGGTATATAAGGTGGAAAATAATTGAGGAAAGCACCTAATGCCAACCTTGAGCCTCTGTGTGCATATACACACACATGTGAACACGCATACGTGTACTCAAATTACTTGCACACACATAAAAGATTTGTGTGGAGAATGGGTTGTGAAGGGCAAGAAAGCCCGAGTTTGAAAGGTTTTGCTGTGGTGTTGGCTAAGGTGAGATCAGTTAAGGTATTTGCAGTGAAAAGGCAGTCTCCATTCACTGAATGCTTTTTCTGTGGATGGAGTCCCCTGTAAAATTTACACAATGTGTTGGAATTAAGTAGGAGCTGATAGTGAGGGGAGAGTTTCAAAGTTTTTATTATTTTATATATATGGGCATTTTTTCTGCATGTATGCCTGTGTACCACATGTGTGCCTCGTACACACAAAGACCACACAGGGCATCAGATCCCCTGGAACTGGAGTTACAGGAAGTTGTAAGCCGCCATATTGGTGCTGAGACTAGAACATGGGTCCTCTGGAAGAGCAACAAGGACTCTGCTGAACTGTTTCTCCAGCCCCCCTCCCCATTTCTTTAAAAACAGTTTAAAAATTACATGTGTATGTATATATATATGCTCATGTGTCTGCGTGTGCTACAGTAAACATGTGGAGACAGAGGACAGTTTTCAGAAGTCAGTTCACTCCTTCCACCATGTGGGACCCAGGGCTTTAACTTGAGTTGTTGGGCTTGGTGTCCTATACCTTTACCCACTGAGTCATCTTTTCTGATCCTGGACTTAATTTTTTGAGAGGTAAATCAGTAGTTATTGCCAAATACACGATACTTTTTTGTTGTTTGTGGGTCTCTGTACTTCTCAAGGAGGGTAACTTTCTAGGAGGACTCAGGATTGATTTACTACAGCCAGCAGAGTGGAAAGGTGAGTGGGTGATTGTGACAGCCAGTGTGTAGTTCATTCTGATGGGAAGAGACTCTGCTAAGATTTATGAAAGTCACCTCTGCCATTATTCCTGGAAGTAAGCAGTCAGTCATTCACGTAGAACCATGTTGTTTACACAGTTGGGACACAAACCACCAAGTTCATTAGGAAGTGGACATTGTCCTGAAATCCCAGTCCTCAGGTGTTCTCCTGTCTTAGCTTTCTGTCACTGCCAGAGATAAACATAAGGGATTAAGAATCTCTCTAGGCTCATGGTTCCCGAGGTTTCAGTTCCTGCTGCCAGCTCCACTTCGTTTTGAATGTAGGAGGCAGAGCATCACAGCAGGGAGAGTGTACGAGAGCCCTCATGATGGCCAGGAAAGAGGAGCAGGGATTGGAGGGGCCCCTCTGAAGCTGTCTCCTAATGGTCCATTCAGCTGTGAACTCATTGATGATGTAAGCAGCTTCCTGGTTTTTCTTTATCCACAGCACCCCATGGCCAGGATCAGAGTCTTCAGTATTGGATACTTTTTGTGGGGCCACTTTATACACAAATGATTAGCAGGCACCAGTTAACAGCAGGTCTTTCTAAAACACAGCATTTATATTAAATCTTTTCTCTCTCTCTCTTTTATTTATTTATTTATTTTTTTATTTTTTGAGACAGGGTTTCTCTGCTTAGCCCTGGCTCTCCGGAACTCATTCTGTAGACCTGGCTGGTCTTGAACTCAGAGATCCTCCTGCCTCTGCCCCCTGAGTGCTTAATTCTTTTTCTTCAGGTTTATTTTTCGTTTGTGTGTTTGTGTGTCTGCGGGGGTGCATGTGCACATGAATTCAGGTGCTTATGGTGGCCAAAAGCAGCAGATTCTCCCTGGAACTAGAGTTGGAGGTTGTTATAACTAAGTGTTCTTAACTTCTCGGCCACTTTTCCAGCCCCATTTATTCTTTTCTGAACAATTATGAGGGAATTTTCTGTTACAACTTTGCATAAGATACTGTGGGAAGAGCTGACATTTTAGAAGAAAGGATTCCACTTCTGCTGGGTCTGCCACAGCTTGTTACGTAGGGGATCAGACTAATGTACAAATTACAAACAAATATGCACATCAGCACACACATGAGAAGTATATCTGCATTCAAAGAACTACCCTTGAAGCACAGGAAGGAAGGTCTCTGAGGCTCACTTGGCAGAGCTTAGGTGTCCAGCTGACACTTGAAGAAGCAGTGCAGTGTGTGCGCTGTGCCACACTGTGAGTTGGATGATTTTGGACTTCTGTATTAGAAAAGTGAGCATAGGTTGAATTCATAATTAGAATTAAAATATATTTTAAACATTTAGTATACATACTCAGTGTGTGGGTGATTATTTCTTTCTTTTCCATAGTTTAATAGCAAATTATTATTTTTTTTATTTATTTGTTTATTTATTTGTCATGTATACAATAGTCTATCTGTCTGTATGCCTACAGGCCAGAAGAGGGCACCAGACCCCATTACAGATGGTTGTGAGCCACCATGTAGTTGCTGGGAATTGAACTCAGGACCTTTGGAAGAGCAGGCAATGCTCTTAACCACTGAGTCATCTCTCCAGCCCATAGCAAATTATTTTTAAAATTACTTTTTCGCATAGATATTTCTCATATATACATTATTTATTTGTTTATTTTGAAATCAGGTCTTCATGTAGCCCAGCGTGGCCTCAAAGTATTTGTGTAACCAGGGATGACTTTGAACTGCTCCTCTTTCCTTCACCCCTTGAATTCTGGGGTTACAGGCAAGCATCACCATGCCCAGTTTATACAGAGTTGGGGATTGAATTTGGCTTGGTACATGTTAGACAAGCAATTCAAATGAGTACTCTAAATAAATTCTCCGTTTAAAATGAAATCTGTGTAACCCAAAAAGGTAGTGTTCCCTCCTACCCCCTGCTTTTTTTTTTTTTTCAAACTGCGTTCTTACTCTAGCTATATCTGATTTTGGGTGCCGAAGTGACTTCTGCATCGCTGGAGCGACTTATTTCAAAACCGATTAGTTTAGTTAATTTGTGACTTGAATGACTTTGCAGAAAAGTTGAAAGTCAAGTGTTTTATATAGAATTCAAAAAAGGTTTTAAAATTCCTAAAAAGATTGATTCAGCCAATGTGGTCCTCGTGGGGAGAAAAACAAGCCCCTCTGTCCAGAAATTGCATTTATATGCAACAAGTAAACAACTACTCTGTGCAACACATGAGAGACATTATATGGAAGACAGTGAAGGCGGGGCAAGAAGTGAGCGTCCCTGTGGGGGCTAGGGAAGTGCTGCTGAAGAGGAGGGTGGGGCAGAGAGCTCCTGGCAAAGCCTGAGGACCAGAGTGGGTTGGAGAGGTTGAAAAAGCCTTGCGAACTCTGTAAGGATTCTGTCTGATAAGAAGTGCCTTCCCACAGCAGCTAGAATTACATTATTAAAATTGGAGTGGCTGGGGCTGGAGAGATGGCTCAGTGGTTAAGAGCACTGGCTGCTCTTCCAGAGGCCCCAGGTTCAATTCCCAGCACCCACATGGCATTCCATGATTATCTGTACTTTTCTTCCAAGGTATCCGGTGCCCTCATAAAGACAGATCTGCAGACAAAGCACCAATGTACACAAAACAAAAAGAAAGAAAGTATTAAAAAACAAAAACAAATTTGAGTAGCTGTAGGAAGATAAGGCTGGAAGCTGGAAGAGCAGTAATGAGGCTGTCGGAGACGGCCTGCTGGGAATGGCTGCTGCTTGGGCCAGGTTGTTGGCAGAGGAAGGGTGAGAGTAACTCATTTCTGCAAATTCTTTGAAGATAGAGTAAGAGTGTCTCAGCATCAACACCAGAGAACTTGCTTATAGCTGAGCTCTTGAAAGTGTAGTAGAAGCATTTCCCTATCTTCCTAGTGCTTACCTCTGACTTGAAAAAAAAAATTAGTTTATATGTTTGCTGACTTTGATCTCAGCTTAGTTGACTTGCTAGTAGTAATTTACTACTGACCAGGCTGAGTATTAGCATAGCATTGCAGAAGTGCTGTCATTGCTGCCAGTGCTGAGGGTGGGTAGAATTCCATCGCAGTTGAATTTGCCATTCTTGACGTTCTTAGTGAAGACATTGGACTTTGCTCCTAAGATGGGGAGGTCTTTTCCCTCCCCCTTTTGGCATAGTCTCATATATCTGAGTCTGGCCTCAGATTTACTGTGTAGTTGTGGATGGATGACCTTGAACTTCTGATTCTCTTATCTTCACCTCCCCAGTGCTGGGATCACAGACATTACCAACCATACTTTGCTTTTGCTGTGTTGGGGATTGAACCCAGAGCTAGACAAACACTTCAACTGAGCTACATCTCCAACCCAAGGTCTCCCTTTTTTAATAGTTACATTTTAGTTTAATTTATTTGATGAGACACAACTCACTCATGGGAGACAGGAAAACTTGCCTGAATTGGTTCTCTTTTTTTTTTTACTATGTGGTCCTGGGTATGGAAATCAGGTTGTCAGACTTAGAGACAAGCATATTTACTTCCGAGCCATCTTGTGAGCCCTTCTTAAGGTGCTCGGTGTTAAGATGCTGGTGTTTATGCATTTTCACTGAACAGAGTGCTCAGGAGCCCATAGGTGGCAGGCGGGAGGCCTGGGTCTCCTGAGAAAGTCTCCTGCTTGTTTGCTGCCATCTCTCACGTTGAGTAGGTAAGAGGTTATCTGTGTCAGCTGTATTCTGTTTTAAGAGCAACTTACCAGGAAAAGATTACCTAACTTTTTCCTTTCAAATATAGATTAAAAATTATTTCCAGTGTGTTCTAGGATTATCCATTAGATATAGATGTGTGAACACGGGACTCAGGCTCAGCCAGTGTTAAAGTCATTCATTATGCAGTAGGTAATGTTGAGACATTTTTAGGAGATATGTATGCATGTAGAGGTGTTTGCGTGTTAATGTAGTGAATTTAAACATTTGTGCCTTTAACATCTTAAAGGTTTGGCTAATTTTAATTTCCAGTATATGCCTAGGACTTAATTTAAATTGACATCTTCTGAAAAGGCAAGTTGTTGCAATTGATATGATCAATTTTGTTTTGTCTGTTAAAACCAGTCATATAGGGTTTTTTTCCTATTCCCCCACATTTCTAAGGGGAAAAAGATTCCTTGGGTTATGGGATGCCTCTTCCCCACTCACCATGGGAGGAATGCAGTTTCTGTCAAGATTGGGGACTCCAAATAGTACAGGGTGTACCGCATTCTTGTTTTAAGTATATAAATCATTTTGGCAGTTGTTGTTGGTTTTTTTTTTAAATGGATCTGTCCTAATTAAAAACAAAAACTTAAGCTTATATATATATATCTTTTCATCTTTTCTGGGCAGAGAGGCAGATGAAGGCTGTAAAAAACCTTTAGAAAGATTGCTGAACATCTGGCAAGAACGAAGTGTGTATGGCGGCGAGTTCATACAGCAGCTGAAGCTGTCTATGGAGGACTCCAAGAGCCCTCCCCCCAAAGGTAGAAACATCACCACATGTTTACAGCTCTTGGTCTTTGCTACTCCCAGTCCCACATGAAAAGCTGCAGTGGGGGCTGTTGTGGCTGCTGTGGTCCACCAGCCGCTTCTGACTCTTCAGAGCGAGATGATGCTGAGTGATGGTGAGAATTTAGACAGAGCTCGCAGTGGGCAGGCCTGGTTCTTGTGCTCATGCTGCCATGTTCTCACTCCCTCACTTCCTGTGTGGGTTTTTGGCCCTTCTTGCTCCTTCAGGAACTGTCCTCACACAGGGAAAGGAACAACCAACTTCTTTAGAATTGTGGTTGACTAAGAAATACCTCACCCTGGCCATGACATTGTCCAAAGCAGAGCCTTGTATCATTCCCTTGCCCCTTTAGAACTTGACTTTATTAATAATAAATCTGGTTTTCTATCCTTTTATGATTGCCAACTTATTGTCTATATTGATTTTGATCTTTACTGAGCCTAGGGTATCCTTGGGAAGTATGTATGTGAATTTTAAAATTCTTAAGAGCCCATGTTATTTTTTCTCTAAAGAATAAATTGAAATGTTTGGTTTTTCCGTCTCTGGTTAGTTATATGTTACTTCTAGTTGGCATCACCAGCTCCTAAGCTGTCGCTCTGATCTGACTCCACTTACACTTACTGCTAATGATCAAGTCAGTACTCACCATATTAAGGAGGCCTTCTGATGTGACTAGTCCACTTGGAGATTCTTTAGTCCGTGCCCTCACGATGCTCCTGGTTCTTGGGCAGGCTGAGTTTCCAAGTGTCCCTCTGGACTCTTTGCTGGCTGCTTTTCTGCATCTGCTGTAGTTTTTCACAACACATCTTTGCACCCCTTTCACTTGTGGCAGTGTATTATTCCCCAAGAATGCCACCCTGGCCCCCACGTAGCTTTCTGTGCACACACCTCTGCTGTCGGACCTCTCAGGATCAGCATGAGTGACAATAACATGTCTTCAGCCCGTTACCTGTGTGCCCTACAGTCTCTTCCAGCTCGAAAATTACCATGTACCTTACAGTACACTGAAAGAGACTTTCTAAGAAAGTGCTTTCAGGCTTTGTGCCATTACTGTTTTACGTAGAAAACGGTTGTTTTACTTGCTTCTGAAAAGCTAGCTGTTTTCTGCCTTGGGTTCCAGCAGTGGCAGCATTATGGCAGTGTTGGGAATGACTCCTTTGGAGTTGGCTTTTTTTACAGGTTAGCAGTGACATGTGCTAGTGTCAGTTGTCTAAAGACTGTTTCCCTTCCCCTTCATCCTGTAAAGACAGACACTCAACAGCTCCCTGGGTGTGTAAGTCCTGCAGCTCACTCCTGTGTTCTCCAGAGCCGGATGATCAAAGTCGTTTATTACCTTCCTTTCAAACACCCTTGACTTCCCCAGAGGCTCATTTCCAAATTTGAATAGTTGTTCACATTGCAGTATTGATTCATGGGTAATTCATTATATTTGGGCAACTCATAGAGTTTGCCTTTACTTTCTTTTGGAACTTTTTAAAAGTTTTTTGTTTATTTTTATTTACTAAGTTTTTAATTATGTATGTATGAATTGGAGTTAGAGACAGCTGTAAACTGTCATGTAGATAAAGGGAACAGAACTTGGGTCCTCTGCAAGAACAGCCAGTGCTCTTAACCATTGAACCAACTCTTCAGGACCACAGTAGTGTAAATTTTATATTCATATTTTATTTTGATCTTATATTCATATTCTGGTGGCCACTCCTTTCACATGGCACTTTTATGCTGTAGTGGCTGAGTGTGTGGGGGTCATACCACATGCCACACATTAAGCAGCTACTGTGCACTGAGTACTATTGGATATTTCATATGTAAACCATATGCTATTGGGTTTTCCACTTAACAATATATCACCTTTGCTTTGCAATACTATAAAATGATCATGTAAATCAAAACTGTGCAAAAAGAATTTAATGATCCATGTAGAAAATTGCAGTTCTCTGCCCCTTTTTTTTTTATCAGTTAAAACACTGACTACAAATGTATAGAGAAAAGAAAAAGATAGTAGAACTACCGGTGGCTTTTTCTAAGCACAGTGGCACATTCCTGCAGTCCCACGACTCAGGAGACAGAAGCAGGAGGATTGCTAGTTTAATACCAGCCTGGGCTACACAGGAATTTGAAGACAGCTTGAGCTGCATAACAAGACCCTGTCTCAGCCAGGCGGTGGTGCACACCTTTAATCCCAGCACCCAGGAGGCAGAGGCAGGTAGATGTCTGTGAATTCGAGGCCAGCCTTTTCTTCAAGAGTGAGGTACAGGACAGACTCCAAAGCTACACAGAGAAACTCTGCCTTGAAAAAACAAAACAAAAGAAAACCCTGTCTCAATAGACCATTGTCCATGATGAAACTTAACAACAGAGGGCCTGCCTACAAGGGTAAGACCCTAAATTTCATTCTTAGAACTAGAGTAAAACAGAAAGTAGAAATATTGAAACAAAGTAACTTTCATTGCAACAAGTGTATCAAAAATAGTTTGAACAGTCAGTGTTTTAAAACTTGGAATTTTTCTTTTTAATTTTAATATTTTTTTGAAGGCTGGGTATTAGACAGGGGATTTCATGTGTGTCAGGTAAGTGTCCTGTCAATGAGTTAACATCCTCTGGCCTTTTTACTTTTTTTTTTTTTTTTTTTAGGAAAGGAAGATTTATTTTGTTTATAGTGTCTAAGTTTTTGTTTCATAGTAGCTTTGTTATTTAATTTGACAGAGTATCACTAAAGCAGCAATATGTGAAGGAGGAAGCTTTTTTTTCTTTAATTTTATTGATTTTTATTGAGCTCTACATTTTTCTCTGCTCCTCTCCCTGCCCCTCCCTTTCCCTTTTTACTTTATTTTGAGTCAGGGTTGTGCTCTGTAGTCCTGTCTGGCCTTGAACTCTTCCATACCTGTCTCTGCCTCTGCTCAGCTGAGGCTGCAGGTGTTTATCACTAGACACATCCTGAAAGTTGCTTTAGTGCGAAGTGTTTTTGTGGGGTCACTTCTTCCACCATCATCCTTTCTTTATTTTTTGCTGCTAAGTTGGTATCACCAAGCCCCTCTGTGCAGTGTTAGCCTCACAGCTACACTAGGCCCCTCTGTGCAGCATCGCCCTTTGTCAAGTACTTACTTCTCAGCTCCTCTTAGTGCTATTCAGATTCAGTTCCACCATGGCTTTAGTTGCAGCTTCTTTGTTGTACTTTGATTTTTATGGTCAGTTCTCTACTTGGAATTTTTATGAAATGGGATATGTATCTGTCGAATGGGATGACACAATATTCCACTCCCCTGTCCTTGTGGGCTGAGGATCCAGTGCACAGTGACTATCACTGACAGACATTGCGAAAAGGAAGTGATTGGTTATCAATTGTGATTTGGAGACTGAACTATTAGAAAAATCACTTCATCCCAGTATTCAGTTAATACACCTGGCCATGAGACGCGAAGTGTGCTGCTGGGAACTGGTGTCATTTCACTAAACTGTGAGAGCTGTTCTCCATAGTAGCGTTATGTGAAACAGGGACGGCCTTTATCATAATTGTGGCCAGCTATTTTCTCATTTCCATCCATAAAACAAAACTATAAGAAAAAAATACAATACATACTCTTGACTGGTCTTTCTGTCTAACATAACTAATAAATGTGTAAGATAGAAAATAGGAGCCACATCCTTGGTTACAGAGGAGACTTAAGTGAGCGTGTGTGCACCTTCCTGGTAAGTTACATACAAGTTCCGAGGTGGGTGCCTGATACCCCCCCCCTTTGACAGATAAAGGTACTTGTGCTTAGTTGTTTGTGTATAGTGGAAAGACTTATGGGCTTGGGTGTTGTGCCAGGGAGTTGTTTAACCTCCCTGAGTCTTTTTCTGCTTGTAATAGAATGTTCTATCAGAGTTGTTGGAAAGACGAAAGAAAAGAAAACCATTGCAATGCTCTGCACATATTTGGTGTCCAATATTTCTTTTAAACGCAGATTTATCATTTAGATTTATTTCCCCAGTTGTTTGTGCTTGTTTTGTGTTGCCCTGTATGATGCAATAAGAATGATTTTAGAATTAACACATCTATCATAATCATGTAAAAGCACAGGGGACAGATAATAAAGAATGTAACTTGCCAGCTTCAAAAGTAGTTAATTCTAGAATGAAAACTTAAGTAATTTCTTCCCATAGTATCAATCATGTTTCTCAGTAATAGTTGGTTTTTATTTTACAGTAAAATTAGGTTTATTCTGGTCTTAAAGAGTTGAAAGGGTATTTGTACTTGAAATCTTTGATAGTTTTATTGGTGAATTTGTTCCTCCTATTTATTTTCTAAAATGATTTTTGAAAAGCATAAAACTGTTTCATGTGCACTGTGTTCTCTGTCTCTCCCCACCTCCCATACAAGCCGGTTTATTTCAGTGTATTGCCTCATGCTTCTTACCATTTTACTGTTTACTTCTTTTGAAGGAAGGAAGGTTCTAACTATGGTAGCTTGGGACATACCAGTTTTAGCTGCTTTCCAGTAGTAGTTTCTTGGATTCAAAGAATAGATCTGAGATGACAGACTGGGAACTTTTTTGTCTTTTCAGTAACATAAGAAATTGCACCAATTTAAAAGAACTAGCAAGAAAGTTAACATGAAGCCATCTCTGAAACTGAACACCCCACCCTCTCCCCCAGTTTTACCTGTAGTCATTTAACAGGGCACTGGATGCTTATGCAGGTCACGCAGCTCACATCTGTCATGTATTTTCCTAGCAACAGAAGAAAAGAAGTCTCTGAAACGAACTTTTCAGCAGATACAAGAGGAGGAGGATGATGACTACCCCGGAAGTTACTCTCCCCAAGATCCTTCTGCAGGCCCCCTCTTGGTATGTGACCCAGTGACTCCAGGTGACCTCTAGTTGAAGATCATGACCACGAGGTGGCGCTTGTTATCAGTAGTGTGGCTTGTCAAAGGGCAGCAGCTACAATAGCCCACCCAGACACAGCTTACCAGACATCTGACTTTATACCATGACTTTACAATGGGTTTATGTTTTATAAAGTGTTTGGAATTGGTTTTATCTTCTAAAAGTGAAAAATATTCTTTAAAAGCAGATTTATATGGTATGATAAAGATGTTTTGAAGCACTTTGCTGTGCCTTTTGCTAATAGCATTCTTGTTTATAAGCAAACAACTTATTACTATTTAAGGACAGTCTGGTAACTGCCGATAATATTTGCTTCACTATAGCCTCTGTTATAAGTATTGCGACAGGGAGTTAGTATTTAAGGATGCATTTGCCTTAGATAACCCCTTATGAAACAAGTTTGATCTGATTCATCTGTTTATCATCAAAACAATAAGCCTCCAAAAACAGATTAAATAGTATTTAAGTAATTTTCCAAGTATCTTAATTTGAATTCAGATCTGTCATAATTCAGAGTTCATGTCCCTTTTTTGTTTGTTTTGTTTTTAATGTTTTAAGATAAGAGTCTTACTGTGTAATGCTAGCTGACCTTAAACTTGATGTTTTCCTGTTATAGCAGATTACACCTGTAAAACTAGCTCTAGGGAGTCGAAGGCACGAGAACCATGAGTTTGAGGCCATCCTGGCTATATAGTGAAGCCCTTTTAAAAAAAAAAAAATGAATGTTCCTTCCTCAGCTTCCCTGGTCCTGGAATGACAAGTGCATGCCACCATACTTGGCTGTCCATGTCCTGTTTGTTGAATGTGACTGCCTCATCTTAACTGTATTCTGCATTTCTGCATGGAGATGGTCAGGGCATAGATAACTAGGAAGTATGTGTGTGTTGTGTGATATTAGACAGGATTAGATAATAGCAATAGTAGGTCATATCTTTGCATCTAAAAACTTTAAAGGGGAGGAGCTTGGATTATCAGCTTTCAAGGTAATCTAACTATTGCCTGCAGAGCCAGCTGTTCTTGGGTCATTGTGCTCGGCTACTTATTAGCATTCTGTGTTTTCTCGTGGCTTGGTAAAGCCCCTTTGGTAGATGCAGAACATGCTTTTCTTGTTTTTAACACCTAATGAGTTAATTCATTTCACATTTTAATATTGGCAGTGATCTTAACTTTGTAAGGCAAACTCTAGAAAAAATGTAATCAGCCAACACACAGATGTTCAACATCTGGTATTTAGGTCTTTTTTCTATATTATAGATTGTTTTATACTATAAACAATACTTCATTTGAAATTAAGCAGCATGAACTAGAGGCCATATTCTTAAGTTGCCAAAAATATGCTCTTTAATTAAAAAACGTTCTATAGAGGTTTATTTATGTTTTGTAGACTTAGAACAATTAACTTTATATCTTTTAGAATTCATATCTTTCCAACCACAAATTCCTGGTACTAAGAACAGTTGTTTGTGTGACTTTTGACCTGTTTTTTAATGCTAAGAATGACCATTTTTATAATTTGTCTTTAGCTAATTTTCTTTAGCTCCATTATATCTTAATGGGTTATATATTTGTCTTTGCCCTTTATAGACTGAGGAGCTAATCAAAGCATTACAGGATCTGGAAAATGCCGCTTCGGGAGATGCTACTGTTCGGCAGAAGATTGCTTCCCTGCCCCAGGAAGTGCAGGATGTGTCGCTGCTGGAAAAAATAACAGGTGAGAGGTCATTCAGATGAAAGAGAGGAAAGAGGAGCCGTCTGTAGTCATGCTGTATCCTAGGCAGAGACTTTCTGTGATGGTGGGTGCTCTGCCATGTTGGCATGTAAAGCCATTCAGCATGCTAAATGAGGAAGTTCTTGGAGGGACTGGACAGGTAGCTCCACATTCAGAGTACTTCCTGCTTCTGCAGGGGACCTGGGTTCCATTTCAGACACCTGCCTTGGGTGGCTACAATACCTTTAACTCAGGGCATCTGATGTACTCTTTTGGCCTCCATGGACACTCACACACATATGGCATACTTGCATGCATTCATACATATAAATAAAAAATAATACAAATAAATTTTGGGTCTGGAGAGATGGCTCGGTGGTTAAAAGTTCTTACTGCCCTTTCATAGGACCTGGGTCTGTTCCTAGCACCCACATGGTGGCACAGCTGCCTGTAACTCCAGTTCCAGGGGATCTGATGCTGTTTTCTGACCTCTTTCGGCATCAGACACACAGGTGATGTACTTAGACACATGCAGACAAACACTCATACAAATAAAAAGCAAAAATCCTAAATAAATAAATAAAAATAGATCACAACAAAAAGCTTTTGAATGTGAATAGTGATCTGAATAGTTACAGCAGAAACGCTGGAGTGTCATAGCCAGCTACTCTCTGAATAAGATCTGTTGACAGCATGGTACCAATTTTGTATGTGTAGGGCAGTGGAAGCCAGGAAAGGATAGGCTATGAACTCAGGACCCTTTGCTAAGAGGAAAGAAGTGTGTGATACACAGCTGTGTTGTTTGATGCAGTACACACTAACACGCTTGGAGGTGGTTCAGTGCCATGCAGGTGTTGAGCTCCTCCCTGTCATTCCTGGGTAAACAGAGGCGTTGACACTGTTCTTGCTTTCTGCACAAGCAGTTGAAAGGAGTGAAGTACGAGCTAATTTTTTAAAAAGCATGTTCTGTGCCTGGCACTCTATGCCTTGTGATAATCTTTGAAGAATTGTATTCTCATATATAAGAAAGGATTGAGACTTTGCAAAATTAGATATCTTGGCCAAAATCACACATGCAGTGAATTTGGGGATTTCAACCTAGGCTGCAAATTAAATGGTCTTTTCATTGCAAAAGTTCAATACTTTTATCCCATTCTCTCCAGGTCATTTCCCTTCCAGCCCCTTGAGCTGGCTGCTTCTCTGACTTCCTTCATGTTCACCTGAAGTTAAAGTTACTAAGGCAATAACTTCCTTCAGTTGGCATATCTGTAAGGTTCACTGTATAGCAGGTGTTCCTGGTGTCGTGTCCATAGCTTTTCACGGATTAAATGTTAAGGAGGAGGCAGAGTTGGTGGGCAGTGAATCAGCAAGGAGATAAAGGTGATCAGGGAAAGCTTTCTGCTTTGGGAATCTTTGAGTCTCCCTTTGAGTCTGTATTCTCTCTCCTACCACCTCTGTGAAGCCTCTCCCATGCCCTTACTGAAAATGCTGGTCCTCTCCCTCCCAGTGCCCCACTTACTCCTTTCTAGTTCCGATCTTCAGCTGATAATAATACAGTACTATATGTGACTTCCCTTCCTTCTAAGTAAGACCCAGACTTAAAGGCAGAGGATGTTTCTTATCTTTTGTCCCTGCTATCTGAAAACCAAAGCACATGAGAAGTGCTCAGATACTTTCTGGGTGATTTGTAGTTGGCTTTTTCTTTGGGCTGCCAACTCAAAAATAACGATCTGGAGACTTATTAGTAATTATGAAAGCTTGGTCTTATCTTAGGCTTGTCCCTCTTTATTTTAATCTATGTTCTGTCAAGTGGCTCGTTTCATACTAACCATGCTGCTTCCCCTGTGTCTGGCTGGCAGCTCTGTCCTTTTTCCCAGAATCCTCTCTTCCTGGAAGTCCCACCTAATACCTTCTTAACTATTAGCCATTTAACTTTTTATTACACCAATCACAGCAAAACATTTTCACACAGTGTACAAATATCCCACAACAGTGATTGAAGGTTGTACACTGAGAATTTGTAAGGCTGATTGGGGTTAACTTCTTGACATTGGAAAGAGGGACTGACTGCAGGGACTAAGCGCCTCCTGAGTTGCTGTTAAGGGGAGCAGGGAAGTGAGGTAAGAGCTGAGAAGTGCTAGCTGGTAGGGAGACAGCTACAGGTTCCTTCCTGTGCTGGTGGTTCTTAAGAAAAGAGAGAAATGGAGGAAGCAGGGAAGCTTGGGGACTGTCAGAAACTGAGGTTTGAGTGAGTCAACCAGGAACGCAGGATTCCCGAGCCCAGGCAGAGGACTGGCCTCAGGAGGCAGCTCATTAAAGGCATGGGGAAGGTGAGCCAGAGCACAGCCGGTCAGCCCCAGGCAAGATTTCCGCATTTGAACTGCAATTTTTGTGTGACACCCACCTTTTAAATTGAATTTTTTCCCATATGATACATTCTGATCAGTTTCCCCTCAGTCACCTCTTCCCAGATCCTCTCAATTTCTCTACCCATCAACTCCATACCTTCTTTCTCTCTTTTGAAAACAGACAAATAAAAGAACAAACCATAATTAGAAATAAAACACATATATATGTATACACACACATAAACAAAACAAAAACAGAAAATCAGAAACTATATATATATATACATATGTGTGTGTGTATGTATATATATATATATATACATATATATATATATGTATGTATACATACATACATACATACAAAAGACCAGTAGAGTGAATGTTGCCCATACAAAGTGTTGCAGGTCAAGACCTCTCCAGTACCATTGAGTTTATTTTGTGTTGGCTATCTACTGCTGGGCATGGGGCTGCCTCTAAATGTGCTTTGTATGTCCGGTGAGACTCCATTGGGAAAAACTAGTCTTTCCTTTGCAGGTGTTTGACACTTGAGTTATAGATGAGGGCTGTTGTCCACTTCCATTCTCAGCACTGGTACCTCTTCTGGCTTGAACCTATGCAGGTCCAGTGCATGATGCCACAGTCTCTGAGTTCATGTGTGCATCAGTCCTGTTGTGTCCAGAAGATAACTGTTTCCTTGATGTCCTCCATCCCCACTGGCTCTTATAACCTCAAGGCTCCCTGAGCCCTAAGGGAAGGGGTTTGATGAAGACATCCCATTTAGGGCTGGGAGTTCCAAAGTCTCTCTCAGTACACTGTCCAGTTCACTGCAGGGAGAAGCTTCACTGATGATGGTTGAACAAGACACTGATCTGATTCCCAGCCAGTGTGGGTTGTATAACTCTTGAGTAATAAAAAGCAGTTTCTGGGTTCCAATACTTGTATAAATGATCTGGATTCCTTATACAAGTTCTTGAGGGTGAGAATTGATTTTTTTATTCTTAAAAATTAGTGTTTCTTTGCTCTCTTTCCACAAATACTCTAGCAATTACTGTTAAAAAGAGATCAGTAGTCAAGGATTGACACAACTGAAAGCAGCCGCTCAGGCTTGTTCACGGGCCGTACCACCAGTCTATACTGTGTGGTCCCCTGCCCTCTGTCACAGGCCTTCTTCCCACCTTGTTTTGCTCATTCCTTCCCAAGTATGTGTTCTCTAACCCACAGAGGGAGGAAAGTTTGATCTTTGGTGTCAGACCCAGTTGGAGAGCCCTCAGTATTTCATTTCCTATTGTTCACAGAGGCAAGTAAGGACCAGATAGCTGTTCTGTGCTAGAAATTCCTTAATTTCATTGCCTCAAAGAATGCTGAGAGCTCCAGATTTGTGTCACTGAACTGTCTGTCTAGCTACTGGAAGCTCTGATGCCCTTTTCTTCAAAACATCAACCTGCTATTTTCTTCCCAAAGATTTTTTGTTTTTATTTATTTTTAATATTTATTTTATACTTGTGTGTGTATGTGTGTGTACGCGCGTGCGTGTGCCTACATGAATTTATTTGCACCACATGTATGCAGGTGTGGAGATTGCATTGGATCCTCCAGAACTGGAGTTGCAGGTGATTATGAGCTACCTGATATGAGTGCTGGGAACCAAATCCCAAGTTCTCTACAACAGCAATAAGTGCTCTTAACTCCTGAGCCATCTCTCCAGCACCCAAAAGACCTTTTAAAGCAAGATGCACACGTTTAAGCTTGTGCCACCATCATACAGGTGCAGCAGTTCTTGATGGATCTAAACCCTCCTTTTGCCTCTGCTCACTTGCTACACCAGCCTTTCTTTAGCATTTCTTTCCAAGAATCCCATTTCTTATGATTCAGGGCTTGTTCTTCTCCTCTCCCCAAAGCATGGGTGACAGGCCATTATTAGGATAGGAAATCAGTCTGGTCAATGGTGACCAACACTTTAAAAATACAACACAAAATATTTTGCACATTTAAGAAAAAGATGTTTGTTCCCTCCTTTCCTTTTTCTTTTTTCATTTTTTTTGGGGGGGGTTTGTTGTGGGGGACCTTGCTATATAACCCAGACTTAAGGAATTTATGGCAGTCCTCCTACAAGTGTGAGCTACCGTGTGTGGCATTGCTTATTTGTGATTTTATAAACTATTTCCAATGAGGGTTGTGCTCGGATACATTTGAGAGACCCTCTTTTTCAGGCTCTGTCTTTGGTGGACAGAGTCCTGCAGATCAGCTTCTGAGACCACATTCTGAGCCTCTCCCACAGCTTCTTTTCTCTCTCAGTCTCTCCACACCCAAGATGTGAGTGCTCTCTCTGTTACTTCAGAACAGTGGGGAAAGTCTGCGGTAATAGAAGCAAAAGCATTCCATCTTCTCACAGACAAGGGAAGCCATTTCATAGATGACCCTAAATATCTATATGCTGGTTTTGTTTGAAGAACTTTTTTTTTAAGATTTATTTATTTATTATGTATACAACATTCTACCTCCATGTATGTCCACACGCCAGAGGGTGCCAGATTTCATTACAGATGGTTGTGAGCCACCATGTGGTTGCTGGGAATTGAACTCAGAACCTCTGGAAGAGCAGCCGGTGCTCATAACCACTGAGCCATCTCTCCAGCCCTGTTTGAAGAATTTTTGCTGGAAGCTCTTTTCAGCATGCCAGTTTTCCTGTCCCATCCAGTTGCCTCACTTCAGGCAGTTCAGAAATATGTCTTGTTGACAGAGTTGGCACCTTTGGAGTCTTGGCTAGCCAGCATTGTTGGTTCACAGGTTCTGGTTTATTCTTGGACTGTGTGACCCTTCTTTCAGGAATGTTTGCAATCATACCTATGTGATTTGTATGTTGTCTCTGTTTTCTCTCTTATTTGTACTCAGACAAAGAGGCAGCTGAACGTCTTTCAAAAACGGTAGATGAAGCATGTCTGTTACTAGCGGAATATAACGGGCGCCTGGCAGCAGAACTGGAAGACCGGCGCCAGCTGGCTCGGATGCTGGTGGAGTACACCCAGAACCAGAAAGAGGTTTTGTCAGAAAAAGAGAAAAAGCTAGAAGTGAGTACATTGCAGAGCAGACCCAAGCTGCCTGAATTGCCTTCCTAAAGCCCATTTTATTCCTCAGTTAACCTTTTTTTTTTTTTTTTAATCTTTTGGAAACAAGTGAGATAGGAGCATCCGTTGGATAACTGTAATTACTGGAGCCTAGTTCAGAGTTGAAGTCACATTTTTATGTGTCCAGGAAAGAAAATCTCCCACGGTGAAAACAGTGCCTTTAATTGTAGGATCTTTAATTGTTTCAACTTAGTGTTACAAAAGGCCACTTAGCTGGTTATATTGGGAGTCTGCATTGTTCTGAGGTTTGTTTCTGACATATGCACGTTCTTGCCTGTAAGGCGCCTGCCTACAAGCTCTTTCTGTACATAGTCTACAAGTTCAGTTATGTTTATGTAGTCTGATTCAACTATGGACAGGAACCCACTTTTCCTGTGTTGAGAGCATGTGGCTCAGTGTCTCCAGCAAAAAAGGGTTCCCCCCCCCTTGTTTTTTTTTTTTTTTTTTTTTTTTTTTTGGTTTTTCGAGACAGGGTTTCTCTGTGGCTTTGGAGCCTGTCCTGGAACTAGCTCTGTAGACCAGGCTGGTCTCGAACTCACAGAGATCCGCCTGCCTCTGCCTCCCGAGTGCTGGGATTAAAGGCGTGCGCCACCATCGCCCGGCGTAACCATCTGCTTTTTAACTCAGCGTAGCTCCTTGTCCCTGGGGAGCAGAGCCAGCAGTGTGGCTGTTGGGGTTCAGCAGTTTCTCCTCTCTTTGTTTCTAGGAAGAGAGGAGGGGTCTCTTCCTAGAGGAGAATACGTCATAATGATCACAAGAAACACCCCATGAAGCCCCCTCAGTAGAAAAGGGAGTGGAAGGCTGCCCTTCTTCCACTAGGGAAAGTTCTCTGACACAGAGGGAGGGAGCGTTGAGCTAGCTCTAGTGATTGTTGGGTATGTTATTCTGTGGTCAGCTGACTAGAGAGGGAGTGCCATATCCTTACTTGCAGTGACTATGGCAGCTGTAATAGCTAGAGGTGCTGGGGACTTCAAATGCCTAGCCAGCTTGTGAAAGATAGGAGACAGCTGAGCAGTGGTGTGGCTTTCCTGTAGATTCAGCACTGACCGGAACTCCTAAAGGGAACTTCATCAGCAGTAGCAGACGGCCATTTATCTGATGCACTCATCTTTCACTGAGGAAGCATTTCAGCTCTGTATCTTGGGACTAATAAGAGATTGTAATTAATGATTCTGGTTGTAAGTCATCGTGCCATCTGTTGAACTGGCCCTTGGCGACACATTAAGGGCTTTCTCTGATCTGTCAGACGTTGATTATCACGAGCAGCTGTTGTTGGGTGGAGTGTGGCAAGCCACCATAGAGGACAGTCTTTGAGAAGGAGACTGTTGGTAGAGGCTTTTAACTCTTTGTTCTGTCTCTGCCCTGTCTGCAATTAGCTGTCTGTTTCATAGGGGGCCATTCTGCCTGCACATAGCTTACCGGATGCCCAAAGAGGTTATGAAGCACAGAGGTCAGAGTTCAGTCCATTCTGTAGCTTTGCAGCCCTGTTGTTGCTATTTCACAAAATATGGAATGGAATTGGAACCTAGCGCTTGAGGATGGAGTAGGAAGACCCTGGTACTGCAAGGCAGTCAAATGCATGAGCTGTTTTGGAGCACCGGACGCCTTCAGATGGTCCCCTGAAGTCTTTTGGACTCTATGGTCTTTGGCTGCTGTCATGCCACTAGGGATATATTTGTTCCTCAGAAAATGCTTGTTCTTTGACTCATTCCTCAGTGGAAGTGTCTTTTCCTATAAAGAGAGTTCTTGTTGCTAGGTTCCAGTAAGTGGTTTAACAGATGCGATCTATATTGGCTGCAGAGAAGCTGTTAGGGAAGGTGACTCTGGTCACCTTCTATTGCGCTTGTGCACCTTTCCTTTGTCCTTTAAGTGGAATTAGGGGTCATTGAGAGATGATACA
Source organism: Microtus ochrogaster (assembly GCF_000317375.1). Taxonomy (NCBI): domain Eukaryota; kingdom Metazoa; phylum Chordata; class Mammalia; order Rodentia; family Cricetidae; genus Microtus; species Microtus ochrogaster. The sequence continues at coordinate 20,190,519 of NC_022033.1, read as the reverse complement.
TTTTAACCATTTTTATGGTTCAGAGTGTCATGGTTGACACTACTGTACCACTTTTCCCTTAAACTCCAAGCAAGGTAAAGGAAAAACTAATGAAAATCTGTAATGCTTTGTGTCATGAACAGAGAAAACCTAGAAATAGAAAAGAAGGCTGTGGAAGAGACCAGTTTTACTAACAGCTCAGAGGCCAAGCTACACTGTGGGGCCTAAGCTAGCCTAACTCAAAAGGCGAAAGCCAAAGGCACCAGATCAGCTCTAGCTATCACTTCTCAGAACAAAGGAAATTTTGTTTCTTGCTGACAGTGGTGACTCTTAGCCCAAGCAACTGCTTAAAGCTCCCAAGCTTTAGTCTGAACAGGTTGTTCAGAGTTCCTGTCTTGGCATTTTGGATGAAAAGTGGTGTGCATATATTCATCAAAACTACCAGGGGGAGGAGGTAGAGGAGAGAAGCCACTTGTACAAACTTCCAAGAAAGAAAGAAAAAACCGAAAGGGTCAAATGCCTGCAGTCTCACCTCCTGGCACAGCAGCTTCCTGCATTAAGTCATGGTATGTGTCCATGATCTAGGCTGAAAGGGGCTCTCCGTGGTGCACAAAGACAGCCAAACAGAGCTCCAGATGATCCCTAGCTACAGGTTTGTTTGTAGGTTGAGGTGGAATTTATGTAACATAAAGTTAAGCATTTTAAAGAGTCAACTTTTCAGTGACATGTAGTACTTCATAGCATAGAGCAGCTATCTGCTAACATTTTCATCACTGCCCTTGCCCTCTCTGCCCCTGGGGATTTTATATACTCGTGTCTCTTTTAATTAGGTAATAAACTGAGGTTTAGCCACAAAGTACCATGTACAAGTGCTTCATTCTTACTGAGGTTGAATGTTAGTGCAAATATTGATAATTATTGTAACAGTAATAGCTATTACATGGATCTGCCACAATTTGTTTGTAGGCATTTGAATCTGTTACTGTGAGTAGTGAATAATGCTGCTGTAGACAGTGATGTGCAAGTTCTTGTAGACATCTTTTTATTTTTTTGGGTGTGTGATATCTAGGATGGAGGTTGCTAGATCAAATGGTGAGTCTGTGTAACCTTTGACAGCCATCAAACTGTTTCCCATAGCAGCTGTCCTGGTTTCTTTTTCCTTTTCTCCCTTCGAGATAGGGTTTTTCTGTATAGCCCTGGCTGTCCTGGAACTCGGTTTGTAGATCAGACTGGCCTCAAACTCAGAAATCCACCTGCCTCTGCCTCCTAGTTGCTGGGATTAAAGACATGTGCCATCACTGCCTGGCATCAGCTGCCCATTTTCTGCTGCCACCACCAATGTATAAGTCTCAGTATCTTCATGTCCTTGACAATACTTACCACTTCTTTCTTCTATCCAGCACAGAGAATGTGAACTTGTACCTGTGGTGATTGATTTGTGTTTCCCAGAGGAGCAGTGGCAAAGAGCATCTTCACCTGCTTCGTGACATTTGTTGTCCTTGTTGGAAGCTTGTCTGTTCAAGTCCCTTTGTCCACTCTCAAGTTGGACTATATGCAGTTTGAGTCTTAAGCGTTCTTTATGTATTTGGATAGCTGTGTTCTTAGATAAGATTTGCAGATATTCTCTCCTATTCTGAAAGTTGTTTTCATTTTAATAAGCTCCAGTTTTACTCTTAATTTTTCCTTTTCTTGCCTTTGTTTTGGTGTTTTATCTAAGAACCCATTGTCTAATTCCAAGACATAAAGGTTTCTCACTTTGTTTTTTAGGAGCTTTAGTTTCTGAACTCTTACATTTAGATGGTGAACAATTCTGAGTTAGCTTTGTGTATGGTGTGAGGTAGGGAACCAACTCCTGTTGAAAAGACTGTTCCTTCCTGTAACTGAGTGTGTGACTGACACCTTTGTCAGAAACAGTTGGTCCTAGCTGTATGCATTCTCAGTTGTGGGCCACTGGTCTCTGTGTCCCATTGGGACCTTGCTTTTGGCATGTAGCTCTGTAGGAAGTTTGAAAGGGAGATGCTTAAGTCTTTAATCCATTTTGTTCTTCTTTTTTTTTCTCTCCCCCCCCCCCGTGTTTTGGGTAAAACCTCTTAAAATTCTATATGAATTTAAGAATTTCCCATCACTATTTCAATTTCTGCAAAAACAAAAGAAAGTCATTTGAATTTCACTAGCAGTTGCTTAATTCTTATTGGTGGTGGGATCTTGTTTTTTGATCCATGAACAAGAGCTATATGACCTTGCATTAAGCCTTCTTTAATCTCTGCCGCAGAATTTTAATAGGCATGCCAGAGTGTCACTTACTGATGTGTTTGGCACTGTAAAAGCCCTGTCTAGGACCGTACATCTCGTTGACACAGATTGAGGGTAGAAATGTCACTTCAGTAGCCAGTGGTACTTCCAGTCTTTAGAAGGCATGCATATGTACCCTCTGCAAAGTTCCCAGGGTGTGGATATCTGTGTAACAGGATGTGGTATGATTTTGAATTAGTGAAGAAACTTAGACCTAGAGGGAGCTAGCAATAGGGCAGGAATAGAATCCAGGGCACACACATCTCATAACTTTCCATTCAGATTTATAATGTTTGTTTTTGAAACTTTATTCCATGGGGGAATAAAACAACAGAAAGACTTCTTACTCTTGTACAAGAGCAGCCAGAGTTGAGTCATTTAGACAATTCCCAAACATATTCTTGTGACGCAGTGATATCTTATGCAGGGAAGTGACAGCAGCAGCAGGCAAGCATTCCAGAATGATCTGTGAGTATTTGAGAATCTACTCTGCTCCTTGATGTCCTTTCTCTGGTGGAAGAGGTGAAGTGAACTTGGGGGTCTTGCTGTTTCTCCACACCTCTTCCTGACTTGTAATGAATCCTTAAGAATTCGACTTGAGACAACACAGCTGGGAGGGCAGAATGAATGATGTAGAATTCGGCATGGCCATGTGACTCTTTGTATTTCTGTGCACTGCAGGTTTTAACAACTCGAGAAATTCTTTGGCTCCATTCAAGGGACTTCTAAACCACACTGCTGCCTGTTGGTTTTGGCAGCATCCCTTCCTCCTCTTCAGGGTGCAGGTGTTTAGAAACGTTCGTTTCTACAGTGGGACGAACAGTACGTGGAGATAGAGAAGTTTGGAATATATTCTTCCTCTTTCCCACAGGATCAAAGCCACTATCTTATCTCACTGTCCCTACAGTAAAGGCAGGCAGTCTGATCCTTGTTTTTCATAAAAGAATTAAGCTTGGGGTTTATATGGAAGCTCAAGGTCATAGTGTAGTACAGGATCTCTGACCCTAGTGAACATGACTAGAGCTGGCTCACATGGAGCATGTCAGGATAGCCAAGTGGCCTGAGATATTCAAGCTGGCTCCACCTACCTGCCCTTGTAACACACAGCTCTGCCCTCACGAGACAACAGTATCAGCTCTAAGGGCAATTAGAACAGTTAATGAAGAGGCAGTTCTGCTTACAGCTGCCGGGTGGTCATGGGGTCTGATACCTAGATCTTGTCCATAGCAGGCCATGGCTTGCTCCCTGCCATGTTAGGGGCCTTCCCCCCCCCACTGCGTCCCCTGCCTCTTTATGTTCCCCTCCAATCTGTGAGGACTCCTGTTGAGTTGGTATTTGGGGTTCTATGAATGAAGTAGGACTGGACATTGGAGTTTTGGATTCCTCTTGATCCTTTCACTTGGCTAACCTTTATAGTTCAGGCCAGATTTATAGCAGCTGTCTCGCAGGTTGTGGGGTGTGTGTGTGTGTGTGTGTGTGTGTGTGTGTGTGTGTGTGTATGCGGTGCTTGGAATGACCCCAGGACCGCACATCTGCTAGGCAAGTGCTATGTCAATTAGTGCGACCCTTAGTTCGTTGTTGGCATCATTGAGCTGCCTTCTGAGCAGCCCTGCTGAGTTTCCATTGGTGTAGGTATCACATAGAGTGTACACGTGGAGTTGCAAACTGGCTCTGTTGCTCCCCCAATGCCCGGTACTTAGCCATGCTTACACTCCAAATACTCTGTTCTTTTTTTTTTTCTGATTGTAAAAACAATAAATCAGAGGAAAACCAGATGATACCTGTAAGGAAAAAATCATAATCTTATTGGTTTATAATCTACAAAGAATTGTTGTTAATTTTGATCTAGTTCCTTTATTTTTCTTTCTGTGAAAGTTCAAATAGAGAGCCAGGCATGGTGGAACACACCTTTAATTCCAACACTGAGAAGGTTGAGGCAGGGGAATCATAAGTTGGAGCCAGTGCCAGCCTGGGTTGTATGTGGGGAAGCACAGTTCTCTCTCAGAGAAACTCTTGAAATCAGGAGTGATGTTTAGAGCTTTTTAATCTTGTTTTTAACTTTGCATAATTACTTTGCTTTGTAACAGAAGCTGTGAGCAGTTTGGATACCTGTGGTCCCTCGTGAGTGTTTCTCTCCTCACTCTGCCTCTCCTTTCATCCTGTGCCTCTTCTGCCAACTCTGGTGTTTGAATGATTTTCCTCTAGCTTCCTAGAGGTATCTCTGTGTAAATATGTGGGCGTCACCTGGCGATGGTGGTGTACACCTTTAATCCCAGCACTCAGGAGGCAGAAGCAGGAGGATCTCTGTGAGTTCGAGGCCAGCCTAGTCTACAAGAGCTAGTTCCAGGACAGCCAGGACTGTTACACAGAGAAACCCTGCCTGTCTCAAAAAACAAAACAAACAAACAAAAAAAACCAAAACAAAAACAAAAACCATGTGAGTATCTGTGTGTCTTTCTGAACACTAAACAATGTTTATTTCGGGGCTGAAGAGATGACTCAAAGAGAACTGGCTGCTCTTCCAGAGGTCCTGAGTTCAATTCACAGCAACCACATTGTGGCTCACAATCACCTATAATGAGATTTGGTGCCCTCTTCTGGTGTGCAGGCAGAACACTGTATATGGAATAAACAAATCCTTTAAACAAAAAAAAAGGATGTTTGTTTCAGGGTCTTCTCCTAACTCTGCATTGCTGTCTTAGGAGCCCGTGTTCGCTTCCAGACATAATCCTCCCATGTTAAGGGAAGTCTTTGTTTTGTGTAGGAGTTTAATTGGACAAAGTGGGCTGTTCTAGCTTTTTAGTGAACTTGTTTACATTTACGACAGCTGTGGGAAAATGACAGATACTTATAACGCTGACTTGAGTGAGCATAATTTTAAGAGCAGGGTTCAGATGACAGACATTTGAGCTGTGGTGGCTAACTCTGTTTGCCCCATTGAGTGTGTGCTATTTTAGTCTTTGTGAATGTCCTGCTGGTACGCTGGGCCTGTACTCCCTTCAAACCGGTGCTTTGGAAAGGGGGACACTGGAGGGTGGTTGCATGCTTTGAAGTCTCAGAAGCTACATCTCTGTTTCTTTCTGTAATGTCAGGTATACATGGCTATAATTCCAGCATTCAGAAGGCTAAGGCAGGAGGATTGTGATATGAGTTCAAGGCCAGCTTGCACTACATAATGACTCTACCTTTTGTTAAAAAAAAAAAAATTAAGGGGTGGGGTAGATGACTCAGTGGTCAGAGTGTGGACTGCTCTTGCAGAGGACCCAAATTTGTGTTCCAGCACCTATACTTGGTGCTCAAAACTACTTGTAGGGGCTGGAGAGATGGCTCAGCAGTTAGGCAAATTTCCTGCCTTTGAGAGGACTCAAATTCAGTTCCTGGCACCCATTGTCTGGCAGCCAGTAATGCCGGCTCCAGCAGTTATCTGGTCTAGCTTCTCAGGGCACCTGCTCTCATGTGCTTGCCTCCACCCCCAATATATGTAATTTAATAATTAACTTTAAAATTTTAACAAAGACAAAACCTTGCCTGTAGTTCCAGCTCCAGGGGATCTGACACACTCTTCTGACCTCCTTGGCAACTGCACTCATATACCCCTATACAGACACACACAAATTTAATTCACAACAGAAGGTAGGGCTTAAAACAAAGTCAGAAACAGTCTTTCTGTGTAGGACAACTTCCTAGTTACTCCAAGGAGTAAAAATGAAAGTTAAGATGGTCCCTTGTATCATCAGGTACTAGCCTGGTCATTCATTGCACCTTTGTCTACCCCCTTGATTGTTTATTTTCTGATTTAGGTCCTTTATCTTGAAATGATCTTTGGAGAAAGTGTGGATAGCTCTCTTTTCCTAATTTTAGCATGCACAGTAACTTTGTAAGCTTCAACGCAACAAAATTACTCAGCAAGGAAGGCCTCTGAGCACCCTTGAGACCAGCACAGTGGTTATGAGTGAGCAGGTTCAGTTCAACAGGCTTGTCCCTGGGGGGTTCTGTGGGGCATAGCCACGACCTCCTGCAGTGATCCTGTGGTGGGGAGCCGCATGGCCTCTTTCAGGCCTTCCATGGCTTTCACCATTGTGGTCACTGCAGCCTTTTAATTTTGTTGTCATTTGTTGTTGTTGTTGTTGTTATTAGGATTTATGTATTTTTCATTTATGTGTGTGTGTGTGTAATGTGCCTTTGTGTATTTATGTGTACTACATGTAAACAGAAGTCCTTGTAGGCCAGAAGAGGGCATTAGATCTCAGGAGCTGGACTTTTAGGTGATTCTAAGCCATCTGATGCGAGTGCTGGAGACCAAACCCATGTTCTGGAAGAACAGCAAGTGCTCTCAACTGCTCTAGCCCATTGATGGGATTTTTGTCATTTGAAAAGTAACAGTTTTACTCCTGAGTTAGTTATCAATATGTCTCAAGACTCTTTATTCTGACCCTCTCTGTATTCTTTACCTGGTTTCAAGTCGCCCTCTGCTGGCTCCAGTCTACCTTCCCATTCTCTGTGATGCTTCTCTCTATCTCCATCCTGTAGGGTTTGACACACCTTCAGCCTTTTTCTCATTCTGGATCTTTCCCTCCCTCCCCCTCCCCCCAGTGACTTCCACTTCATTTGCTTTAATTTCCATCTGCATGTCTGTGCCTTAACCATCCCAGACATTTCAAACACCATGGGGAGGCAGACTATCCTTCTGCTGAACTGCCCTTCCTTCTCACACAGTGGCTACTTAGCAGAACTGCACTCAGGAGGCCAAGGCACACGGGTGGAGAGTGTAAAGCCATGCTAGGCTACATAGACCCCTCCCCTCTGTGCTAGCACTTGCCCTGCACTGCTCCCAGGTTCCCACATGTCAGCTGTGTCAGTCAGCCTCCTCTAGTCTCATCCCTCAGCTCCTCTGCTGCACCTCTTAGTTTCTCAGATTGACCTCCCAGCCCTGTTTAATGCGTCCTGTTTTTCTCGAATCTGCCCCCCTCTGCTCTGTCTCTACCTCTGTCACCTCCCTGCTAATCAGGTGGCTTCTCATTGTCTCTAAAATGACCCAGATTACAATTTCCCTGTCACTCATGGCTTGCCTTCCCTCCACCCCTCTCTCCCATCAACCATAACTTGCCTTCCCTCTTCCCCACCAGCCTGATATTTGCCCATGCTGATCTCTCATCTCTGCCTTTATGTGGGTTGTTTCCTCCACCTGGTAGGGATACTTCTTCTCTATGTTCCACTGTTTCCCTTACCTCAGTCCCTGCTCATCATCAGTCCCATAAGCTCATAGGGAGCAGCACTATTAGGAGGTGTAGCCTTATTGGAGGAAGTGTGTCACTGTGGGGGTGGGCTTTGAGGTCTCCTTTGATGGTCAAGCTGCACCCAGTGTCAGTTCACTTCCTGTTGCCTTTAGATCAAGACGTAGAATTCTCAGCTCCTTTTCAGCACCATGTCTGCCTGTATGCTGTTATGTCCCACCATGATGACAATGGAGTAAACCTCTGAACTGTACACCACCCCAATTAAATGTTTTCCTTTATAAGAGTTGCTGTGGTCCTGGTGTATCTTCACAGCAATAGAAACCCTAACTAAGATATCATCTATCTGTACCTCACTGCCTCTTTGGGCAGCATGCCTTTAGACCCCACCCTGTAAAGCCAAGTAAGTACATGTTGCCTCTGCCTCCACTCTGTCCTTCAGAGCTCTACATCTCTTATGGATGCATAGTTATTCCTCTCTGTCTGTATCACCAGTCTCATACCGCTACCCCTTTTAGCTCGGCGATAAACGCTGGTCCTAACTTGATGAATTTCTAATCATGTTGGAGGGTTTTATCTTTGGCAGGGAACTTCCTCTACTCTGAGGGTGTTCTCAAGAGGTTTGGGCTTACTTTGTAGACCAATTCCTTCCTCTCTCTGGGATTGTAAATGCATGGATTTGAAATATGGTATCAATTAGTTGAAAAGCTTTGGGGTTCCCCCATGGTTTAGAGGCAGGTCTTTAGAGAAGAGAGGATGACTCTGGTCAAAGAAAGGAGGACCTTTTGTGCTCTCAAGGCAGCGTCTGGTAGATTTGCTTGACTGTAAGGACAGTCGAATGGCTTATGAGAAGAGGATTTTGTATTTCATCAATAATTCTTTTTATTCAAATCTACATGTCTCTTAACATAAATCAGAAAGATTAAATATTGCTCATAAAATAACAGAAACTAGGAGGGCTGGTTGTTTCACATCAGATTTGTTAATTCATACTAGTTTTGTCCAAACCTCTAGCCACCTGCAGTACAGGCAGGTTCCCATTCCTGTTAAAGGCTTATAATCACAGAAGCTGGAAGAAGGAAGCAGGAGCACCGGGAGTTCAAGGTCATCCTTAGCTATACAGCAAGGGCTAGCCTGTGTTGCATTAAACCCTATCTTTAAGAAAAAGATTTAGCATTTTGATTTTACTGGAATTATATATTATGAAGGGTCCCATAGTACAATTGCCTGCATTTTGAAGGACCCAGGAGTCTTCAGTGTTCTTTGTAGATTTCTATTAAATATTATTAGTGTTTGTGGGTTTTTTTTTTTTTTTTTTACACCTCTGAGGAGCTGGAGGTTAAATACGGGATCTTGAGCATGAGGCGTTTTGCTGTTAAACTATGTCTCCTGCACTCTTTATATTTTTAATTTTTCTTTATTTTCGAGACAGGGTTTTATATTTTTAAATTTTGAGACAGAGTTTTAGTAGATTACCCTGGCTGGCCTTGAACTCCCTCTGTAGTTCAGGCTAACCTTAAACTCACTTGTCACTTGAGCTGGCCTTGGCTTTATGATCCTCTTGTTTGAGCCTCCTAAGTAGCTGGGATTACAGGCCTGCCACCACCAGGTGTGACTTTAAATTATGAATATTTAGTTTTATCACCACATTAAAATTATAAAGAATTGCCTCATCCTAAAATTAATTTAATTTTTTTCCCTTACAATGCTCTTAGTGTATGTATAGGCACATAACTTTGTATTCCTTTGTTTGTGCAAATCCCTGTCAGATTTGTTTTTTTTTAATTATTTTTTATGGGCATTCATGTTTTGTCTACATGTCCGTGCAACATGTCCTTGCATGGTGCTCACAGTGGCTAGAAGAGGGTTTCAGAGTCTCTGATGTTGGAGTTACAGATGCTTACGAGCCACTGTGTTGGTGCTAGGAATTGCACCCAGGTCCTCTAGAAGAGCAGCAAGAGCTGTTAGCTCCAAGCCATCTCTCCAGCCCCAAGACTGGGGTTTTTATTGTGATAGTAATACTTGAGGGTCCCCAAGGGAAAGAAGCGCCCGGACAAACTTTGTGTCTGAAACCCACTGGCATGTGACAAAGGCCCTGGTGGATGGATGGGTGTTCAGAGGTCTGTCCTCTGATGGCCATCTTACCGTTTGTCCTTTTATCATTGATGTAACATCAGCAGTGAAGCTGACCAGGCCCCAAGCTTGGGGGATGCAGCCACAATTTCTTCTTTTCCTTGTATTTTCCCCAGCATCTTACTCAGCAGCCTCAGCCCTGCTGTGGCACCCAGAATATCGTTTTGAAATGTGGTAACTGCCTTGGAGCTGGCTGAGAGAGAGGTACAGGTTAGTGATGATTTTTGTTCCACATAGATCTTTGACAGTCAAAAAATGTAAAGAAAGCCACATTCTTATTTCCAACATGAAAACATACATGCTATTGCCTGGCCAGATGGACAGTTGGAGCTGCTTATGGAAGCTGTCATTGTAAATGCAGCTCCTGTGAGCCGTAGTGGAGGCTGTCTTTTGGTGCCATTGGAGGACTTTGGATAGGTTAAATCATGTCCAGGGAAAGGTTTACTTCCTTTTTTGGCTCTTCACTTCCTGGTGCTGGATTGGAATGAAGGCCTTGTGCATGTTAGGCCAAGTGCTCTACTACAGAGCTGCAAAGGCCAGCTTCTCCTGTAACAGAGCGGCTCTTGGAGTTAAGTTTGATCTGGTGCCACCTTCATCTAAAGCATGGACTTCATGGACTGTGTTATAATAGTCCTTCATGATTCTTACCTTGGAGGAGCCATGTTCTATGTCCCATAGCACAGCAGAATGTGATAAAGGAGAAAGCCATGGTGTCCCATTGCTACTTTTGAGCAATTCAGGCCCGAAGCCAATCCCAGTGTTAGTACTTATGCAAACACTCAGCCAGGGAGAGAATGAGCTTGAGAATGCTCATATTCTGATCCACATTTCTTACATGATTTGCTAGAGAAAATGCTTACAATTTTGTTGGTTTCAAAAATGGGATTCCTGTAGAAAGGTCACTGTGCTGTCAGCCCTGTCATTTTTAACCTCCTTACCCCAGAGCTCATCTGCAGTATGTCAGGTCTGGCTTGCTGCCCTGGCCATAAAAGGCAAAGAATGTGGAAAGCCTTGCTCCCTCAGCACTTCATCCCATGTGCCATGGTGCTTGAGTTCACAGTATCAGCCAGGGATGTTAACACGTTTTCTCCTGTAGTCTGACTATGAGGCAAGACTCCGCAGCTTTGCCAGGAGCTTAACTCACTCCTAGGCATTATCTCAGAACACACCTTAGGCTATCTACTTCTGAAACATTTCTTGGCAGTCACAGGAACCCTGGAAGCTCATCTTAGCCCCTGGATTTCTGCTGAGGGGATGGCAGCAAATCAGGTGTGACTTGGCATGTTTCAGGTCTCTGCACTGATACTCGGTGGGCAGCCTGGCAGCAGTAGCCAGGGGCTGAAGTATGTCCGAGTAGGAAGGACAGGATTGGCTTCTTGGGAAGATACTTTGAAGGAAAAGAGCAGGAAAGGCCTTGTGAGTTGTATCTAGGAGGACAGCTGCAGGAGAGAACACAGCTGGCAGGGCACCACAGCAGCAGTGTCTTGGGGTGCCCATGGTATGCCTCCTAATTTCTCAAATGCCTGGACCAAGCAGGTAGATCAGTGGTATATCAAGATCACACACGCACACGCATGCGTGCACGAGAGAGACCCTAAACAAACAGACTGTGGTTTCCATCCTTGCCTTGTTTGAGTAGCTCTTGGTGTACTAAAAAGAAGAGAAAACCCTGCACCTTTGGGGAGCCAGAGTGCTCTAGTGGGCCTTCTCACAGGAAGCTGATCTGAATGCTGTCTTAGTCACTGTCCTGTGGCTGTGAAGAGACACCATGACCAAGGCAGCTCCTAAAAGAGAAAGCATTAACCTGGAGGCTGTTTACAGCTTCAGAGGCTCAGTCCATTGTCATTTTATCAGGGAGCAGCATGACAGTGTACATGACACCTGAGCAGTAGCTGAGAGCTATGTCTTAAAATACAGGCAGAGTGAGAACTGGGCCTAGTGTGGACAGTTCCCCCAAAAAGCCACACCTTCTCCAACAAGGCCATACCACCTAATCCTTCTCAAGTAGTGCCACTCTTGATAGCACTCCTGGTAGCAAAGCATTCAAATTTATGAGCCATTTTTATTCAAATCACCACAGGTGGCATTGTGCAAGGGAGCAGGAGTTGCCTGAAGCACTGTTTCCCAAGGGAGTCTTTTAGCAACAGTTTAAGAACCACTCACTGCCAGGAGGAAGGGCAGGCTGACCTTGAGAAATGAGATTCTTAGATTTTCCTGGAGCACTTAACTAACCCTGCTCAGAGCCAGAGAAAACTGGGGAGGCAGCAATGGGACTGGGGTTGGGGGTGTTGTATACTGCCCCGCCTTGGAGAGCATCAGAACGGGAGAGTTAGAAAGTGTGAGCTGAAGTCGCACGTGGGAGTTTTGCTGGGACTTGTTCTTGAATGTGTTGTTAGTCCATGGCAGCATTTACAGTTGACTTTATTTGGAAAGCCTGATTCTTCCAAAAAAGAAGAGATGGAGTCTGCTCAGTGACCCATAAGACAACTAGCTACAGCTTGACCTGGCCGCCTGTCGTCACTAAGCTGCATCATTCTGCTGCCCCTGTGAGGCCCTTGTCTAAGGCAGTCCTGACTTGTATTAGGGAACCCAGGCTTTGTCTGCTCACTCTGTTGATTATTTAAACCTCTTGGCCTACTAGATTTTTATTTATTCTGCTTTTGAGACAGGATCTCTCTTTGTAACCCAGATTGGCCTTGAATTTGTGATCCTCTTGCCTCAGCCTTCCAAAGTACTGTGAATAGTAACATTATGTCCAGAAAGAGATCATTGGCTTTATGCTTTAGGCAGATGTCACTTTAGTGTTGGTGTAAGCAGGTGGAAGGGACCTTGGACTTGTAGAGCCCAGGCTTGAAGGCATCTTCCATTGCAGGAGTGAAAGTAGTGCCTGAAGTCCAAATTTGAGGAAGATTTCTATACCTGTGTTTGTTCTTGTGAACTGTGCTGGGGGTTGTAGGGTGTGGCGGGTGCAGAGTGAGGCATATGGATCCAGAGCATCTGATTTGTTGCAAGAGTCTTCATTAATAGTTTACTTAAGCCTTCAAGCTAAGTTTAGTTAGCTAAGCTCTAGTGTGCCTAGGCATTTGGCTTTGAAGAACTGAGAATTACTGCTGGCTGTGTTGGTGCACGCCTTGAATCCCAGTACTTGGGAGGCAGAGGCAGGTGGATCTCTTGAGTTTGAGGCCAGCCTGGTCTACATATTGAGTTCTAGAGCAGCCAGAGTCTCACTATATATAGTGAGACTCTATGCTGTCCCTGCACTTTGGGCAGGGAAAAAGGACACATGTGTCTAACATGACAGTACAGCAGAAGCATGCTAACCCCTGACATCTGAGTCTTACCCAGTGCTGTGGGTGAGGCTCCTCTAAGAAAGACTTTAACCTGTATGGGCCCAGCCTCAGGATCCTCCTTATAAAATGCCTTGTGAGGGGGAAAATAAGCCTCTAGGAGTTTCTAAGCCTCAGACCTCACATGGCCCAGTAGTTTCCCATACAGATGTATCAGATGTATCAGAAGGTATTTGTGAGCTGATGACAGAAAATATGGGTCACTGGAAGCCATAGTGTAGAGGACTGTGGAAGTCTGATGTGGCTGAGGTAAGTGAGCACAGCTCCAGTGCTCACCCAGCACGGGGGGGGGGGGTTGTAGAGCAAAGGTTTGGGTAGGGTACCTGTTCTCTAGGTGCATAGTGATTTTCTGCGGTGGGTGGAGCTCAGCTAGGAAGTGGAGGGGCAGAAGCAGCCTTGTTAGGACCAAGAGAAGCAGCTTGAGGGAGTCCTGAATGAATAGACTATGGGCAGTGGCGTGTGCAGAGGTCAGGAAGGGAGAGGATGAATTTGGAGTCAGCTCTGAGCAGTTGTGGGGAAGGTGGGGCACAGTGCACCTTCTCAGTAGAAGGGCGTGAAGAACTGGACTCTGGAGGTGAGGCTGGCAGCGTTCCTAGAGAAATAGCATAGACTCCTAGGAGGCCTTTCAGTGAAGGGGTCTTGGACTCAGGTGGCGACAGGTGGGTATTTTGAGCCTTCTAGAGAGCTTGTTTCTGAGTGATCAGTCTGGGGTGGTCTGTAAGTTTTTAACACAAAAGGTGTACTTTTGTAATCATTTGTCTAGCTTTGTCCAGAGCAGTGGCTCTCAACCTTCCTAACGCTGTGACCCTTTAATATACTTCCTCATATTGTGGCGACCTCCGGCCATAAAACTGTTTTCACTGCTACTTCATAATTCATTTTGATACCGTTATGAATCTTAATGTAAATATTTTTGAAGATGGGGTTCTGACCCACTGGTTGAGAACCACTGGTCTAGCTGAAGTCCTCAAAAGTCTCAGGAACATCTGAGCACCTGTATTTTTATACAGCTGTTGAGGACAAGTTCAAAGAATACAAATATGGCACTGCTCTTTACTTCCCACCTCCATGTGCTGGGTTGGATGTCCTCCCACGGGCTCTCAGCAGTCTGGCAAACTGGTTATTTCTTTATTAAGCTGGACCTTTGGGTGGTTGGCAGCTGCAGTGTGGTGGCCCTGAGGAGCAGGGCCAGTCTGGTTGGGGAATGCAAAGCAGGTGGGTGGAGCTAGCAGGTTGGCCTGTGGGCTAGCCCAGCAGCCCGCACAGCATAACGCGTCTTCCTTTGTCTTCCTAGGAGTATAAACAGAAGCTTGCACGAGTAACCCAGGTCCGCAAGGAACTCAAGTCCCACATTCAGAGTTTGCCAGACCTCTCACTGCTGCCCAACGTAACAGGAGGCTTGGCACCTCTGCCTTCTGCTGGTGACCTCTTCTCAACTGACTAGGACAGGTATCACGCTCCAGGGTCCCATGTGTGCCAGAGAAAAGAAGCAAGTCACTGTTGGACACAGCCTTCTTGCCCTGGCTCCACCTCTTCAGCCAGCATCCGCCTCAGGAACGAAGCAAGGGACTGTGACTCATTCTCCAGCTCCTCCTGAGCACAGTTAGGAGCCGTGTGGTTGGACTCAGTTTTGACTCGTATTTGCTGAGAGTACTGACTCTCTCCCCCGACTCATGTTCTCATGCCCTGTTGCTTTTCCATTCTTAGCGCTCTCTTACTCCCGTAAGCCATGAAAATCATGTGTATTTCTGGAAGCTTTCAAAAGAATTTTTCCCCAAGTGACAACACATGTCATAGAAGTAGCTAACCCCTTTCTGAGCTAGGCTTGGCCAGGTTCAGAACAGGCTCCCAGTGAGGGACTCAGGCTGCAGTCTTTGGCTTTCCTGGCTACCATCTGCTCACAAGGTTGGCAGCACAGTCATTAGGCAGTTTGCCACAAGAAGTTTGCCAAATTGCTGACCCTTCCTGACCATTGCTTCTACTAGAGAGGTGTGGTCAAGGTTAGGTGTGTTTGTTTTTCAAGCATTCTAGAGAATCTAGTAGTAAGATTCAAAGCTGATCTGGGACGCAAAGTCACAGTGCAGGTAGAGTGACCGGGATCACAAGTCAATTGCCTGGTTTCTCCCCTCAACCTTCCCATGCCACACATCTCAAGGGTCCCTGGTGTCAGAGCACATCCCTAAATCAGGACCCCCTGCCCCCTGGTGCTGTGAAGGTAGCTGTTCTGGATGGCGCGCCTCGGGCCAAGGATACTCCACAGGTTGTACCTGGGCTCTCGTGAATGTTGCTGTCACCCTTCCCTTGGGGACTGGAGTATACGCCAACTCCACCACGTGGGCGTCCATCCACAGTGCCGTGACTAAATCTGAGCAGCTCTGCAGATAGGATACTGAGCGCGCCAGGCGGTTCATGCTGCTCCGTGCTTCCATGTTCCCGTGCAAGGAGAGGAGTCTTTATACAAACAGCTCACCTCCAGCAGAGGAAGGGGATATAGGGAGACTAATTTGGGGTTTTAATTCCATTATCATGCCAGCCGACATTATGACTGAATGATGTAGTTAAGATTTTTATCTTATGTCTAGTAAAGATAGGGCTTAAACCTGAAAAATCTTTCTAATCTGGCAGGCTTATTTTTGACATTGGAAAGGGCAGAAACCATTTTGCCCTGGTAGTGTAATAGGAATTAGAGCCCGAAGCTGAAGTCTAAAATCCATAAGAAGGAATTCAGTGAAGGGGCCTGAGAAGCTTCGTTATTCTGAGTTGCTGTTTTTAGGATCACCAAAAAAAGCACATGTCGTTTTACATGTTAAAGCAAACCTGTGTGTCACCAAGTAGGCAGCCCTCAGTGTGGCAGCGGTGATGCTCAGTTCTCACCGAGCATATGCTGCTGATGGCTGTTCACTCTGCCCGTGGTTCTGTCGACATTGTCCCCAGAGGCTACAGTAGGTGTTTGCCGGCCACAGACCAAAAGACTGTAGCAGCTCTGCTCTGGTCACTAGGAGAAAATAGGAAAACATCACATATCTGACCGGCAATCAGTGCATAATTCTTACAGCAAGATCAAGAAATGAACCTGTAGCGATTATGTAAGTGAATGTGTTGGCCTCTTAACCCCCGTTACTAGCAGACTTCCGGTGAGGAAGTTGGGTTTGTTTTAATGAAATGCTTTGGTTTTAATCTTCCTTGTTGCACCCCCACTCCCACCACCTGTCTCCCAACCATGTGCTTACTCCCCTTGTTTAATTTAATGGAACGTCTTGTCTCTGAGAGTTGATCTAGCGGGTGGGGTGGGTGACTTATGTTTTGTGTTTATTTAGGGCATCCATAGGCCTAAGGTTCTTCCCTTTAGGGTTGTATTCCTCAGAAAGTCTTCAGTCTTTTTTTTGTTTTTGTTTTGTTTTTCTTAAAGGATATTTTTAAAGCTTAAATTTGTATATTAATTTAGGACTTTATTTAGAAGTATAGGCTGCCATCAGTGGTAGCAGTATATTCTGAGATGTCTCATAGATATATATTTTTGAATAAAGATGGTGTTGTTGAACAACATTTTGTGATGTTTCTTCTTCCTGCCTTGTGTGGTGATGATCACCCATGGAGAACACTGTCTGTTCAGACTCTTCCCCCTTGGGGCTGTTAGCAGCAAAAACTTAAAATAACAAGATGAACTTACTCTCCAGTTCTTTCTTCAAGCTTGATTGACAGCTAGCAATTCACACTGTTGCAGAGAGAGCCAACTGCTTTTCATCCTTGTGCCGGCGTGGGGACTGGTGAGAGCAGCTGGTGACTACCCCCAAACACGGATGGCAGCTTGGGAGGTCTTGGCTGCGGCATTTCCATTCACACTGCCAGGCCTCATGGGAGCTGTTTGATTTTCAGTATGGTGAAGCTGCTGTAGGAAAAGTGCAAAATAATCAAAACACCATCCTTTTAAGAGGTTCCTATGGGTTTCCAGCTAGTGTTGACAGCTAGGTGTAGACCCAGTAACTGAATATTCCTGGTTAAAACTAATAAAGAAGGCCCTGGAAATGGGGTGCTCTGAAGCAACCGATGTGTTTGGAGGATGGATACGACCATCCTCCCAAGTGACGGCGGTGTTACCTCCCAGGTGTGGGATTACCTGTTTCTCTCCTGATGCAAGAGACTTTAGTAACTGTGGTCCATCAAGAACAACTACAGCTAAAGTCCTAGTTCACTGTCAGGAAAAATTGAGACTACATATTATCTGTGCCCTTTTTTTCTCCCTTAGATTTTTTTTCCATGTGTGTGAGTTTTGCCTGCATGTATGCATGTGCACCATGTGTGTGCCTCGTGATTATAGACTAGGCCAGAAGAAGGCTTTGGATCCCTTGGAACTGGAGTTACAGATGGTTGTGTGCTGGGAATCAAACCTGGGTCCTCTGCAAGAGCCCCAACTACTCTTTACTGCTGAGCCATCTCTAATTCTTCCCCAACCCCAACCCTGTGTTCTGTCTTAATAAAAGATGAGTGTAAATTGTGAATCTCAGACAAGATCTTGTGTATCAGCCTTCATGATCTTGTGAATTCCTTTACTCTTCTCTATAAATAGTGTGTTCATAATTCTCTTGATTTTAATTAGCTTTTGATACTGTGACATGACACTGAGGCCCTCACAGCTTGAGAAGGAGTTGACGAATCTGCCAAAACACTAAAACCTTGGGTGATTAGAGTCATTAACTTTGTGTGACCTTTCTGGGCCTGGTACCTCCCTCCCAGGACCTTGATTTCTTATCTCTGAGCTGCGTGGTACCAGATCATTCCAGGCTCTCTGCCAGCCCTGAAAGCTGAGGTTGTTGTTGCCTACATCACCTTAGAGAACTCTGGGTAGAATGTCCTGAGATGCCAGTAATATAAATAAGTGAGTAGGGTCCTGGACCTGCTAGGTCGGCTTCCATGACACCTTGGAGATTTGTGTCTACAGGAACGAGGACCCAGAGACATTGCCAAGACCAGGAAGGTGGATGAGCGCTGTGGCTTGCCAGCTGTCAGCTGTATTGGGCTCTTTTAGAAAAAGCCATTTCCTGGCCTGGTTTTGCTCTTTCTCCTAGAATAATTCATCTAACTAAACTTATTTCTCGCCGCCTTTGTGAGGTTTCCATTTAAAAATCATTCTTCCACTCTTGGGCACAGATTCAATTAAGAATCCATTATTCCCCTGCACAGTAGGTTGGGATTCATACAGCTTTATGTAGTGTTGAAAGCCCAGTTTGTTCAATTTTTTAGACCAAAATAGTTATTTTGCATTAAAAATTTATTCCTACCACTGGTTTGATAAATATTAAAATTAGCATTATCAATCAATTCATCTTTTTTTTTTAACAAAGAGGTGGCTTTGAAAAGTGCTGTCTTGTCCCTCACTGTGATGACCTTGGGTAGGTGGTCTGGTCACTTAGGCCCTTGGCTGCTTTCCATAGGAAACCTAAGTTGCACAAGTAACTGCTAAGGTCCTTTGAAGGTCTAAGTTCAAGGCCTGGGCTTCTGAGCATTTTTGCCCCCTGAGACTTCCTAGTGAACTCGGTGCCCGCATAATACCCTCCCTCCATAGGTTTTTAAATGCTGGTTATCTGCATGAATTCTTAGTTATGAACTAGATAAGGCAGCTATAGACATCCCTATTGATAACTTAGCACAGTGCCTGTCAAACGAGACTAGTGCCAGGTCTGGAACAGATGAGCACAGTGATGGCTGTGACTGTGTTAAATAATATATGTAGGTATTTACATGCATGTGCGCTGAGACGCTAAAAGTAAGGTGTGTTGGAAGGCTGTATACCATATAGGTAGTACTTACAGTAAAGGGGGTCAAACCCCATACCTCTCTCACCCCCTCACTCAGGGGTGAGGCATTAGAACCAAAGGAAGATATGAGGGGTAAGGATTCCTTCAAAGAGCACCACCATCAGTGTGTGGGTCTCACACAAGGGAGCAGTGGGTGCCAACATCCTCTTTCCCCAAGACTGAGGCCAACATGAGCTGAGTGGGCCCTGTAGGGTGGCAGTCCAGTGGACTACAATGACTCCTGCCTGGCAAAATCTAAACAATATTGTGCTAGTAGCTAGCTAGGTTCACAGATGAGGGGTCAAAGAAAAGATGTGCCCCAGTCTGGTGAGGCCTCCCTCCGCTCCTGGGGTCTGTGAGGTCAGAGTGGGGGAGAGCAGCGGCCACATTCTGATGCTCTGACGTAGGTGCTGGGTAAGGACCACGTGTGAACTAAGAATCGGGGAGAGTACATCATTGGGAGAGCTTGCGATGGGGTGAGCCCTGGGGACTGGGAGAAGAGGGTGAGAACACCCCAGAGGAAGTTGTGGGGGCCAAGCCGGGTCAACTCTTCAGAAAGTGCTGTCTCTTGCTTCCCTGACACCACTCAGTTCCTGGAGGGGTTAGAAGCTTTAACGAGGGCCCCTGCCCTATGCTGCTGTCTCACCTGCTGCTGACCTGGAGCAGTCTTGCCACTTGCATTGCAGCTTAGCTCCGTGCACGTAGGTAGCCGAGTTGGAATCAGCTTGCACCTGCATCACCATGACTACTTCCCAGTGAAGTGTGGAGGCCTGAGTTGTCCTTTGGTTGGAGACTCTTGCCCACTCATTGGGCTACAGTGCTGCCTGCTGTCATTGGAGTCTCACCAACCTTTTTGTTTATCGTGTTGGTGATCTAGGGCCTTCACGTCTCCGTTCACTGTTCTGTTTCTGCTACCCACTTTCCTTTCCACAGCATTAAGCTGTTAGTAAGCTCGCAGACTACCGTTCTCTGTGTAAATGTGGATACACAAAGCACAATTAACCAATGCTGCGTGCTGCATGTGTGATGTTGTGCAGCCAGCACCACCGTCCAGTTCCAGAACATTCTCACCCCACTTGAGGAAACCAGCTAGCCCTGAAGCAGTCACTCCTAGCCCCTGGCAAACAGCCTGCTTTCTGTTTCTATGAAATTCCGTACTCTAGCCCTTAAGATAAATAGAATCACACAAATGTGACCTTTTGGGGGGCTCGTTTCACTTGGCTCAGTGTTTCCTGCTTGCTTTACCTGCCTTTGTAGCGGGTGCTGGATTTCTTTCCTTTCTGGAGCGGTGTGACAGTCTGTTGCGTGGACATGCCACATTGTGTTTATCGGTTGATTTGTGGACGTTTGGGTTTTGGCTTTGTTGACTGAGCTGCTCTGAACTCGTTTTGGTTTGCACACCTGTTCTCAGATCTTTAAGGTATGTGCCTCTGCAATGCTTTGTTGACTCCCATGGGAGGCCTTACCCTTTCTGAGGAGTGGATGGGGGGGGGGTAGCGGGAGGGCACAGGAGGCCAGGAGGGAGGGGAAACTGTGGTTGGTATGTAAAATACATTTTAAAGATTTAATAAAACAACTACAGCAACAAAAGGTATGTGCCTCTGAGTGTCATGGCCAGGTCACGGGGTAATTGTTTGCTTACCTTCGTGTGGAATGTGTTAGCTCTCTGAGGATTAGAATCTGTAGAAAAGGACTGAATTGTAAATCAGAACATATTAACAGCAGGAGGCTGGCTGGTCCTTGGCTTTATACATGCTAGAAAGCCAGAAGACCCAGGACCTGCTCACCCCAAGAAGCTGGAAGCTTCAGAAAAAGAGGCACAGAGTTGACTCCGTCCCAGTGGGAGGCCAAAGACCCAGAGGCTCCCTGGAGTCACAGGTTTGACTCCCTGGGTGATGGTAGCCGTAGTAAATGCACTCACTCAGAAAGCGTGTAGTACGCACTTGCTGCTTCCTTCTGGCTCCCTTCTTGGTTCCACCTGGGTCTATTGGACGGTGCTATCCACGGTACTATCCATGTTCAAGCTGAAGCTTCGCCCTTTGCCTGCTCTCACACAAGCCTGGCCTCTTGCAAGCCTCCCTGTATCTAGAATGCAGGCTGCTTTCCAGCCAGTCAAGGTGACAAGATTAGCTTTCAACAGCAGCTGACCATTTCCATCTGTGCCAGCGATTTGGCAGCAGTCCAGTTTTCCTGCATTCTCCCTGTTGCATGTAAGAGCCAGTCCAAGAGCGCAAAGACTTACTTCTGTGTTCTTCTTAGATTTAATATCATCCTTCTACATAGAAAATGACCATTATAAATGTATATACTTCTGAGATAGAGGAGGGAGGTGGTGGATGGTGTGGTTTTTGTTTACCAGATGGTTCCTCCTTGTGCACAGAGACCTTCAGTCTTCTGCTAAGGCCTGCAGTGGACCAAGGGAGGCCCACACCTGTTTTGGAAGGCAGCCTATTCTACTTGCTCAAACTCTGGTCTCAAGTCTAATCCTAACTAAAAATACCTTCACAGAACTATCCAGAACAGTGTCGAAGTGTCCGAGTACTTCTGCCTAACCAAGCTGACACAATTTTTTAAAAAAAACTTTTAGCCGGGCGAGGGTGGCGCACGCCTTTAATCCCAGCACTCGGGAGGCAGAGGCACGCGGATCTCTGTGAGTTCGAGACCAGCCTGGTCTACAGAGCTAGTGCCAGGACAGGCTCCAAAGCCACAGAGAAACCCTGTCTC
>NC_022033.1:20164825-20168700 GCF_000317375.1 Microtus ochrogaster | reverse complement strand
TGTGTGTGTGTGTGTGTGTGTGTGTGTGTGTGTGTGTTAAAAACATTAGAAATTCTCTTCTAGCGATTTTGAGGCATATAATAAAATGTCCATCATAGTCATTGTACTATGTCACGGAACATGAACTGTTTGTTATTCTCTGTTCCGACTGAGCTCCCAAACCTGTCAATCATCTGTCCCCAGCCCTCCTGCCACTGTTCTGTTCTCTACATCTCTGAGGTCAGTGGTTTGCCACCCACATATGCATATGAGCAGTAATTGTTTTTTCATGTGGACATATCATCACACACACACAGATACACAACACACACACACACACACACTTCATCCATTTCTGAGAGTTGTGAGCCACCATGTGTATGCTGGGAATTGAACCCAGGTCCTTTGGACGAGTAGCCAGTGCTCTTAACCACTAAGATATCTCTCCAATCCTTTTAAATAATTGTATTTCTTACTGTGTGCATGCGTATGTGCTGTAGATGGGTAGGAGCATTGCAATGGCACCCTGTCAGAAGACAGTTCTGTGGAGTTGGTTCCCTGTGGGTTCTGGGACTTGAACTTGGGTCTCTAGGCCTGTGTGGCAAGCACCCTTACCTGCTGAGCTGTCTTACCAGCCCTATCTTGAGAACCCTGCACGGTGTTTCCCGTTATGAATAAACTAATTTTTGTGGCTAAGAGCTCCCCTCTCTCCACATCCTTGGAGGCATGTGTTATTTTTTCTCTTCTGTAAGGGTCATTCTGACTGTTCAAGTGGCAGCTCATGAGTTTGATTTACAGTACCCTGATGACACATGATGTTGGATTTTTTTCATAATATTAATTACTTTGGAGACTGGTTTCTTTCTTACTTTTTTTTTTTGAGAAATTCTATCCAGAGCACTTGTCAAATTTTAATTGGATTATTACTGTTGTTGTTGAACTTCTCTTTGTTCTGGACACTAATCCCTTGCTGGATGAATAGTTTGCAAATATTTTCTCCCATTCTCTAGGCTTTCGTTGATTGTTTGAAGTTTGATACAATCCTATTGGTCAATTTTTGTTTTTGTTTCCTGGTCCTAGCAGTATTTGTAGAAAAGACCATTCTTTCCCCTTGAATGGTTTGCTTTTTTTCTCTTAGAGCCACACCCCCACTTTGGAGTCTGTAGACAAGGTCTTATTATGTAGCCTAGACTGGCCTCTAATTCTCTTGTCTTTGCCTCATGAGTTCTAGGATTACGGATGTGCACCACCACATCTGGTCCTGAAATCCTGAATGCTTCGAAATGGGAATTTAAAAGTTTCCTTGGTCATGTGATGACCAGTCAACCCAGATTAGCTTTAAAGATGGTCTTCCTATCTCAGTACTTGATTAAAATGTTCATGGTCCTGGCTTCCTGGTATAATTGTAAAACTTAAGAATATTCATGAACTAACTCCAAGCACTTGTAGACAAGTAACTTGTCTCTACCCATCTTCAGTAAGGGCACCATCTATTATAGTTAAATGACATTTTGAGTAAAAATAATGAAAAATAACTAATCCGTGGAGGATTAACCGCTATGTGATACCCTAAACTCAGACATATCGTAATCACAGAAAATGCAAGTAGAACAGAAGCAAGACCCAGTTACATGCTGCCCGGAAGAAACAAGAAACTACTTTAACAAGTAGTTTCAAAGGAAAGAATGGGGACTGGGAAGGTAACGGAGTAGGTAGATTGCTTACCTAGCGTGTATGAAGCCGTGAGTCACGTGTCTGTAGTCCCGGTACTGGGAAGACAGGTAGGAGAATCAGAGGTTTAAAATCATTCTCAGCTTCTCAGCTGATTTGTTGTTGTTGTTGTTGTTATTATTTGATTGGTTGTTTTGTTTTTGTTTTTACTGAGTTCCAGGGCAGCCTGAGATCCACGAGACTATCTTTTTCTGTCTTTTTTTTTTTTTTCTTCTTCTTTTAAGGGAGTTAAAATGGTAACTGAACCAATCTGGGTAATACCATTGGGAAAATGACATCAAAGAAAAGAATATTAGTATTGTTAGAACAGTTCATTTTGTAATGGTAAAAAGCTAAGGATAAAGGGGATGCCACCCTAAGCATTTGTGCATTTAATAACAGCTTGAAAATGGATGATGCAAAAGCTGATGAAATTGCAACTAGACAAATATACTATTATAATAGAGATGTCAATACCTCCTCTCAGGGATTGATGGGATGAGTATGGAATACATATTTGTGTACTCATCCATCCCAGATGTTGAAACCCTGGCCCCAATGTGATGGTATCTGAAACTAAGGTCTGGGAGGTGCACTGCTGGCAACCAGAGCCGCTTGGGTCCTGGAGCCCTGACTAGGGTCAGCTGGTGGATAAAGGACGAACACACATCTAGAGGAACTAAGAAAGGACAGTTACACAGACACAGTTGGAAGCTGGGACCAGGTGTCACTACCTGGAACCTTAGCGGGTGGTTTATTAGGCACAGATGGGGAGGGACAGGAAGAGAGAGGGGGTAGCTAGTCTCAGCGGGCTGTTTCTGCAGGGAGCAGTCCCAATTGTAAATATCCCGGAGGAGGAAGCTGTAGTTGGCAGTCTTTGCACACACACTGGTCAGGTTTTCACAAACGCGCACACCCAGACCCCCCTAGGAAAGCTCTGCCACTCCTCTTGAGCCTGGGTATGTGAGGAAAGCAAGGGAACTGAGACTTGAAGTCTTCAGCATAGCTGTGCCCATGTCAACAATATACATTTACTCAGGATTTTACTCTGTTCCCTACAGAGGTCATTAGCTCATGGTAGGATTAATGACTTTGTAAGAAGCTGACAGCAATGTAGGGTAAAGGGGCCAAGGGAGAAACACCCTGGCACTGGCTTGACCCTGAGCTCAGAGACTTGGAAATCCCTGCCCCCCATGACTCAGTGTTAAGGGGCATCCCTGGGAAAGGTGTCTTCCATACTCTCTTGTTCCCCTTGGGATGACTCCTAGAAAGCCTACCTCTCCACCTGGCATCCAACCTGAAGGGCCCTAAACTTATTCACTTTGCAATCAAATTTGGCCTCAATATCCCTGAGATAACCAATCCAAATTACTGCCTAACGGCACCCTAGGTGCCAACACTTGGGACCTTTACAGCTATTACGAGCAATAAGAGAAATGGAAAGAGATTCCATACGTCCAGGCTTTCTTTTATCTCCACTCCAAACCCTCTCTCTGTTCTTCCTGTCCTGTAATCCTCCCCTCCCCCACAGCTCTTCCTAGCCATGAAGCCTGAACCGGATGGTTCCTCCACCACTTTTGGTCCCGCTAACAAGCTTCCCACTATCGGCCTCAACCCACAGCTCCTTCTCCAATGGCTCCTCTGGTCCTCCCTTCTCCCTCTCCAGCAACAGGCCACCTTAATCAAATCTCCCTGGCATTCCCTCCCAGCCCACTGGCAGCCCTTAGTCCTCCTTGTGCTCATTCCTGCTCCACCGTGGAACCATCTCTACCTCCGTCTGGGCCTAACCTGGCCATGGTTTTCCCTTTGCAGGAAGTCACCAGGGTGGATGACTCTGTCAGGGTACATGTCCCCTTCTCAATAAGCAAACTCTTTCAGATGGGAAAAGGATTGGGGTCCTATCCTGCTAATTCCTCCACCTCTATTAACGAATTCCAAACCTCACCTTCCATGACATTTATAGGATTCTCACCAATAGCTTTCTCCCTGAGGAGCGCTGGCAAGTCTAGGAACATGCTAGGGTGCATGCAGACAAAGTCCACCAAGTTGACGCTGCCTTCTTTTTTTTTTTTTTTTTAAATATTTATTATGTATGCAATGTTCTGTGTATGCCTGCAGGCCAGAAGAGGGCACCAGACCTCATTACAGATGGTTGTGAGCCACCATGTGGTTGCTGGGAATTGAAC
>NC_022033.1:20156063-20163805 GCF_000317375.1 Microtus ochrogaster | reverse complement strand
GGGGGACAAGCCCTACCAACCTCACCAAACTCCACCACTCAGTTGTATCGTTATGGGTGTTATTCCCTTTACCCACTCCCTCCTAGTGGTACCAGTGTCCCCATCCCCTTGCCAGGGAGAGACCTCCTAGCTGAAGTGGGAGCCTCTATCTCCTTTTGCTCCCCTATCCGCTTGACCCCAGGCTTGCCAGTCATTCCGTTCCTTCTCTTCCAAATCGCACAACCTGACGCACCTTTTCCCTTGCTAGCCTCTCAGGTGCATCCCTGAGTATGGGACACCCCAAACCCATCAACAGCCAAACATCATCTCCCCCCATCATCCAACTATAAAACCCTTTCACGCCTGTCCAGGGCAAAAAGTGAGATGTCACCCACCCACCTGGTTCTGGTTGTTTGGGAAGGTTTGTCTGTCTGTTTTGTGGGTGTGGATGGGTCTGTTTTCTGGTGTGTCCATGAGTCTTGTGGCAGACATGAGAACCGAGACATAAATGGGTCAGGCTCAGATGAATGTATGAATGATGGTGGCCACTCCATGTTTTGTTTCTGACTGGTCTCTTTTGAACGTGTGAGCTTTCTGGGTTTTTTGTTTGTTTGTTTGTTTGTTTTGTGTGTGTGTGTGTGTGTGTGTGTGTGTGTATGTGTTCATTGGTTTTTTGGGGTTTTTTTTTGTCTTCTCTGCTGCTCCCAGGCACCGGTCACCACTGCTAATGTTACTCTCCGTGGCTGCTTTGAGGACCAGGGCTCGGAATTTTTCTCTGAGCTTTCTGGTCACTGGGTTCAGTTTAGCAGAGATTCAAATGTCCTTTGAGTGTGGGTAACAGTGAAGCTGTTCCGCTTTATTGGAAAGCTGGCACTGGAGCGGGGCTAGCTCACCCCCCCTCCCAACCCTAGCGTGTTGTTTAAAGGTTTCCCCCACAAACTCTGTCCTGTGCCAGGCAAACCACCTGACTGTGCCGGAGAAAGGAGAGCAAAACAAAAGGAACTTGCTTCGCAATGACTGCTCTCGGGAATAGCTACCCACGGCTCTGATAAGTGGTTAGCTGGAGGATGTGGAAACTTAAGTAAACAATGATGGGCTAAGAAAAGTGTTCTTAAGTAAGCTGTGGGGGCCTAAGAAAGTGTAATAAAGGTCTGAGGCTAGAAAAGCTTAAGTAAGCTCTCAGGATCCGAGACCGTGTCTGAGGATATGAAAGCTAGTCTTTTAATGTATGGAAATGCAAAGTTGTAAGGACATAAGAACACAATCGAAGATAATGAAAAATGTTTCAGCTTCCTGTCCCCTCTGTTTTGGAGGTCCAGAGTTTTAATATTCATCAGTGGAGTTCTGATAAGCCGAACACTGATTGCTCTTATCAGCCACATGCTCAAGATTGTAAATTTCTTTTGGTCGCTGTGGTAGTTTGAATGTAATTACCCCATAATCTCAGGGAGTGGCACTATTAGGAGGTATGGCTTTGTTGGAGGGGTGCTGCTGGCTTCTAATGTCTTCCTCGGGGAGGGAGTGAAAAGGCAGCACACCAATGACTACAGATGCCGGAGTCAGGTAGGTTTACAGCAGACTCATTTATTTAATGGGGGCGGGGGAGAGGGGGGACACATATGCCCTCCTAGCACCCTGGCATTCTGATCCCTTGACAGTTGATATTTCATGCTCGTCTCTCATTGGCTAGGCACCACTTGGTCACTCCTTATTGGCTAGGCACAGACAGGACCTTTGACAATTCCAGACAGGCTCCAGGTTGGCTCCTTTTGGCCTGGTAGGCCTTAACTTCCTACAGAGCGGGCATGGCCTTGTTGGAGAAAACGTGTCACTGTGAAGTCGGGATTTGAGGTTTCCTATGCTCAGGATACTGCCAAGTGTCTCAGCCGACTTCCTGTTGCCCACAAGTTGCTGGACTCTCAGCTCCAGCATCACACCTGCCTGCGTGCCGCCATGCTCCCCACCACAATAACGGATTGAATCTATTAAACTCTAAGTGAGCCCCCTCAATTCAGTGTTTCATTGTGCCAGAAAATGACTGACCTTGAGTCTCTGGGCAGACTCCCAGCTCAGAGTTACCTCCTACTCTACCTGGAGTGTTTTGTCTCGTCTAATAAAGGCTGTGGGTTTTTTTTAATTTTTTTTTACAAGAGTTGCTATGGTCATGGTGTCTCTTCATAGCAATAAAAATCCTAACTAAGACAGTTGCTTTCTAAATATAGACTTAAAGGTTCCTCTCATCATTCTACAAACATCTCTCTCCATCTGTGTGTCCGGCATTTCTGGAAAATGTCCATGCTTTTTAAGCCAAAGCTTCTGCTATGATTTGAAGGCATGAGTCTACTCCGGCTACTTTACCAATACGTGTTAGCTGCTCTCTCTACAGTGTGAAATGCAGTAGAGATTGTAAGCAGTGGTAACGCTAGTCAACAAGAGTCATGTAAGCTTCAGAGAATCGAGGGAGTCGGAAGACTTGGGTCCACCTCTCACAGGTCAACTGGACTCCCGGCAAGTCCAGCCTAAGTTTCCCCACCTGTCTATCCCTGCGGGTGGGATCTCTCTCCCTGGTCTTGGGACTCCTTCCCGCCTCCAACTACCAGGATTATGGACCTAAAAGTTCCAAATATATGGTTTTCCTTTCTATCCCTAAACTCTAACTTCTGTCCCTAGTCTATGTCTATCTTAGCACATTTCCGCTTGGCTGGTAGACACCATCAGCTGTGGACTACAAACTGCTCCAAATGGCTGCAAGCCGTGAACATGCTGAACGCTGGTATGAACCCATCTAGCCAATGCAATTTCTCCCTATCTCTTCAGCTGCGTCTGCTAACCAGCTGCGTCTGACAAATGCCCCATTGCGTGAATCCTCTCCGAGCCTTTGACTAGATTTCCAACTTTCTTGGGCTCTGACAACAAAATCCTAGTTTCAGCAGGAAGTAGTTACAGAAGAAAATACAGCATCCCTACCCATGGAATCAGAGGCCTACAATTCCCCCCATTATGCCCTGATGCTGAAGATCAAGCTTGCCTCATACAACAGGAAGTAATCTAATGATAATGTTGCCCTCTTTCCTGATTTCTGGTTAGTTATAAATAGTAAACAAAAAAGGGAGGGATGTATGATAAAAGGCTAAGGAAAAAACCCTGCCTCTGGCTTGATCCCACGCTTCTGAGATTTGGAAATCCCTGCCCCCGTGACTCAGCATTAATGGCCTACCAGTGTTTCAGGATTAATAGCCATGCAGTATTTTTCGCCATGCTGTTCTTTACCAGTAGCTCAATGTGCATGCTCCAAAGACCCTGTAAAAGCCCTCCCCTTTGTCCAGCCCCTCGTTGTCTCTCTTTCCATTCAAGGGCATCTGCCATTCTGTGTGTTTCCCCAATAAATTGCTTACATGAGGTTTGTTGCATGGTGTGAGTTTGTTGTATTCCTTGGCTTCTAATTGTCAAGATACCTTGTGCTGGAAAACACTTTTAAACAGAGTTTTGTCCTCTCTCTGGCCTCCCAAGTGAGGACACAGCACAAGGTCCTATCTACAAACCTAACAAAGAACTTCCCCCAAAACCCAGCCACACTGCAGCCCTGATCTTGGATTTCCAGCCTCCAAAGCTAAGAGTAATACATTTCTGTTGTTCAAGCTGTACTGTCTATGGGGTTTGTTATGGCAGCATGAGTAGACCAATGCCAGGAGGCAAGCTGCATCATTGATTGATCTGACTTAGTGACATTTCTCCAGAGCTTTTGCCCTACAACTTGCAGAATACAAATTCTTCTCCAGATTAAAGGTAAGAGTAAAAGCCATAAAACAAATACAATCTTTTTGTTGTTTGTTTGTTTGTTGAGACAGGGTCTCATTATGTAGCTTTGGATGTCCTAGAATTCACTATGTAGACTTCAAACTCACAGAGATCTGTCTGCCTCTACTTTCCAAGTGCTGGGATTAAAGGTATGCCCTACTACACCCTGAAAATCTAATCAAACTTAGGAGCAATAGGAAGTATGTTCTCTTATCATTGGGGAATGTCTTATTTAGGGTTTCTATTGCTGTAAAGAGACACCATGACCATGGCAACTGTTATAAAGGACATTTAATTGGGTAACTTGCTTACAGTTTCAAAGGTTCGGTCCATTATCATCATGATGGGGAGCAGGGCAGCATGCAGGCAGCTGTGGTGCTGAATTAGCAGTTGAGAGTCCTATATCTGCAGATAACTGTGACACTGAGTGAAGCCTAAGGAAAAGACCTCAAAGTCCGCCTCCACAGTGACACACTTTCTCCAACAAGGCCACACCCTATTCCAACAAAGCCACACCTCCCAATAGTGCCACTCCCTTTGGGGGATATTTTTTTCCAAACTACCACAGGGAACTAAATTAGAAATTAACACTGAAAAGAAATTCCCCCTTCAATATTTAGAAACACACGTTCATTCAAAAGGAAATCGAAAGGGAAAGGAAAAAGTATTTAGAACAGATATGAAAATGAAAACACGAGATGTCAGATTCTCAGAAACACTCCACATACTGTGAATAGAAAGGAGGTCTCCAGACTAAGAAAACCACAGCAGATCAGTGCAGAGGTGTGAGGACCCGAGTTTGTATCCCAAGATCCCACATAGAAGAAGCCTGTGATGCAAAAAAAAAATAAATAAACAAAAACCCAGTGCTGGCATTGGAATCAGGCGGATCACTGAAGCTTGTTGGCTGGCCCTAGCATAGCTGAGTCAGTGAGCCCCAGGCTCAGGGAGAGACCCGCCTCAGAAAGGAAAGGTGCAGAGCAACTGGAGGAAGAGATTAGGAATGAGACGAAAATGTCTTCTCTCATTTGCGCCAGTGTTATAGTGAGCATTGCTGGGACAAACTGAAATAAAAGGCATCAAAACTGGAAAGTAAAAAAGTAAAACAACGAATCCTTGTTATTGACATGATTTTGTATGCACCAAAATCCTAGATAACCCACCAAGCATCTCTAAGATTTAGTAACCGGGGCCAGCAAGATGGCTCAGCGGGAAAAGGAAGCCCGATAATTGGAGTTCCGTCTTCAGAACCCACGTAGAGACGAAACGAGACAACTGACAGACACAAAGTGTCCTCTGACCCCCACACTCCCATGACACACCCACCCCATACTAACAACACATTTTTGAGAGGTTCATAAGCAAGTATATCAGGGTAAACAGTCATGCAAGCATACAAATTCCAGTGTGTCTTCTAAACAATGAACAACCCCAAAACAGCTCCACTTAAAGAGCATGAAGTAAAATAAATCCCACAGGAGCACAGAGCGTCTTATTCTCTGGAAATAACAATGTTACAAGAAAAACTAGAAATAATTTGGAAGAATACACTGTCCAGATGCCAGCACTTCCCAAAGTGACCCACAGATCCCATGTACCCCTTATGGGGAGCCCAGCTGGGTTTTTAATTTTTTTTAAGAAACAGCCTCAAGTAATTTAATTAATTAATTAATTAATTTTATTTTGAGACAGGGTTTCTCTACTAATAGCTTTGGCTGTCTTGGAACTCACTATGTAGACCAGGTTGGCCTTGAACTCACAGAGATCAATCCGCGTCTGCTTCCTCAGTGGAGGAATTAAAGGCTTGCACCTCCACAGCTGGCCACTCCCAAGTTTATAGCTTACTCCAAGGTGCTGTCATTGGTTTGATGGCTCCACTGGATCCAAAACCTAACCCATGCTTTGTGCTTTGTGACCAGTTTGGCAACTACAGAGGCGGGACCACTGGATAGGGAAAGTAGAGTGTCTTCAGTAAATGGCAGGATATGTGCGCCCCAAGGAGTGAAGTGGATTCTCTCCACACCACACATAAAAACTCATAGCAGATTGCAGAACTAAACAGTTAAAACTGTAAATCCATTCATTTAAAAAAAAAAAAGTGAGTAAACCTTGGTGTCCTTGCTTCAAGTAAAGTGTTTTGCGATGTAACGAGGAAAAGCAGCAAAATCAAATAGAGATTGCTCAGATTCCATCAACACTACCAACTACCAGGGCTGGAGACACAGTCAGCCAAGGGCTTGCTGTGTAAGTGTGAGGACCTAAGTTTGGAGTCGCAGCACCCATGTAAAAGCCAGATGTGGCAGTAGACACCTATAACCCTAGCTCTGGGGGACAGCCAGGCTCCAGAGGCTCCATGGCAGCTGGTCTAGGCAAGACAGTGAGTACTCGGCGAAAGACCCTGCCTCAGCAGCCAGGAGGATGGCTGGGGAGATGGCTCAGTGGGTGAGGTGCCTGCTGCTGAGATGGACGATCTGAGCCCCATCCCAGAAACTACCTGGTGGAGGGAGAGAAGCAACCTCCACACAATGCTGCATGCACACAAGTAAATAAAAATGTAATAAGGAAAAATTAAAGGTGGAGAACAACAGAGGAAGACACACAACATTGACCTCGGCGTCCACATGCACATAAATGTGCAAGCACGCTGCACACACACACGCACATGCATGCACCCCTTTACACGCTCATATCCCTACATACACACACACCCAAACATGCACCATACACACTCCTACACACATGCACCCCTACACACACACACCTTTACACACACACGTGCACACACAAATGCTAACTATGAAGTTCTCAAGGGACACCGGGAAGAAAGTGAAGGAAGACCACAGATTAGGCTTAAACAAGGTGCAGCTGAGTAATGAGCTAGCATCTCAGCACTGGGGAGGACAGAATTCAACACCCAATCCCACCTCCCCGCTCCCACCTCACCCCACCCCACCCCACCCCGCTTTCCTTTGGTCATGCTCCACAGATAGTAGGAGACTGACTAGCCTTGGAAAACACACAGCCTTTTGTTTTACACAAGGAGGAAGCTGAGGTCCAAAGGAAAGAAATCTTCCTCCGAGTTCCTGCAGCTGTTTCTCGCCTCCAGGTTTATTGCTCCGCAGTTACAGCCAACAGGGGTGAGCGGTGTGATAAAACCTGACTTATCTGGTGTAATGTTGGCATGGCACGGATGGCCGCTGATCTGAAAGAGATTGTTGTATTTCTGTTAGTGTTGTGAGGGAAGAGCTAGCTGATTGATGAGTGACACAGTGTGTGTGTGTGTGTGTGTGTGTGTGTGTGTGTGTGTGTGTGTGTGTGTAGGGGTGCGCATATAGCTTTATTTTTTGTGTGTAGATATATATGTGAATATGTGTGCCTGTGTATGTGTGATGTCGGGGTGTGTGTGTACAGGTGTACGTATATGGGGGTGTGTGTGTAGGGGTGTATGAGTGTGTTTATGTTTGTATGTGTATGTGTAGGAGTGTGTATAGGCATATGTGTGTGTGAAGAGATGTGCATGTGCACACATGTGTGATATGTTGGTCATGGAGCTCAGGGCATCACTCTTGCTAGGCAAGTGCTGTGTCACTGAGGCACACTCCCAGTCCAGCTGACAGTTATCAATCAATTCCAAGTTATGTCTGGAGCTCTTGGTGAGGGTCCCCAGAGCCCTCACCCCTCACATAAAAGGGCTGTGATCTGCTCACTTGTCAAAGCAAGATCAGAGAGGCCAGGACTCTTTCAAAATGGTAGACTGAGGTAAACACGGACATGGTTTTTGTTTTTTTTTTTAATTTTATTTTACCACTGGGCATGATGACACATAGATCTTTTTTTAAAAATTTATTTATTTATTATGTATACAATATTCTGTCTGTGTGTATGACCAGAAGAGGGCACCAGACCCCATTACAGATGGTTGTGAGCCACCATGTGGTTGCTGGGAATTGAACTCAGGACCTTTG
>NC_022033.1:20152074-20155572 GCF_000317375.1 Microtus ochrogaster | reverse complement strand
AGAGCATGTTAGTAGTGTGTGAGTCTGGTTGTGTACGTGGACACGTTTATTCAAACCACCACAGGAAGGTGCTGGATGGAATAGTATTTTACAGAGACAGTCAGCTTGGTCTCTGTACCAAGCATTGCTTCCCCAGGATCCGTTGGCTGGGACCAGTTCTGGGCAGCGAATTACAACAGGGCTCTTCACAGGGCAGGCTTTGCAAGTTCAGCTTTGAGTGACATGCTCTTCATGCCAGCAGAGGCTATAATGGTCCTGAATTTTCTGGCTATTAATTAATGAGATCTTCATGTGTTTCCAGCACTTTCAGACTCTCAGGTACTTATAGTGGCCATGTCTCTGTTCCCTGGCTTAGGGATCTACTGTGTAAAACCATGGCTTGGGGACCTACTGTGTAACAACACAGCCTCTAGATATGCACTGGGCTCAAAGCCAGGTTCAAATACGTTTCCTTTCCCTAGAAAGGATCTCAATAGCATTGCCTCCCTGAGGGATTTGTTTCCACTTCATTTAAATCAGATTAGTCCACTCAGAATACTTCCGGCTAAGGCCAAGAGCCTTAAACTTGGACTCCAGTGGACATCACTGCTGGATGACTCCAGAACAGATACAAAGTAATTTTAGACCTCCCTGGAAACCCCCTCTGGAGGTGAGCACTGTGTGCAGAGAGGCAGTACGCAGGGAGTTCCTAGTGGGTTAGAATCCAAACCTCCTCATTTAACTGATTTCTGTGTGGGTTTTCTTATCCAAATGATAAAAAAGATGACCGGTTCTAGCACACAGGTTTCTGTGGCAGGGACTTGAGTTCACACTGCTCTCCTAGGCCGAGCTACATGGTTTTAAAGACACTAAGCATTTGCTGATGTGGAATGCTGGGTCAGAATAGCCCGAGATGAGCTCCGCCTGGATGTAGCCTTTCTCGTCTGGAGAGAATGCTGCAAGAGCTCCATACTTTAAGGACACAGCTGTTGTGACAAGATGATGAAAGGGACAGCAGCCTGTCACTGGAGGGTAGCCAGACCTCCCAGAAAGGGCTGGAGGACCTGGAAGGTCATAGCCTTCAGAGGAAGAGAAAGCAAGTGCGGTGTGATCAGGGGCTGTGGTGTGCCATAGGTCACATGGAGCAGATGGCTCTTACTTGGAGGATAAGATCTGGGACAAAGAGGTCAAGTTCTAGGGGAAAGAGCTGCTGAGCCCTCAGCCAGGGCCTCTAACGGAGGCTCTTCTTTACAGAGAGACTTAAATAAAGAGCAATACACCAGGCCCCTTCCAGACCCAATTGTCCAGACTCCTAAGACTTCAGCTGGCTTTGAGATGGGGGTGCATGACAAGCATGGTAGGGACAAAACCACTCCTGCTTTAAAGGTGGATGCCCAACAAGAACTTGGTAAAGGGTGTCCGCACGTTTTCCCCAGGCTGTCCCCTGATGAAGTGCTCAGTGCCCTGACCTTGCTCGGGATCTGCTCATTTCTGGCAAGGTTGAGTATCATCAGCCCAGATCGGCACCATATGGGAAACTTGGTCATTGCTCAAGAATCCCCTAAACACTTTTTTTAAAAAATATTTATTTATTATGTATACAATATTCTGTCTGTGTGTATGACTGCAGGCCAGAAGAGGGCACCAGACCCCGTTACAGATGGTTGTGAGCCACCATGTGGTTGCTGGGAATTGAACTCAGGACCTTTGGAAGAGCAGACAATGCTCTTAACCTCTGAGCCATCTCTCCAGCCCCCTCCCCCCAAACACTTTTGATATTTGCTGAGGTTGCCTGCAGAACTTCAGAAGGGCCGTCTAGACGTGGCCCTGGTGTACCCAGAGCGCGGCGGCATCTGGACTTCATTGTCACGGTCTAAGTCACTTCCAGCGTTGGCTGTCTTATCTGCCTCACTACATGAGCAAGAGATGCTGGTGATGAAGCAATCAAAGTTTATGAGGCCTGGAGCAACATGCATGACCTGTTTCAGATAAGCCACGGCTTAAACCAGGTTCTTTCTCCTCCCTCACACCCTCTGCCTCTCTGAACGAAGGGACAAACTGTAATGACCTCCCTGTTACTAGGGGCATCCACTCAAACCAATGCAAACTCCACTGGGAGAAGGTTCAGAGGAAGAGTCTCAGCTGTGGTGGAAGAGAGGCTGTAAAAGCCCTGGGGCTGGGGAAACGGAGAGGATAAAGGATGAACATTTACAAAAACACCCACTTTCTCCATGAAACTAAACAGATGAAAGAAGCAAGCAAGCAGGGGACCAGGAGAGTGCATGACTTCCTGGACCGTCAGCCATGCTCAGTTCAGCCAAGTGTCAGCAAGCTGAATTACATTGCAAGATGGTCGAAATTTTCCAAGGGAAGCTGGACCCCCGGATTTACACGTGAAAACTCTTTCAGAAAACCAATTCACCACTCTTATTAGAAGCTGTTCCCCTCCTCTGGGGGTCAGTGGCAGAGGTCCTCACAACAAACTGTGTGTGGTCTGGGGAGGGCTCTATTCTAGGAACAACCCGCTAGCTTTTGGACAGAGCTGAGTCCCATCCTACCTGAGTGTGAGGGGCCAGGCTTGGAGCCCAGCCCTGCTTTCAGGCTTCTTGCCAAGAGCCTTACTGAATGTGGCACTGGCGGCCCCATGCTGTCTCTGGGTCTGTTTCCTCTCCTGAACATGCAGAGATGATCGATTTCTGAATACCCCCTCCACTCCAAAGTTGTGTGATTCTGATGGACTTATGTCTTCCAAACTGTCCTTTGTCATCAGAACTCTGACTGTGCATGTGTGTAAGAGAGAGCATGTTAGTAGTGTGTGAGTCTGGTTGTGTACGTGGACACGTGTATACATGCATAAGAATGTATGTGAAGGCCGCAGGGTCGCCTCAGATGTCATCCACCAGGTTTTCCCAGTAGACTCAGTTGGCTGGCCATTGGGTTGCAAAGGTCTGCATGTTTCCTGCATCCCTAGAACTGAGATTATAAGTGTCCAAGCAGCCTCGGGATGAGATTCAAGCCATCATGCTCACCATGCAAGAGTTTGGTCGACCGAGCTATCCTCTAGGGGCCTGTTTGGTTTGTTTGTCTGTCTTCTGAGACAGGGTCTTCCTACGGAACCCACTTGACCTAGACCTCCTGGTCCTTCTACTTCAGCTTCCCAAGTGCTGGGTTCTATATGTGCCAGTGTACTCATTGTTAAATAAAATTTAATGTCCGTGTTTCTTAAATAGCCACTAGGCGAGAGGCATTATGGGTACAGTCAGCAAAACTAAACCCAGTTGGAGTTGAGATGTGCAGTTAGCAGAGTGTGGCCTAGCACCCCATAAACAGAAACTGATGGTGCATGCCTAGAACCCCAGCACTCAGGAGACAGAGGCAAGACCAGAAGTTGAAGGTCATCCTTGGCTACATGGTAAGTTTGAGGCCAGCCTGGACTCCATGAAATCCTATCTCAAAAAACAAAGCCAAACCCACAGTCCGTGTTTGTCTGGCATAAGCAGTCTTGAGACAGACATGATG
>NC_022033.1:20135203-20151811 GCF_000317375.1 Microtus ochrogaster | reverse complement strand
TGCAAGGTTAAGTTAAGGTCCCAAAAGGCCATATTGTCTCACATGGTGGAAGAAAGCCATGCAAGGTGAGGCCAGCAAGGTTTGGGGAGAGCTGGACATGGAGATCTTGGGGTCCAATGCTTGGCTCTCTGGAGAGTGCCATGAAGGTGAATCTGCCTCTATCTCTGTGAATTCATGGTGCCAGGTCCCAGCAACAGCTTCCATGGGGTAGGCAGCCTTCGAGGCGGCCCCATGAACCCCTGGTTTCCCTGCCCTTTTATTGCTGCCTCCTCCAGAGCATGGGTTCACTTGTCGACTGGAATCCAACCAACCAGAGGGCCCACGTGGAGAGGTCAATGTTGTGATGGCAGGTGACAAGCTTAGAAGTGGACCTTCTGAGCCCTGTCAGCACCTGGTGAAGACTTATGGAACCTGATCTAGCCCCAGGCAAGCCTCAAGGTGACTGTTGGTAAGGCTGATGCCTTGATTGTAGCCATCCAGAACCCCAGTGACTCAGAAACACTCCGCTAGGCCTTGTTCAGAACCCACCCTCAGAAACAGATGGAATTAGTTCATGGTTCTGGCAGCAATGTCCTGGGTGACTGATACACAGCAATACAAGACCATGGCAGCTCATCCTCCTTGGGCTGTGCCTGGCTCCACTGCCTGGGGATGGAGGGGGTAACCCTAGAGTCTGACTTGGAGGAAGACAGCAGGGATTTACTGAGTGATGAGGATAGGGGCATTGGCACTGCTGCCAGCCAGTCCCGGCCCTCCCAGGGTGCTGGTCAGGGGAGGGGTTCTTGTTGGGGATGGGGACATTCTGAAAGCTGGTATGTATTAGTGGCTTCTCCACCCTCCATCTGTCCCTGATGGACCAGTTACGAATAGAACAACAAAGCTGGCCCAGGTCCCCAACAGGCATCAGCTCCATCCCCAGATCTTCTGTCCTAAAGAGAAGAGGGACTTTTCGGGTTATCCCTGATACCTAGGCAACAGGGAAGGAAGCCTCTGTGATGGGGAGCCCGTATTCTGGCCAGCTCCGCCAGTTCTCGGCGAAGCAGGCACAGCCATAACCCATTTTATAGGGGAGAAGATGGGCTATGGGTCTTGCAGAGTTCAGGACTGTCTGTCAGTCTAGCCCCAAAGTTGTCTCTGCCTCCTCAGCCCCTCCCTGATGAGGATTCGTGCCTTAGCAGTCTAAGGGAGCTACTTCAGGAGAAGAAGGATAAGACAGAGTTGTAGAGGCAGGAATCCTTATCCACACCTGCTCTTATGACACCAACTGAGCCTTGCCATGTCATGGGAAGTTCCATTTGAAACAGCTAAAAACCCCAAAGCCAAACCAGGCAGCATGGCTTTTCCAGAATTTGTGGTCTGATCAGAGGATTTTCCAAGTCTCAAGTCTCCATGTTCTGTGTCACCTGGGAGCTGACAGAGATTCCCAGCTCGTGGGGATTTATGATGGTGGGGACTTGGGGGAGTCAAACATGAAAAGCTGTGAGAACAAGGTGAACGCTCGGAATGGTGCTGGGGCCAGGCCACCGTTTGTTTCAGGCTCTGTAAAGGAGTGTGACGGGGTGCACTGTGGGAGTGGCAGGCATTCCTGAGCAGGCCTAGTAGGTGGGGGTTGGTGGAGGGAGGAGAAGTGATCCGGTGGGTTTTCCCCTGAAACCAAAAGCCTTTTAGACAGGCAAGAGGAGGGACTGCTGCCGCCACTTCCCGGAGCCATAAATCTTGGCTCATTTTATTGGCAACATCAGGGAGATTAAGCGAACTCTGAGAGGAGCCAGAGGCAAACAGAGGCTGCCTCCCAGGGCCTCTGAAGAGCTAAGGGCCTGTTTGGGGAAGGACC
Organism: Microtus ochrogaster; assembly: GCF_000317375.1. Taxonomy (NCBI): domain Eukaryota; kingdom Metazoa; phylum Chordata; class Mammalia; order Rodentia; family Cricetidae; genus Microtus; species Microtus ochrogaster. The sequence continues at coordinate 20,149,977 of NC_022033.1, read as the reverse complement.
AACTTCTCACTGGGCACCCAAATCCTTACACACCAGTTTCAGAGGCAGCTGGTCCTGTCCCCGGCTGAACTCTTCTGGTAAGGCTTCTTTGCAAGTGGAGTCATCTGTTTCCACAGGGGTCACCCCGAAACGTACAAGAACTTCTTGCCTACGCCACATATTGTTTTGCCAGCAGCTTCCTTGAGGGCCCGCCGCATGTCTGTGGTATAAAGAGGGAAGGTCTGGGCACTGAGTAGAAATGAGTCTGACCGTTCAGGAGGTCAAACAGATTTATTCAGTCTCCTACCTATGATGGCCGGACTTGGATTTTTCTGGCCCCGTGATGGTGTGAGAACAGAATACAGTCAGTAGATTTCACTCTAGTCTTTGAAATGTGTTATTTTGTGGGCTAGTGATTTGAGGTGCAGTCTTCTCTTGAGGTGCCAGTCAGTGACAGGAGGGTCACAGCTCCAAATCGCCCATACCATCACCAAAGAAGACATCATAGCAGGGAGCATGGCAGCAAGCAGGCAGGCATGGTGCTGGAGCAGTAGCTGAGAGCTCATATCCTGATCCGCAAACACAAGGCAGAGAGATAACTAAAAATGGCGTGGCTTTTGAAACCTCAAAACCTGCCTCCACACACCTCCTGATCCTACCCAAAACAGTCCCGCCAGCTGGGGACCCAGGCATTCAACCATATGAGCCCGTGGGGACCATTCTCCTTCAAACCGCCACCAAGATAGTCGGTGCATTTTACTTAAAACATTTTCACCTTCCGTGGTTTAATCTGATTGCAACCCTGTCCTAAGTTGCAGGCGGCCAGTGCTGTGAGAGACATCAGAACGGGTGAGGACTGTAGACATGGCTCGGTTGGCAGAGGGGCTGCAGAGATGGCACTCGGTAAAGTGCAGGGATCTGAGTTCAGTCCTCAGCACCCATGTAAAAAGCCAGGCACTGGGTCACATGTTTGAAATCCCAGTGTTCATGAGGTAGAGACAGGAGGGTCCCTGGGCCCTGGCAAGATAGTCTAATTGAATCGATGAATTCCAAATTCTCTGAGATACCATGTTTCAGAAAGTAAGATTGGAGAACAGCTAACGAAGACATGGAGTGACCTCTGGCTACCACATGGACACATGTACACACATGAACATTTGCACACAATGCATGAACACGCATATACACATGAACACACACATGCATAGGGACTATGATAGCAGTCATGCCAAGTCATGTCTGGATTCCACTGCTCAGGCTGATTTTGTCCTTGTGTCCTTGGGAGTTGGTTTTTGGGCCACTTTGCCTTGGAACCAGGTTCTGCGAGAAGCTGAAGCTACATGGAGTGTCCCTGGCATCAATGTCAGCCTTGTCGGGGCGGGGCTGTCTGCTCATCCCATAGCCAAGGGAGCCTTCCAATGTCAGAGCCCTCCACATCTAACTGCAGCAGCCTAGGAGAGCCATCCGCTGAGCCACGCAAAGGCAACTGCTCCAAGCTGGTATTTTGGGTGGTTTGTTATATAATAAGATGCTACTGGAGGCCAGCAAGATGGTACAGTGGGGAGAAGCTCTTGATACACAGCATGTCGGCCTGAGTTTGATCCCCAGTACCAATTTTCAGAAGTTGCCCTCTGACCTCCCACATGTGCTGTGGTACCACACACCCCATTAAATATACTAAAGCAACAATAATAGCAATAATAATAATAAACAAAGTGAAACTTTAAAACTAAAGGACTGGAATACTGGAGACCTAGATGGAATATCTTTGAGTATAGGCCATGGAGAAGGAAAGGGCTTTGGGTATCTGAAAGACCAAAAATGGTCAAGTCTAGCAGGCAGCTGGGGTGGCAGAAGCAAGCATGGGCCAGACTACAGGGACTGTTGAATGAAACCTCCTAGTGTCTGAGAGTAGGTGGCGGAAGGACACAAGACACCCTGGGGTGCTATTAGGCTTATGGGTGATCCCGGTGACTTGGGACATGGAGGTCAGACTTAGTGGTTTGGGAGTAAAACTCATCAGGTCTGGATGGGCAGAACAAAGGCTGAGGGAAGTTGGTGGGGCTTGATTTTGAGCATCTGAAGGGCCAGAGATGCCTGTTACCAAGGTAGGACAGGTCTAAGAAGGAGCAGGTTAGAAAAGAGGATTCTTTTTTAATCCTTGGGACGCTTGTGGTCCTTAGGCGCAGCCTCACAGGGATGGATGTGAGTGGACAGTGGATGTGTCAATCTAGTGTTTAGAGGAGAGGTCTGGGCTGGTCAGCACACAAAGCTTCAGCTAGATGCTGAGTAAGTGGTGTCAGGTAGAGAGGGGAGTGAGCTCTCGGGGGTCCTGTCGTCCAGGGTCAGGAAGACAAAGAGGAAGTAGAGTGAAGCAGATGAGGGAGAGTGGCCCCATCAGACAAGCAAAGAGCCCGGTGGCACAGGCCTGCTCTTTCTGCTCCCGGCCACCTTGAGGTAGGTTCTCTGCTCACTGTGCGATCCCTGACAAAATGGACTAAAAATGCCTGAACCGTGAACCAAGAACCAACATGAACCCTTCCCCTAAGGTTGCTCCAGTCGGATATTTTCTCACAGCAATGAAACGTTTGGCTAACACACACATTTTGAATACTTATTACTTATAAGATGTAGGCCCCCTCTGTCTGAGTTAGCAATCCTTGCCTATCTCTAGCCACCCCTAACCCTAGAGGCAAGTGCCACATCCTCAAGACAGTTGCCTGGCTAATCACAGTGCAGACCAGATGGTTTCATCACTTGATCATTTGTGTTTACTTTAAGGAAAAAGAAAAGGGTATTTCCACAATGAATAAATCGGCAAATCAGGGTCCAACATGTTCCATCATTACAGTGGTTCTCAATCTGTGGGTTGAGGCCCGTTTGGAAAACCTCTATCTCTAAAAATGTTTGTATCGTGCCTCATAACCACAGCAAAATTGCAGTTATGAAGTAGCTATGAGAATAGTTTAATGGTTGGGAGGGGGTCACCACTACACAAGGAACTGTGTTGTAGCGTCAGGAAGGCTGAGAACTGCTGCACCAAGAGCTCATTTCTTGAAGGAAAGCTGAGAAAGTGGACATTTAGAATGAATCCTCTACACACTTTTAAAGATGCCATTCATAGCCTGGCGGTGGTGGCGCACACCTTTAATCCCAGCACTCAGGAGACAGAGGCAGGCGGATCTCTGAGTTCAACATTAGCCTGGGTCTACGGGACAGCCAGAGCTAGCTACACAGAAAAACCCTGTTTCCAAAACCCAAGTAAATAAATAAAAATAAAGATGTCACTGCTGTTATTGTTTGAATGTGAAATGTCCCCTGCAGGATCGTGAATTTGAACATTTGATTCTCACCTTATGGAATGTTTAAGTAGGAGGCTGTGGAACAGTTGTCGGGATGGCCAAGTGGGCTAAGGAGGCTGTGGGACCTTTAGTTAGGGCTCATGGGTTACTACCTGGTTTTAGCCTGAGCACATTGCAAGGGCTAAGAGACCAGCTCCAGCAGGTCTCCTACCCAGGGTTCCAAATATGCAATGCTTCTCCGGTGTGAAAGATCTCTATAGTAACTTCACACACACTCTGAGGGTCATGTTCTTCATTTCAACTGCTCTTTATTGTTCTGTTTCTACTCTAATAATCCAATCCTACTTCTAACCTCTCCAGACTTCTTCTAGCTTCTTCTATTCTAAAACCCCTTTTCTATAGGAGCTTGGAAGTGATGAGGAGCTGAGCCGCTCACCATGGCAACATGAAAGTCCAAGGCCAATAGCAGCAAAACCTCAACCAAACAGGGGGAGCACAGTGCCCAATGACAACTTTGAGACACAGATCCAATGTTAGCAGACTGGCAAGTGAAGGATTGGCATGCTTTTTCTCAGTAACCTTGGTTGGACATCTGTGACTCTCACCTTGTGGAAGCTGTAACGTTTTCTTTTTACAAAAAGTCTTGAGTCTAGTTGAACTTGTTCTGAGGTGAAAGTGAACTAATTGTGTGTAGTTATCAAGGCAGGCTTCTAGGTGTCTGTGGTCCTCGTGAAGCAACAGAACTAGTTATGAAGCATGTCCCAGTATATATCCTACATATCAAAACTGTGTAGCTAAATAAAAAGTCATCTATCTACCATCCATGAATACGTGTGCCCATAAGATTGAGATGCACTCTTAAGATTTCATGTACACATTGTATGAAAATGCATGGTGGTTGGGAGATATAGCTATTATTGCACAAGTGAAATTCCAGAAGACAGCAATGGTTTTTAGAGTCAGCTGTATAACTGCTTCAAGGCCTGTGATAGCTCGTGATGAACGTTCCTGACAGCACACTCCCGTTCCTGCCTGTCCCTTCCTGATCCACTGAGGTTTGAGCAAGCAGTCTTCTCTCCTGCTCTGGCTGCCATGGACCTGGCCATTTTGAAGGGCTACCATGACTTCCGTGCCATGATGGACTGAGCCCTGTAAACCCATGGGCCTTGTTTCTTCTTTAGCTGCTACAGGTAGCACAGAGGTGAGAACTATATAGTAACTGTAGAGTTAACTGTGGATACCTGTGGCCTGCCAGCCCCAGTGCTGGGCTCTGGGTACTCAGAAGGTAAGAGGATGAGGTCTTCTATCTCCAGAAGCTCATAATAAAGTAGCAGAGGCAAGGTGAGTCCTTAAATCTTGTCAACTGTAATAAATGTCATAAACTGGATGGATGATACCCTTTAAATCGTCACATGCTGAGGGCTGAGAACCACCAAGGAGTTCGGAGGACAGACATGTGCTTCTGACCAGAGTCTATTGAGGAAGTCTTTGTAATGGCCTTTGAGCCGGCTGGGTCATGGAAATCCACAACTCGTAGTCACTGGGAGAAACAGAAGAAGGTAGGGGCAACTCGAGAGAGACAACAGCCTGAACAAAACCATGAGAACCTTCTTACCTTAAGATTTTATTTTCCGCTCGTGTGCGTGTGAGTGCAGTGCCCAGGGAGGCCAGAGGCGCCAGGTGCCCCTGGAGCTGGAATTCCAGTGGTTGTGAGCAACCTGGTGTGAGTGCTGGGAATTGAACCTGGGTCTTCTGCAAGAGAAGCTGAGCCCTTAACTGCCGAGCTAACTCTTCAGCTTCATATCTTTTTATTTTAAGATGCTCTAATGAGATACAATGTATGAACCACACACTCATCCCCTGACAGCATGGGATCCAGTGTTCTCAAGTCTGCTTAGGACTAGCATGGCCACCATTATCATCTTTAAGTTTACAGGAGTTGCATCATTCCTAGAGAAAGCACTCATCAGCGGTCACTCTTGGCTCCACCCCACCCGCCCATGCACCATGCCTGATCTACTCTCTGCCTACTGGTCTGTTTGGGGCTATTTCACATAATGGAACCACAATGTGTGGTCTGTTGTGGGCAGCTTCTTTCTGGTAGGAAAATGTTTCAGACCCCATCCATGTTGTGCACACATCACTCCTCCCTTTCTTTCCATTGCAGGTCAATATTCCACTGAATGGCTGGCCTCTATTGCTCCTTATCAGTTAGCGCAAGTCTGGACTGTGCCCACTCTTCGGCTGCTGTGAATGCTCACGGACAACTTTTGTGTGGACATGTAGCTCACTTTCTGGTTTCACCCTGGGAAGAGCCAGCTGGTCAGATGTTTGCTCTGTGCTTAACCTTTTGTAATATGCAATTGTTTCCCCCAACCGCTGCAGCACAGAGTGTCTCCAGTGGAGCTGTGAGAGCATCCCTGCTTTCCACATCCTGCCTGAGGGTCACAGTCCCCAGGTGGCTGTGATGGATCGCCTTGTGGTTTTGAAGTGAAAGCTTTTCGGCTAAATATCTTTCCAGGTGCTCAGCAAGCCTTTTGTATAGGCTTCTCTCTCCCCTAACTTCTTGTGTGGTGTGCGTACGTGTATGTGTGTGGTGTGTGTGTATGTGCGTGTGTGTGTGTGCACATGAGTGTGTGCATTTTATGCTATGCAAGACTTCAGTGGCATTTGAAGAGGCTGGTGATGACAATCCATTCCTCATCTGGGTCATTGTAAGGGGCAAATGTTAAATGCATTCACAGTGCCTCACCCCGGGTCCCACCTTAGCACGAGATTACTTTAATGCAATTATTATTAAAATCTAGCTCTGGGCCTGGGAAGATGGTTCAGCAGTTAAGAGTTCTTCATGCACAGGCACCAAAGCTACACAGAGAAACCCAAAAAACAAAACAAAACGAAAAAGGACACCTCATGCCCTTGCAGAGAACCTGAGTTCAGTTCTTAACACCCACATCAGGTGGTTCACAATCACCTGTAGCTTCAGTTCTAGGAGATCTGACACCTTCTTCTGGCCTCCACAGACACCTGCATGCATACAGTGCACACACACACACACACACACACACGCACGCACACATGCACACATACATACACATAAAATAAAATAAATAAGTGTTTAAAAACAGAAGTTATACCTAAAATTTAATCCAGCTCTGCCCATTATTTGGTGGTGACTTTGGCCTCAAGTCATTTCCCTTTGCCAGGCTTTATTTTTCTCAGGACCACCAGGGGCCTCAGCAACACAGACCGTGGTAGCATCCAGTTCAAGAAGCACGCCCCCTTCACCAAAGAGTGGGCCAGTGAAGGAAAGAGAAAAGGGGGGTCTCTGTGATGGATGGGAGACAAATCGCTAGGGCTGAGAGGATTTGGCACTGCAAAGCACTGGGTGTGGGCGGCTTGTCAGCTCTGAGAAGAGCCAGCCAGGCCCGGGAAAGAATGGAGGGGGAATTGGCAGAGAAAACCCTTTCTGGGGTTTGGGGTTGGTGGTGCCTGGTGGGGCTGGGATGCTGGTGTTCATCTCAGCCAGCCCTGTGGGGAAGGACCACTGTAGCTCCCTCCTCCCCCATTCCCATCATGGCCCCTACCCAATTCCCTCTTCCCGGCTTTGCCCAAGCCTCCCAGCCCACCTCCTGCCTACCTCCTCTCTGCTGTGTCCACCATGGAAGGCCTCTCTGCCATCTCCCTTTTTGGGCAAATTTGCAGGTGTCCCCACTTCTACCCTCGGCCAACATCCCCTAGCTGGATACAGCTTTCTAGAGGAACAAAAAGATTGGCTGCCAATGCCATCCAACCCTCTAGGAGGCACCTGTCATAAAAACACATCCCAACATTTTCTGTCCTGAGGACAAGCCAAGGTTTTGAAGAGCCTCGTGCTTAAATACCAGTGCAGGACAGCATTCCCATTCAGGTTTAACATGTACACAGAGAAGGCATAGATCAGCAGTGTGTGTTGGCTCGTGTCTGTAATCTCAGTACTAGGGAGTTGAGGCAGGAGAGTTACTGAGAGTTTGAGGCCTAGGCTGCTTAGAGAGTGAGATCATCTCAAAAGAACTAGAAAGGGGAGGGTGGGGAAATGCTTTCATGGATAAAAAGTTTGCCCAGCAGTTGTGAGGACTTGGAGTTCATATCTCTCTCATGTAAAAGCCAGGCAGGCCTGGTGGCCACCTAGTCAGGGACAAGGCATTCCCAGAGCAAGCTGGCTAGTTCAACTGGCAGGAATTGGTGGGCTCCAGGCTCAAGGAGAGCTCTCACCCCAATAAACTAAGTGGAGGTTGATGAAGGAAGACACCAATGTCAACTTCAGCCCCTTCTGAGCTGTTGCCCATCTCTTAAAGGCCCCTGCCACCCTGACCTCCATCATTGTGGGTCAGCAATGTCTGGGATGGAGCTTCCAGTGAGTGAAACCATCCCATCTGTGCTTACCAGCAGGTGAGACACAGCCTGCTGTCCCAGAGTGCCATGGGGTCATTTCCTCTCCCTATGGCAATATCTGCCTGACTGGCCCACAGATTCAGTTTCTCTGCTGTGAGTGTCAGACGCTACACTGTTTTCAGCATTGGAGTATCTGGGAAGAAAGATGCCCTGAGAATTCTTTTTAAAATTGTTTTTATTGAGCTAAACATTTTCTCTGCTCCCCTCTCCTCCCTTCCCTTCTTCCCCTTAACCCATTTACCCTCTCCTGTAACTCCTATGCTCCCAATTTACTCAGGAAATTTTGTCTTTTTCACCTTCCTATGTAGATCCATATATGTCTCTCTTAGGGTCCTCTTTGCGGTCTAGTTTCTTGGGGTAGTGACCTGTAGGCTGGTTTTTTTTTTTTTTTTGCTTTATGAATAAATGCCATTTATGAGTGAGTACATATTATATTTCTGGGTCTGGGTTACCTCACTCAATATGTTTTTTTTAGCTCCATCCATTTGCCTGCAAAGTTCAAGATGTCATTATTTTTTTTTTACTGCTGTGTAGTAATCCATTGTGTAAATGAACATTTTCTTTATCCATTCTTCAGTCAAAGGACATTTAGGCTGTTTCCAGATTCTGGCTATGACAAATAATGCTGTTATGAACATAGTTGAGCATATGTCCTTGTGGCATGATTGAACGGCTTTTGGGTATATACCCAACAGCAGTATCACTGGGTCTTGGGGTAGTTGTTTCCTAATTTTCTGAGAAATCGCCATACTGATTTCCAAAGCAGCTAAACAAGTTTGCACTCCCACCAGCAAGGGAGGAGCGGTCTCCTTACCCCACATCCTTTCCAGCATAAGCTGTCATCAGTGTTTTTGATCTTGGCCATTCTGACAAGATGGATGGAATCTCGGAGTTGTTTTGATTTGCATTTCTCTGATGGCTAAGGATGTTGAGCATTTCCTTAAGCGTCTTTCAGCCCTTTGAGATTCGTCTGTTGAGAGTGCACTGAGAATTCTTGCTTGTGACTTTTGGAGGGCATGTGGGCTCTCATCTGTCTGCTCTATGTCCAGCAGGGCTTGCTGGCCCAAAGGGAAAGATAAGCATGGCTCTAAGCTTCTGCCTAATGTTCCCCAGGATGATGTGCCAAATCTCCCCTCCCACAGCCTGCTGCACATCTTCGCTGACAGTGTGTGTGTGTGTGTGTGTGTGTGTGTGTGTGTGTGTGTATGTTACACTTACTGATAGACTGCTGTTTAGACTTTACTGTGGTGTAACAATATGCTCACATGGGAATAACATTCTTCACTTGTAGGGACACATTTAAAAATAAAAAAATAACCAAACTCAGCAGGGCAGGCTGTGATGACAAGACTATAACCTTGCACTTGGGAGGTGGAGGCGGAGAGGAGCAAGAATTCAAGGTCATTCTTGGCTACAGAGTGAATTCAAGACCAGCCCAGGCTACAGGAGACCCTGATTCAAAACAAGAAAATGAATAAACAAACAAACAAATGAACAAATAAAAACCCAGTCCCAAACCAGAGCCATGCGAGCTGGTCAAGCCTTTGTTGTAAAGCAGGCTTTGGCCCAGCCATAGGCTGTTGGGGTGGCCAGAGCATCTCTGAGGGAGGCTGGGCTAACAAGGGTGTCCAGCTGGTGGTGCAGCAAATACATTGTGCGGAAGAGGGTGAGGAGGTTTGCAGGGGCACTCGCCTGGGTGGGCTCAAGTGGAGGCCGGAAATGATGTCCAGATTCCTTCCTCAATCACTTCTCCATTTTAATTTTTGAGCCAGGACTCTCTCCGGAACTGGAAGCTTGATGTTTTCATCTAGACTGACTGGCCAGGGATCTTCCTGTCTCAGCACCCCAATGCTGAGGTTACAGAGACAGTGCTGCCAAACTCAGTGTTTTACCTCCTAAGCCGTCTCCCAGCCCGTAAACACATTTCTACTATAAGGTTTTAAAGTTATTCTAGGACTCACTGGAAGTGGACGAATGTGTACTTTTTTAATTCCTTAATTTTATTCCCTGGCAAGGCAACGGTAACTCTACTCTTCATTTGGCGGATCGGATTTAAGGAGGAGACTACAAAGGAAAATGATGAAGAGCCATTTGGACACAAAAGTAAATATTTAGTAAGATGGAAAAGAAACCACAGCAAATTGCTGGAGCCCTCTAAGCTGTGGATTCCTTTCTCCTGAAGTTTCTGAAGCCTTTTCCCAGGAACACGTTCTCTCGCTGGGCCCACACAGATGTGCAGATGTCCCAGCTGAGGTACCCTTTGCTCCCCAGGAAGTTATCTCCCCCACTCCCTTTCCAGCCTCCCCACCCAGCTCACAGGCTACCCTCGCTACCTCCAGCAGCCCAGCTGCCACACTCCCTGCTTGTCCCTGACCAATCCCCCTCAGGCCCTCTCCACAGCAGCTTCCTTGCTCCTGCCTGAGTCTGCCCAGTGTGTGTAATGTACATTATACCAACAAATGGTCACGTGCTGTTTGAGCTTACGGAGAAGCTGCCTCTGGAGGTGGGGTTCACCGCTCCCATTTTTCAAAAAAACATCCCCTAAGGCTCTTTGTCTGGGGATGGGCTGGCCGCCCTAACTCTGTGACATGGAGTGAAAGGACACAGCAAAGCCGTCGGAGAATAAAAACACGTGTCCTTAAAAACAGTTAGAAGGTAACTGTTCTTAGCAGACATTGCTGTGTTTATCCCACAATACAGAAGCTCAGTTGATAACCCATCCTCAGCCCATCTCTGCAGGATGTTGTAAACACCCAGTCTGATGGTGTTGTCGTTTTGTTTTTGTTTTTTGTATTTTGTTTTGTTTTGTTGAGGCAGGGTTCAGTGCGTAACCCTAGCTGTCCTTGAACTCAATATAGACCAGGCTGGCCTCGAACTCTGAGACCTGCCTGCCTCTGCTGGGATTAAACGTGTTTGTTCTTGGGGCTGGAGAGCATTGCCTGCTCTTCCAAAGGTCCTGAGTTCAATTCCCAGCAACCACATGGTGGCTCACAACCATCTGTAATAAGGTCTGGTGCCCTCTTCTGGCCTTCGGCATACACACAGATAGACTATTGTATACATAATAAATAATAAATAAATATTTTTTAAAAAAAGTGTTTGTTCTTTTACGTGGAAGCCGTACCTGAGGGGACACTATGCTCTGCTTATGACTCTCTCTTTTGAGAATTGAAGCTGCCTGCCTCAGTTCAGCTTCCTGAGTCCATTTCTGCTGGATGTTTCAAACACCCAATCTAATTATGTTTTAATCTCTCTCTCATTTTGGCTTGCTATCTACTTAACAAGTTCACTCATTCAAAATTAAAAACGTGACCAGCATGGATTAGTCTCAGAACCACACAAAACAGTGTGGCAGGTGATGGCAGCCAGGAAGCTGGGAACAGTGACTGTGGGCCACCTTGTCTGGCTGGTGCTCTGGGCTCTCCCATCTATCCCTAACCTGTGTGACTGTGGGCCTGTGCAGTGACCTCCCAGCCTCTCTTTGATGTGTTCTACTGCAGGACAGGGCTGTCAGGACCCGGGACCTCATGTATGCGCAACACTTAAACGAAGCTTGGCTCTTAGGCCACCTGGCCAGTGGGTTCCTGGGATCCATCTGCCTCCACCTTCAATGCTGGGGTTACCTAGGTGTTGGGGATTCAGACTCAGGTCCTCATGCCTACAGAGTGGGCTCTTACCCACTGAGCCATTTTCCCAGCCTCAGCTTGGATCTTAGCCACATCTCCGCTCTTCCCCGCCCACGTCCCTCTTCTTGGCTCATCTTGTTTCTCCCTGGAGTCTGCTCAGACACTCCATAGGGTAGTCTAGCCTTGGTGACCTTGTGTAGCACCTATCTGTATTAACTCTGATCCATCCATGTGTCTCCAAGCTATAGATTCCAAGATGCTCTGAACCCTGCCCCACCCCTCTGCTCACCCTGCCCCTGCTGGGCCCAGCAGCCCCTCGGCATTCCCTGTTGTGGGAGATGATTAAACAAAGGAGCCCTGCCCCTGGGACCTATGCTGATCCCATCGGTGTGTGTCTTGGTCAGAGTTCCTGCTGCCCTCTGTGTTCTTGACCCTCGGTGGTTCCTAAGGTCCTTCCTTTCTGTAATGTCAGTTCAAGATTGGGTAATAGTGTTCAGGTGCTCCATTATAACAGAGGCCCAGAGAGGGCATGTTACTTCCTCATAATCACACAGCAAGAGAGTTCTGGGAAAAGGGGCATTAACCACCCAGAATTCCTCAGTGGCACCATCTCACCTTGAATCCCTTCTAGGGAATTTAGCCAGCTAGCCACGTGGGGCCACTCAGCTCTTCTAAGAAGGGCAGGCTCAGCTTTTGTTCTTTTTCTTTAATGAGCATGCTCTGATCCCACCCATGTCTCAGTTTCCCGGCCATAAAAATGCTAATCTTAGCAAATGGAGGCATTTTCCCTTGGTCTATCTGTCTTTCTGTCTGTCTGTCTGTCTGTCTGTCTGTCTGTCTGTCCATTCCAGAATCACTCCACAGGAATGGATGTTGAACTGATGAAGCTAGACTCCCTGTTCTTGCCTCTGTCTGTCTTTACTTTCTTTTTTAGAGGCAGGGCCTCACAACATCGTAAACCAGGCTAGCCTCACCATGCAGCCTAGGCTGACCTCAAACTCATCCTCCTCCTGCCACAGCCTCAGTGCTGGGATTGCAGGCATGTAGTACACTGCTCAATACTTCCTGACCTGGGGCAGTGGCTCAGGACACTATCTCGAGGTTTCTCATTGGCCCTTTGTGAAGTGTGCAGGTTAAAGGTGACCTGCAGGTGGCCAGAGCGGAAGTAGTGGTGAGAGATTAGGTGTTTACCAAGGCCCCCGAGGAGCGCTCTGACTTTACCCTGGAGCACACGTAATCATGGACAGCTGTCATGAGACAGGTAACATGCTCCCACATTGATGGCACTGCTCCCTTCCCCCTCCCTCACTTCACAGCAGCAAAAACAAAGACCCGGGGAGGGGATGAGATTTTCACTGATAGAGCCCAGGCAGAGTCCCAGAGACTGAGCCCAGGCCCCTGCTCTGAGCTCAACCCTTTCCCGCCCCAGGCTCATATTCATTATCTGGACAGCTTTACTGAGATAGAACTCGCGTGCTTCCCAAGTCACCCGTTTAAAGTACACAGCTCGATGGCTCCAGTCCAGACAGCTGCATCCATCGGTACAGGTTACAGTGTTTCCATTACCGCTTTGGTTCTGTTCCGCATTCCTCAGTTCCTCAAGCCCCAGGCAGCCACCCCTCGGCTGCGGCTGCGACTACTCCCTGTGAGCCGGACCGTGCATTCCGCTAGCGTTCATTTCTGTTTTCTTCCACTTACGTGATGTGCGCATCCTTGCTGATACAACATGTTTATTTGTCTCTTAATTAATGGGCATCCGGGTTGCTTCCACTTTGTGTCTCCTATGAATGATGCGACTGTGGACAAGACCGGACAACTTTCTGTGTTCATGCATGTTTTCATCTCTCTTGAATAAACACCTGCAGGTGGAATTTCTGGGGTGTGGGGTAACTCCATATTTATCTGGTCTTTTCCACCCTGGCTTTCTCAGCCCCTGGGGCTGCTGATGACAAAACAATGTGTGGATAAACTCGGGACTGGATAAACTTCCAGGTTTGGGAAACAAGCCCACCCCTTCCCTGCTCTCTCCACGTCCTCTCTCCTCCTCTTTAGGCCTTTCTTCAGAGAGTTGTGGGCCAGCCGGATCCCAGCTCCTCTCTGCTTGCTGGGGCTTGGGTGAGTCTGTGACCTGTGATTCCGTTGCTCTGGTTAGCGGCTATAGATTCGTGTGAAAAACAAAATGGTGTTTCGTGTTTGCAGTTTCTCTCAGAGCCCACTGAGAGTCTGGCCCCGCTCTTCAAGGCTGGACATGCCGTCTGTTGGGCACAGCTTCTCATTTGGATGGACTATTTCTTTATCTCTCTTCTCAAGAACCCACGGGCTGCCTGGGGCTCCTAGACCCTGTGCACTTGCTCAGGCCTGAGCTCAGGAGGAAGCAGAAAGCCCTAAATAACACCCCTGGCCTGACAATCGATATGCCTGGCATACACAGCTTGTCTTTTCTCTCCTCCTCCACTCCTCAACCCCCCGCCCCCCCCCCCATCCCCGGTGGCTTCCCTTTCCTTGTCTTCCAGAGAAAACAAACCTTTTGGAACCTAGTAATTAACTGTAGACTGAACCTTTACCAGGAAAAGAACCAAAAAGACTCTAGTCACGCACCTCCCTAATCAGTAACTTTTCTTTAGACCTGCTGAACCCAGAGTACCCAGTGGCCTGCAGATAAAGGCATCTTGGGAGAAAGGCCGACCCCACCCCCAGCTGGTCTGCCCCCACTGTACGTACAGGCACAGCGCTCGTGCCTGGAAACGCTTTCTGAACAAATCTTTGTCCCAGCTGCACGTCCTCCAGCGGTTGGCTTTTTTGACTAGGTGTCCGCGCTTGGAGGAGGCACTGGCTTGGCCCCACCCACCCTCTCTTTTGGACTGCATAAGTGTTCTGTCATTCCAGGCTTGGCTGGAGGCTGAGGGGTGAGCTGGCAGACATCCTAGGCAAATAAGAGCAGCTGGAAAGGAAAAAGGCCCCTGGGGTGGGAGGACGGACTTGACCCCCTACACGGCAGAGCTGCCAGGCCTGTATGAAGGCCTCCATCCCAGGAGTCATGGCTCCTGGTCAGCATAGAGAATGCTGGGAGGAACAGACCTTCGTGCCACGCTCTGTGCTGGGCATAGCTGCTTGTGTAGACTAAGGTTCAGTTTTGCAGCCTGCCAGCTGTGTGACTTGGGGCAAATTGCTTAACTTCTCTGTCCCTCCATTTCTGTATCTACAAATAGGTGACATAGCACAACCTCCAGGGTTTCTAAAGTCCCAGAGGAAGATGTGGGAGTGTGCCACATCAACACATTTGAGACATTCTGCCTTTCCACGGAAGACCCACAACAGGAGCCGACCTGTGTGTGTCCTGTGCTAACAGCTCTGTTTCTCTAGGCTCTCACTGCAGCTTTCTCTGAGTAGACAAAGGACCTGTTGTGTGTGTGTGTGTGTGTGTGTGTGTGTG
>NC_022033.1:20133513-20134761 GCF_000317375.1 Microtus ochrogaster | reverse complement strand
ACGTGCACGTGGAGGCCAGAGGTCAAGGTCAGGTTTCTTCCTCAATGCCTCTCCCGCTTACTTTTTGAGACAGGGTCTGTCACTGGACCCAGAGATCACCGATTTAGCTAGCCTGGCTGACCCTAAGATCCATTTGTCTTACCTGTTCAGCTTTGTCCTCCAGGACTGGGACTGTGAACATGGGTGCTGTGCACCCAGCTTCTATGTGTGTGCTAAGGATCCAAACTCTCAAGTCCTCACGCTTGCTCGGCAGGCATTTTCCTAGCCAAGCCATGCCTCCAACTGTGGCTGTGCTTTCAGAGCACGAGGAACAAGCAACAAGTAGAAGTGTTTATTGGGGGGACGGGGCTGGATAAGCAAGAGAAGGGGCACAAGTCGGCTGAGCTAGGTACAGCAGAGCTGGCTGGGGCAGCTTGGCCTCTCCGCGTTAGGGGTAAGGGGTGAGCAGGCAGGCAGGCAACCAGAGTTGGTGGCCTTGACTTCCCCGGAAGCCTCTTGCTGTGAGTCTGCCCCTGCCCAGATCACCCAGAACACAGGCAGGTGTAGAAATGGCTGTCACAGCCCTGGCTGCCACCTGCATAAACATCTATCCAAGGCAGAAGCATCTGACACAGCCTGGGAAGGCCTCAGAGAGGGGACCTCGGTGGGGCCAGGTTTCGCAAGCCCAGTAAGAGTTCTCCCTAACAGGAAGTCAGTGTCAGTAGGTCCCACCCAGCCCATCCTTCCCTTGCTTGACCACCGCTGCTTTCCAGGGGACTTTCCCAGAGTCCTTTGCCAGCTGGTCTCTGGTAAGGATTTGCCACCAGGTAACATGAAGAAGGATTAGCCAGACCAGCCTGCTTCTATAGTGATTCCTCAACAGTGAGATAGCCTTTGCCACCCAGGCCTTCCAGATTCCTGGGCCTTCAGTGCCTTCCAGGCCTTTTGGAACCCTTTTCCATGGGAGAAGACAGTTATATGTATTATACTAATTTATAATTTATTAATTATTTAGTGTGTATGCGTCCGTATGTGGAGATCAGAAGACGACTTTCAGGAGTCTCCCACCTCGTGGGTTCAGTCAGCAGTCATGGTGGCAGGTACTTTGCCCTGTTGAGCCACCTCACTAGCCCTGTTTCTGACTTCTAGCATATCACTTACTGAGACAATGCTCGAGCCACCCTAGCCAGCACAGGAATATAGTGTTCAGGGACCACAGGAACTTGGCACCCAGGAAAGGTGATGTTAGGGTTATTTTGCTTTTTGTGT
>NC_022033.1:20112441-20133413 GCF_000317375.1 Microtus ochrogaster | reverse complement strand
TGTGTGTGTGTGCGTGCATGTGTGTGTAGGTGTGTAGGCATGTGTCTCTGTGTGTGTGCACGTGCATGTGTGTGTAGGTGTGCAGGCATGTGTCTCTGTGTGCACGTGCATGTGTGTGTAGGTGTGCAGGCATGTGTCTGTGTGTGTGTGCACGTGCATGTGTGTGTAGATGTGCAGGCATGTGTCTGTGTGTGTGTGCGCGTGCATGTGTGTGTAGGTGTCCAGGCATGTGTCTCTGTGTGTGCGCGTGCATGTGTATGTAGGTGTGCAGGCATGTGTCTGTGTGTGCGTGCATGTCTGTACCAAATGCCAATCCTAGGTGTCATTTCTCAGGCACTGTTCATCTTGTTTTTGAGATAGTCTCTGGTTGGCCTGGAGCTCACTTAGTAGGCTAAACTGTTTAGCCACTGAACTGGGGTTACATCCCAAGAGCCGGGTTTATAGATGGGCACCACCATGCCATGGTTTGTTATCCTAGCACACAACCAAAGGTGACCTTCATGTTAAGCCAAGCAGATGACTCCAGGCACAGGGAACCGCATGCAGAAACTAAGAGGTGCACGAGAGGGAAGGACATTGGGGAACACAGGAAGTCCTGGCTCTGCTAGTGGGAGGGCTTTGTGGGTAGAGCCTTGAGTGCCAGGAAAGTGTGGGGCCGGGTTAAAGCGTGGGTGATGAAGCGTGGGCACAGGTGTGAGTGAGCCTCTCCACCCACCCACTCAAAAGTTCCCAAAGGATAAGGGCAGACCTTGTTTGAATGTGAAAAATAGATCTTTATTTCAGTGCTCACACGTGCTTCAAAAGCATGCCTACTCCTGCCTGGAACCCGAAGCTCGCATGAACCAACGGAAGCAGAGCTGTGTGGGAATGGGGCAGATACATGGCTCATGGTGCAATTCTCTGTGTAAAGCAGAACGTGTTACAGGCATCTGTATGATTCTTCCCGAGCTCCTCTCTGGGATTTCAGGGGGTCCCGGAGCCTCTGACCTCTTTACCCTGAGACCCCCTCCATCTCTGAAGTCTTCCAGCTTGAGGGCCCAGCCATGGGGAGGTAGTAGGGGATGGTGACCCATAGGCTCCCATGCTTTTCTGTAGACAAGTGCTGTGTCTGGGGGTGCTGGCTGAGGAGGAAGGGCTGATTGGTGGAGGCGTGGCCCTGGTGGGAAGTGACCAGCATGGACAGTTAAGACTCCTCCTGTGAAGTCTAGTCTAGGCACTGTGAAGGCAGCTTCTAGGTAGTCCTGGGACTACATCCGAGGGATCCGGACATAGGTGAGAAGCAGGATGGCCTGGATCCAGGTCTGGGGCTGCTGTCTCCTTCCCAGAGTGCCCTGGGCCTGGGTGGCAGGTTTCAGAAGCAGAGGGCCAAGAGACTCTGGAGGTGGGACCACCAATCATTGCTCTGGTGAAGGAGCATCAAGCCCAGAAGAGGAGGGCAAAGTGTGGCCCTCCTTGGGGCTCAGACCTAGGCTCTGACTCCCAGCTCCCCAGCCTCTCTGACCTCTCCCTACCTCCTCACCCCAACTGTGTTCTTCCAGACTGGTCCCATATGACCTCTCTGACTTACTCAGGCCAGGGCTGATGTCACAGCGAGAGTACTAGAGGCCAAGTCAGACAGCGCAGGCCCTGTTTCCAGGCTCACCCACTGGCCCTGTAAGTGGTGGCCAGCCTACTGGCACAGCGCAGTATGGGCAGCCTCAGTTTTCACCCTGCACTTTCTCATGGACATTGAACAGGCTGGTGACCCCGTGAGAACCTGAGGTGTCTAGCACAGAGTAGTTCCCTTTTGCGGGGGACTGGGGGTGAGAGACCAATGGCCAGGGCAGCTGGGTTCCTTCATTGAACCAGTGGACTCGCCATCCCTTTGTGCTTGCTCTGGGGATCTAGGGACAGTCCAAACAACACAGGGTGCTGGCAATGGCTCTCCTCTTCCCCTAGCTCTGGTCTGCCAAGGCCAGGGTTCCGACTGTGTTGGCACAGAACATTCCTCACAGCTAAGGGGACAGATGGGGAATAAGACCAGAGGAACGGGATGGATAAGGAGTACATTTCCTCCCAAAGAGCCCCAGGCAGCCATGTCAGCCTGAAGGGTTGAAGTTGCTCGTTATCTCGGGATTAAGACCAGGTTGAGTTGAGGGTTGGCAGCAGGTGGGGTGGAGCTGGGTAAAGGGGTCCCTTAGGCTGGGCCAATGATGACGTTCCGGTAACCCTTCACAGACTTCAGCTTGTCACACTGGAAGTTCACCACCAGCTTGTGGAGGCCAACTTCAGTCGGAAACAGGTCGACCCTCACCTTGACCACTTCTCCTGCTGGCACAGGGTCTGAGCTGAAGAAAGAAAGAGAGTAAGGAGACAGGCCTGGCTGCCACGTGAAGCGTGGGGCACCAGTGAAGACACACAAGACTTAGGCCAGAGCCTCAGTGAAGACTAAGACTAAGGCCAGAATTCATGACAGGTCCTGCTTATGGCCTCCGCAGGACCTACAGAGTTGGTAAGGAGTTACACACCTCCTAGAGTGGTGTGTGTGTGCTCATGTGTGCATGCCTTTGAGTGTGTACACAAGTTTGGGTGTGTTTGAGACAATAAGTATATGTTCATGGGTGCACAAGTATCTATAGGCATGCGCAAGAATGTTGCTTGTCGATGGGCTATCATATGTGGTGAATAGATGTGTCCCATGTGCTGGCAGTGGGTGGTGGGGGAGGGGTAACACAGACATGCTCAGTGGCTTCAGGAGAGATAATACACCGTGTGCATTGTGCGTGTGTATTGCGCGTGCACTTGACTTGTTTTGACTGTGTGAGTTACATGGCACCGGAAAAGAAAAACAGCATGTGTGTGTGCATTTACACATAGACATATGTGTGGGCATCAAGTTCTGTGAGGACTCTGGAGACGGTACACTGTGACCGATGTGTCTCAGGTCAGGTGTGTGCTGGTGTGGCCGGCATTTGGCACACTGTGAGAGCTGAAAGGCTGCCTGTGGGTACTCTGGCTTGGGGTTTAGGGTGGGTGGGACGCAGGTGAGCAGGAGATGAGTGGAGTGGGCTACAGGCTGGGCTGGGGCCAAGGGCCTTGCCTCCTGGCTCCTCCAGCCTCCTCCCTTCTGAGACTTGGGTTCCCAGCACTTACACTTCCACAGACTTATGCTCCTTGGTCAGGCCAGCCCCCTCCACAGTGAAGACGCAGTCATTCAGGGACTCCGAGAGTGGGTTCCTCAGGGACACCTCAGCCACCAGTTTGCGGTTCTGTTTGGGCTCCCCTAACACCTGGAAAGGAAACAGATGAAGGTTAGGGCAAGGGAGTCAGGCTGGATGCTTACGGAATTCATCCCAATGTTTGCTAAATGAAGCTGCTCTCAGCTCTTGACACTCCCAGAAGAAATCTTGGTGCCTGTTTCCTATCTGCAGAACACAGATGATAGCTGCTCCCAGGTCTCTTTCGGGGGGCTTTAATGAGGCTCCTCCATGAACCCAGGTGTGTGTGAAGGGTCTCCTGCTTCCCAGAATTTGAAGTTGAGAGGTCAGGACTGGAGCTTACTGACCCTGCTCTTCTCTACTGTGTAATACCGGGCCCTCTCTGAGCTCTGCAAAAGTTGCCAGTTCTTCAGAACAGGTGAGCTAAGGTGTGTAACACTAGGCAGACCCTGGCCCATGACTACAAGGTACTCTAGTGTAACTGAGTCTAGGGCTCAGGGGTACCTCAGAAGAGGGCTTGGAGGAAGATGGAGGTGATGGCACAGTCGGTTTTTACCAAGTCTCCAAACATGCAGGGCACACCCTAGATATTTCCTGTGGCCTTACTTGGATTCTCACAGCATCTAAGTGCCAGCATTGACTGGGTCCCACAGAGGAGTGAACTGGGGCTCAAAGGGTGAATTAGCACCTTTGGCACCACCCAGGCACAAGCCTGGGTCACCATGCTTGTCACCCTTTTCTGGCCCCAGCAGTATCACCAAGGTGGGCATACTGATCTTTTAAGGATACTTGGGTCCTAGATTCCCAACAGTCCCATGACCCCAGGACTCTAGAAGCCCTTCCCAGAAGCTCCAGTCCTGCATTCTCTTATGATACTCTGCTTTTACAAGGCTCCTGAAACACAGAAGGGCTCCAGGCTGCCTGGAAGCAGGCGTATGCATGGATGCAGGCTGCCTTCTCCCTAACCCTGGACTGTTCTGGGGCCCTGTCCACTCCTTACCCGGATCTTGATTTCCGGATTCTCCAGGTAGATGTCTCTCTCGGCCAGCACGTAGCTGTTGGAAGCTGGCTCGACAAGGAGACCCCGCACCTTGATGAGGTTTGATTCTGTCAGGTACTCATTGTACTTCTCGTAGAGGATGCGAAGGGGGATGCTATTCTCTGTGATGAGGGAGAGAGGGGCGATGTGATGTGTGAGTTGTGAGGGGTGGATCCAACCAACTGCCGAGATTACAGACATGCACCACCACACCGGGACAGAACCCAGAGTCTGTCTCATGCATGCCAAGCAAGCATTCCGTCACTGAATTGTGTTCCCAGTTTGCCTTTGTTCCTTCTAGCTGATGACCTTCTGGGACCTATTAATAGTATCTCTGCAGTATGGGTACTTAGGAGGCTAGGAAGGGTTTCCAGAATGGGACAGGGAGGCACCATGCCTCTCCCAATGCCTCCCATTTTACCTTCTTGACAATCCAAGCGTGGTTGTGTTTGGATCATCACCTGGCTTACACGCAAGGAAACCAAGGCTTGGGCAAGTAAAATGGTATTGTCATGCATCATCACACAGCTGAACATGCCACCCAGGCACCTGAACCAGAGCCCAAGCATCACCTGTCCCCAGAAGATGAACTCACTCCTCACTGGGCCCACAGCCTTGACCCATTTTACAGATGAAGACATGCCTCTGCCAGGAAGCACTCACCAACTGGCTGTGTGAGCCCAGGAAGATGACCACCCTGTCTGTTCCAGGGTCACTAGCATATACAGGGCAGAGCTCTGACCTTAACAATGGCATACAACCAAGGGACTGAGGGTGGGCTTAATCTCATTTTTTTTTTCTGGCAAGAAAATGGAGGCCTGAGTGCAAGAGGATTGTGTAGGACACAGGAAGGTTTGGAGAAAGGAGCCCAGAGCTGGGATCTACTGCTTGCACAACCCATTCTGTCTCCTCATCTACTAAGACCCTGAGCAAATAAATCCCTTTTGCTATCAATTCATCATCACTACCATCCCCATCAGCAGCATCAGCCCTACCACCACCACCATCATCACTACTATCATCATCAGTATCTTCATCATTACCACCACCATCATCATCACTTTCATCATCACTATCATCATCATCACTATCATCATCACCACCACCATTATCACCATCACCACCATCATTACCATCAGCAGCATCACTACTACTACCACCATCATCATCACCACAATCACCACCACCACTATAATCACCATCATGATCATAATCACCACCATCACCACCACCACCATAATCACCATCATGATCATAATCACCACCATCACCACCATCATCACTATCATCTTTTGCTAAGAGAAGATCTTCAACATTATTTATAGCAAACTAACACCACAATAAATATAAATACAAGCCAACAAAGTCTTGCTTGCTGCACTCTGGCAGAATATTCACGTCATGGGGGCCAGGGCTAATTGATAATGAGGGGACTCACTAGGCCTGGGAAGCCAAGGACAAATTAGCACGGCTCAGCTCCTACCAGGGGACGGTTGCTCAGGTCAGCTGGAGGATTGACAAAGCTGGGGGGCAGTGGCCTGCTTATTGTTGGCTCAAGCAGCAGGTGGTGCAGGCTTTAGAAAGCTAAGCAGTGGGTGGCCCTCCCAAGTGCATCGTCCCCAGAGGGACCTATTCCAGCCCAATGACATGATTGGGGATCCAAGCTCTGTGCCCATGAGGACAAAAATATGGAATGAACAGCTCAACCCTGGGGGCAAAATAGAAAGAGGAAACACTGGACATCTGTGGCCATAATTGTTGGCTTTGCCAGAAGGCCAGGCCAGGCCAGGGCAGGTCCTGGAGAGCCAGTGTTCACAGATCAGTGACCAGGCCTTAGCCTCAGGCCAAATGCTTGCTGGGAGGAGAAACTAAATGTTGTCAGCCTCAGTCCTCCCTTGGACACTATGCCCTGTTCTAGAAGGTCCCCTGGGGATGGTCAGTGAGGCACACTGACTGCTTTCCTGACCTACTGGTGGCTGAGGAAGGAGAGAGAGAGAGCAGGGTGGAGGAGGGGGAGAGCAACTGGGCTGCAGCCAGGCTGGGACAACTGGACTCCATTCAACTGTCCTGGGCCTGGTTTCCTGTCCATTAGCACATGGAAGTCCCCAGATCATATCATCAAAGAGCAATAAGCGTCAGCAACTGCCAAAAAGGGAGAAGAATCAGCCAGGTGCTCCTTGGATTTGGAAATCCCAACAGGCCATGTTGGACTAGCTATGCCTTCCAGCCAGAGCCCAGCACACAGAGCCCCTGCCCTGTCCTCCCTGTTCCCTGGGTTGTCCCTCATGGATTCCTGGCAGGCAGAACATCCTCAACTGCACATGGGCCCAGCCGGAGCTCCTGCAGCACAATGCAGGCACTCTGATGTTATCTGTGGGGCAGAGGTGATTCCGCAACTGGGAGTAAGGTCTTGGCCGGGGTTCATCACTGCCTCCCTCAGGGTAGCTCATAAAAGGCTCAAGTGAGTGGTACTGCCTGCAGGGCCTCAAAATGGGAGCCTATGGCCTAAATGGGAAGAGAACTGCCCAGGGCAACAGCACAGGTGGTGGCAACTAGAATATGGGTATCCAGGCTACCTTACATAGCCATGGTGATGAAGCCCTGCCTTTTACTTGGGATCCAGTCAGAGAGGGGTCACTTGTGTTCTTCCCATGCCATCAAGGCTCACAGAGATACCCTGAGCTGATACTGCCTCGTGTCACCCTAGGGGTAACGAAAGATCCAGCCTCTCAGTCGCTCTGCGTCTCATACTGAAGCAGAAGCGTGGCACCAGGTCCTGGCCACAGTGACTCCACATCTGCACTGAGTTCCTGAAGCTGTCCATCAGATGATGGGCATGGTCACCTGGCCAGTCTGTACATCGTGTACTGTGAAGGTGGCAGAGGCAAACGCCCCGCAGGTCCAGCTGGCTTCAGAATGCATCTTTCTGTAGTGTCAGTGCTGGGACCCTGGCCCAGGCTAAGGGGATTTTCCAGGCCTGGGAGTCAAGAGCTGGTCCCAAACACAGGCCTGTCTGTCCAGGAAAGCTGGCCTTGACAGTGCTGGCTAAAGAGCCGGAAGCACTCTGAGGGCAGGCAGGAGTGGGAGCACGGAGAATAACAGCTTGGCCCCCCCTTCTCCAGGTCACACTGCTCTCCATGACCAAATGTTGACGGTCCAACAGTACACGAAGTCCACACTGGCCAATGGTGAATGGGCTATGGAGCGGGACTGTGTCCTGGCACTGGGCTAGCTCAGCGCGTGACCTCAGGGTCCAGAACAATTTTAGGAGAGCACCGAGGAAGGGAATTGGCTGTGGCAGAGGAGCACAGTGGCTGGGAAAGCCAGCAGGGTCATGGGAAGATGCCATGAAACAAGACAGGCTCGAACCCCTGGCTTGACCACTGTGTGCCTCCATCTCTTCATCTAGAAAATGGGTGCAGGGATGGAATCTACATCTGCCCCCCTCGACATCACTATTTTTTCTTGAGACAAGATTTCACTATGTGGCCCAGGTTGGCCTCAGATTCTCAATCTTCCTGCCTCAGCCACCAGACATCTGGGATTACAGGAGTGCTCCATCATGCCAGCCCCCACTTCTCTTTTGGCTATAAGAATTAAGCATGCTGGGAGGCTAGGGAGACCACTCAGTTAGCAAAGTGCTTGCCTTGCAAGCATGAGAACCCAAGTGGGGGATTGGGGGGGGGGCTGGGGGGTGTCAGAGGAGAATCAGGGCGGCGGGGAGGGGGACGTGGGCAAAGCCTGACTTGTAATCGCAGTGCTGGCAAGAAGGGACAAACAGACCCCTGGGACTAGCTGATCAGTGAGAGAGCCTGTCATATACAAAAAAGGTGGATGGTACCTGAGGGATGACACTGTGGTGCCGTCTGGCTTACACACGCACACACTCGCGCCTGCACGCACGCATGCACACGCTTAAACACCACGGTACTAAAGAAGTGCTTAGCACAGGCTTGGCCCCCATGATGCCTGGCTAAGGGTCTGGGAGGTGAGGTGCACACGTGAAGTACTGGATGCTCCGGGCAGGCAGAGCCTTACCAGAGTAGGGGTCCAGGGTCAGGCTGAGGTTCTCAACACCGCACTCGGGCCCCAGCACCCCGTTGTAGCTGACAGTGCGGGCGCAGAGCAGGAGGCGACAGTCACGGGTCTCGGAGGTGTCATTGCCGATGTGGGCGAACACGTCAAAGTCGTTGCCCATGCTCATACTCTCGCCCACGCGGATCCGCATGGACACCCCGGTCTCCTCCTTCTCGGCCAGTTTGTTCAGGTGGTTGGCCCTGGTGAAGGCTTCTCTCTCCTCAGGCGACCCTGCACAACAGGGAAGAGAACTCTGACCTGATCCGCAACAATGGGAGAGGGTTGGGACAGGGCAAGCTGGCTTTTCAGAGTCCAGGTGATCCTGGCAGCCCAAGGGAACCGATCTCTTCTCTACAATTCTGTGCCAGGAGGAGGCAGTTGTATCTCATCTCCACAGCTGAACTCCTGTACTACCCTCAAGATCCAGCCTTACGCTACCCCTCCGCCAAGAAAGCTTTTCTTACCACTGCTTCCTCGGTTGTTTTCCGTTCAGGTGTTTACCAGCCCCCTACCCCTCAGCAGATCAAGAATCAATTATATATATATATAAAAATCTCTGTGCCACATTCAGAGCTGTGACAGTGGCTGGTACACAGGAAACAGGGACACAGTGGTTTGTTTGGACCGGGACTACTCCGCCTGACTGCCCTTCCCTCCTCTTCCTCACTGAGTCTTCCTCTGTGTTCCACTCACCTCTCCCCTGTGTTCCCTTTCTTTTTCTTCCCCATGTTATTGGATACATATCTATTCTTCATTTTTTAAAGATTTATTGCATGTGTATGGGTGCTTATCTGTATATATGTATGTGAACCACATGCATGTCTGGTGCCCATGGAGGCCGGGAGGAGGGGTCAGATTTCATGAAACTGGAATTACCAATGGTTGTGAGCCACTGTGTGTGGGGGGGTGCTGGCACTTTGGAGGTGCTGGGAACCAAGCCATGTTCTTGTAAGAGCAGCAAAGCCACCCCTCCAGCTCCACACCTGTTTTTCTATCGCTCTACCAGCCCTGAACCTTCTGAAGGCCAGAGGAAGCATGTTTTCTTCTGTCTTCTCCTTTCCAGCTAGAGCATGTCCATACAGTACTAACCCCAGGCAGCCCTGGACTCAGCAAGGGCCAGGCAGTGCAAGGATTACAATCTTTCAGTCAGCTCCGTTAGTGTCATGGAGGCTGGCACACAGTGAGACTTGGTACTGAGTGGGCTGGTGGGTGCACCAGTCTTGCAAAGCCTTTTCCTTACTGATTCTCCATAGCGAGAAAAGGATGCTGCCCTCTAGGTGGGATTGAATCTGTTACTGTCAGGTTTCCAGAAATGTACCTCATGGCCTCCCTGGACTGCAAGTTTTTCTGGCATGGATACACTGTAACAATCGTCTGTGTACAGCTAAAGACCCTGCCCCAATGCACCCCATTAGTGCCGTAAAACAACATAGACATACCACTTTCCCTCCTGAGATCCATGTCTCTCCTACTTAGCGGCTATGCTCTCCAGTTTTATGGAGACTCAGATCAATGAAAAATGAGACTTATAAACCAGGGGGACAAAGGTGGGGGCATGGGTCAGCTCACTTCAGAGCCTTGGCACCCTTGTAAGAACCAGGCACGGTAGCACATGTCTGTAAGCCTAGTCTCGGAGAGCTAGAGATGTACACATGTATAACAAGGCTGACGGGCTAGTAAAATTAGCTGTTCATCTGCACGGCTAGGTTAAAGGCTCTGAGAGTGTGGACACCTACCTTCTGGGTACTTGTAGGTGTGGGTGATGTCCTCCCGCTCGTCACGGCCCACGCTCTTAGTGCTGATCTTTTGCCCCACGATCAAGGAGCGATTGATG
Organism: Microtus ochrogaster; assembly: GCF_000317375.1. NCBI lineage: Eukaryota > Metazoa > Chordata > Mammalia > Rodentia > Cricetidae > Microtus > Microtus ochrogaster. Next base: position 20,123,266 of record NC_022033.1, on the reverse strand, counting down.
GACTTGTGCACAGACCCATCTTCCTGCCGGATCCAGTCCACCACATCAGCATTGACCTCGGCGAACACAAAGGGTGTGTCGTACTTGGTGTTCAGGTCACCCTCCTTGATGGCCCTCACTGAGACTGGGCCACAGCAGTAGGTCCCTGTTTGGGATAAGGGGAGAAGTGGGCAGAGCTATACAGAGAGTGACACCTGACCCCTCCATGATTGCCCCACGTGAGCAGAAGCTCTCAGGACCAGAAAACTCTTTGACCAGGGAGGTCTTTCCCAGAATGCATCTGGGGTTGGCATTGAAGTCCGAGCTCGGCCTCCTGTTAGCTGTGTGACTTTGGGCAAGTTGGTCACTTCTCCAAGCTGCATTTCACTGTGGAGTTCTGTCTGCACCCGCCTGATGATGGTCCATGAACCACAAAGGTAAAGCTACTCTGTATGAAGCTTCACAGTCTTTGATAAGACAAACAGAGATGTGTGCGCCCTAAGGCATCTTCAGAGCATCAGGAGGCCAGGTCTCACTCTCACCAACTGGGTACATTGAGTGGAAATCAGCGCCCATGACAGTTTGGCCTCAGCCAATGCAGAATGTGTTAGGGGCTTGAGATGGGTGGGGATATTCTGTCACGTCCTGAAATGGGACATTGTCACAGCAAATAAAAAACACAGGATTGTCACACTGGGATATGGACAAGGCTACAAAAGTCCACCTAACACTGACGCTCTTCAGTCCCTGCCCAGCTTCTAATAGAACGTAAAGGTCCGGTGACTTTAGGTGTAGAAAAATGATATCTTTATCTCACAGAACGTCGGCAGCTTGTCCTCTAATGACGAAATCAAGCAGCGAAGCATGGGGCGGTTACAAACTGCCACAATAAGAACCACAGACATTCCCCATGACCTTGCAATTGTCCCAGATAGCAGGAGCTGTCACACACAGGGGCCCCAGCCCTAGAACTCGCTCTGTAAGGATCAAGTGTTACTATGCCATAAAGGGGGTTTCCTAGAACTTTCTAGAACTTTGATAGTCTTTGTATCCCCATGCCTTGGATTCTGTGCATTTAAAAGATATTCCGAGGGGATTTCCATGCCTTTTGTCAGACCTTGCCTTGGTGCTGTCTGTCTGTCTCACACATACAAACGTCCTATTTGGGATTGCTGGGAGCAATTGGCGAGGCTCTTTTGGGAGGGGAAGATGTTGCTTTTTCTTTGTGCTCGTTGGCATTTGCCTCCTGCACAAGGGGTGTGCCGATTTCACAGATGAAGTGCTGCCACGCCATTGCTAGCCTCCGGCTGGCATCTCAGCACCACCATGCTGCAGCTCCTCCATCCCAGCTCCCCTCTAAGGAATGCTCTCCCTACTAACCTTCACTCTTCTCCTGCGGTGTGGGGTCAATGGCCTGCCACCCCTCGTAGCCCGGCGTCAGGTCCGGCCTGGTCATCCAGGACTCCACCCAGCAGTGGAAGTTCCTAGGTGGGGACAGAGGCAGGGGACAGTTTTCCAGTCACTCCCAGGGACCCTACTCATCACGGCCTATGGGAGACCGGGAAGCCCTGAACCCACCTCTCTGGCCTCCCCTGGAGCTGTCTCAGTAGCAAGTTCTTTAGTGGGGACTCCTTCTTGTCCCCTGACCTTCCACAATCTCGGAACCCTTTCTTCTAACCTCTCCTTCTTTGCCCTCACTCCCTGCCTGGTCCAGGCCCCTCTCCACCCCCCCTGAGCACCTCAGCTCCAGCTCCCTGCTCCAATCCTGGCCTATAGGGATGACTCAGTCCTCACCTACCCTGAAGCTGAGAGTAGTCCTGGAAGCCTGCCAGGACCCCAACTCACATTCCCGACCCCCACCCCTCCCAGTTCCTCCGGCCATCCCTTGCAGGGCTGTCTATGGTGGGCTTCCTGCCTCTCAGCCTCCACCCAGTTTTCTCCAGGCCAGTTCCCCTGCCCATTCCCGTTCAGCCACCGAGGTCCAGTTCTTGGTATACAGCCTGTCCTAAGAAGCTCCACAGGTTTCCCCTGCCGGCCTCACAGCAGGCCGCTCACCAGATCATCTCGCTCTTGCCGCTCTCCAGCTCCCCAAACTCGTTCCGGAAGTACTCAATGAGCAGGTTGCTGTTCTGGTCGTGGGCTGAGTAGTAGTTGGTCACCACTCTGGTGGGGATGCCGAGGCACCGCAGCACTGGAGGTTGGGCAGTGGGGAGGTGAAGAAGAGTCCACAATGTTGCTGAGGCTCCGGACAAAGCTACCCTGCTCAGGCCTCCACAGGCCCATCTATACCCCAGCGGACGATGGGCCCACTGACCATGTGGTGAGATTATGCACCAGCAACGCCTGCCTGGCTGGTCACCCACTATGTTCCTCTGTCGTGATTCTGAAATACAATCTCTGGTGTGGCCCCTGAGCCCTGGTCACCTCCTTGCACATTCTCACTCCAGCCACACTGACCTCCAGTACCCTCTGGCATGACAGCCCTGGGAGCAAAGGGCAGATGGTGAGGGAGGTCAGATCTGGTCTAAAACAGCAGGGGGCGGAGCAAGGTGCTAAGTACTGCGGGTAGGCTGAGCTCAACTCCACAGGCTCAACACAAAGAGGAGGACAAGAATCGTGAATGCCCCTCCCCACTTTATTTATTTCGGGACAGGGTCTCTTGTAACCTGCTTGGCCTAACTGCATAGTCAAGGGTGACCTTGAATTCATGAACTTTGAATTTCTGTTCTTGATCCTCCTGCCACCATCTCCTGTGTTCTGAGATTGCGGGCATTCACTATAACGCTCATTAATGTGGAGGTGGGGTGCCAACCAGGGTCTCATATATGCTAGGTATTCTACCAACTGAGCTACAGCCCCAACTCTTGTTTCTTTGCAAGTGCCTTGGACCCACTAGGCAAACAGGGTAACCCTGAGACACACTCAGCCCTTACTGTAAAAGGGATGGGTTCCCCGGGTGGGAAAAAGAATGTAAGAATCTAAGAGATAAAGCCAGACCAAAAGTTCACCTAGAGAGCCAGTCATGGGACTTGTGCCTTACTTTTTGTTTTGATTGACTTAGAATCTTTGAAGGGGGAGGCTGGGTGTGGTCTTTACCCTTTGCCCTACATTAGCTTGTGAAAGAGCTTCCCAGATAGCCTTGGAAACACAGAAGTGTTTGGAGGGGGAGGGACAGAAGTGACCTGCTACCTCTTGCCTGGTTCCTGCAGCCTCAGCTGAAGCTGCTGTAAGCCCTGGCCTTGTTCTATATGCAGTGTGCCTCCAGGTTGCCTGGTTGTTGTCATGGAGTCAGCACCCTTCCTGTTCCCGGGACAGTGTCCCGAAAGACCTCATCTCCACAGTCTAAAGACTTGGGGCTTCCCCAGAGTCCTACGTACCTGGCTCAGGGCCAGACTGTGCCCTGAGCCAGCAATGTGACCTTGGGCAAGTCACTTCCTCTCTTTCCACTTCCCACAGAAGAAGAGGAGCCTATAATAGCAGCTTGCTAGGATGTGGCGATTGGGAGAAGACATGGGTGTGGCAGTCTCTTCTGCCTGGTGCCCAGAGTAGCACTGGGAGGTACTATGGGACAGCTAGTGTGTCACACGTCCTCCAAGGCAAACATCAGTGTGGTTGGTGCTGCTGAGGGCCGGGCACTGATAAAATACCCAGGGGGCCACCAAGATGCCCTGGGACCCCAGGCCAAACTGTTCTTGGCTTGAAGACTCAGCTGAGTGGTACTGTCTCAGAATTCCCTGTGATCAGTTTATCACTATTGCCTCTATTTCTCATGTGGGGAAACTGAGGCTTGGAGATACTGATTCTCTAGCCCAAATCCATCTGGAGACTGGAAAGTTAGACTAAGCATTGCTCCCTGGGTCTCTGAGCTGTGGACTTTACGGAGGGTTTCCTTGTCTCTTTACATACCAATCTGGAAGGTGGCCATATACAGAGACAAAGGCACCTAGGTGGGAGGCTGGGGTATGGGATCTCTCTAGGAGACTTCAGGAGGTCCCTTGGAGGGAAGGGGTCTTAGGTCCTAGAGAAAGGGTTAGCATATGGAATCCATGGGAAAAAGAGAAACAGGAAAGGGACTAATGAGTTGCCACATTCTCCAGGCCACACAGTATCTTAAGGGCAGAAACAGTACTGACATCAGGTCTCCCTGTGTCCCCATGGGCTACCGGAGGCTGAGACTGGTCCCAGGCTACCCAGCCACAGCTTACCTGTGCAGGCTACAGCCGCAAACACCCAGCATTGCCCGTACTTCACTTGCTGACAGCCATGTTCCCTCCAGCGCCGCAGGATGTCCACGCTGCCAATCCAGGCCATGGGACTGATACCATCCCCATAATTGTTGTCCCATCTGCCCAGAAGTACACCCTGGTCATCATTGCAGTTGACCTGCAATCAAGAGAGCATCATGGGAGGCAAAGTCTGGGTCAGGAGGAGTAGGCACAGAGCAAAAGGGATCAAAGTCAGGTCACCCTAGGAGGAAGGGTTGGAGATGCAGTGTGCCATGGCGCACCAGATGGAATGTTAGGGATAACTGGGGGTGCAGCCAAGGGCTCAGGAGACAGAGAGGAAGACCTAACAAAGCCATGGGCAAGGATCTGATTCAGGGCCTGAACCTGCCTTGTGAATCCAGGGTCATGATGTGATTGAGTTTCCCAAACACCCACACTGGCTCCACATGTCTCTCAAGAATCCACTGCTTCCAGAACAGAATCCAACCATAGCCCATGGCTCTGGGTGCTCTGGCCCTGCCCACCCAGCCCTTTCTGCACCCACTTGCTCCCCTTGCTCACTCTCCTCTAGCCTTTCTTCGTGCTGTGTATCTTTTCCTGAGCTCTGGGGACCACACCAGAGGGAGGCCCCTCAGACCGCCCTGTGGTGAGACCCTGTGCTGGGTCACTCGCTCGCCCTGATCCCCCAGCCCGCGCATCTTGATCGATGCGTGTGCACTCATTCCTCATGTTTCCACTAGTGTCTGCCTCCTCTCACCCACTGGAATAGAGTATTATGGGATTTAGAGCTACACACAGTTTGGACCCAGCTCTGCCCTAGTGCCCAGGACATTAGTGGCCGTTAGTCAATATTTTCTGGGTGAATGACTACATTGGGAACCTTGTTTGTGTAAAGCTTTCTAAACTTCTTTTGCTGAGACTTATCTCTGCTCCCAAGTCCTCATTATCCCCAACACAGAGCACGGCCTCATCATCCCAGAAGGGAATGGCCTGCCGGAACCCTCAAACTCACCATGCCGCTCACCACCCGGCCCACATAGATGGGACTTTTGCGGCGTGAGCAGTCCCGGGCACGGTCCTTCAGGAATTTGGGGTTCACGTCCAGGAGCATTAGGCAGGTCTCTAGGATGCCATCTTCAAACTGTGCCCAAGCAAACAATAGAACAGGAAGTTGGGATGCCAGCCTCTGCAGGAAGCTGTCCTATACCCCACAGCTGCAGGGACCACACTCCCTCTCGCTAGTAGATGGGCGTCCAGCTGGTTCTGGGCAGTCCCAGGACTCCAGCTGCTGAAGGCCGAGGAGGGAACAGTGTGGCATCTGGGGGGCATGGGTGTGAAGAGGGGGAGGAGCATGCCCATCTGGCACCTCAAGGGTTCTCCTTCCTTCCTCTGCTCTTCATCTTGTGCTGTTCTGGATCAAGCCTTGTTCTATGCGACAGAACAGCCCTCTAGGGCTTGTTGTTGTCTATTGTCACCAGCCTGATGCCCGGAGATATTTACAACCAGGACTTTCCCCATCTCACCTCTTGAGGTTCCATTACCCACAATGCCCTTCTCAGACAGCATTTACGTTTTCCCCACCTCTGAGTTCTCCCCACAGAGCTAGACTCTCGCATGGCAAACTCTTACTTGCTCTTCAAAGCCCAGCTCAAACGCTTCCTATTTCTAGAAGCCCTCCCGGATCACCATGGACAATGGGGCTTCCTCTCCGTTAAGTCTCGGCAAAGGAGAACCATGAAGGTCAAAGCAGAGATGTGACCCTGTTCCTCAGAAGAGAACGCAAAGCCCTGGAAGCTGAGACTGATTTGTGGTTTATGCGTCACGGAGACACGGCTCACTTACTCCCACAGCCAGGCTGCCTGTGCTGGGTAGGGATCTCTGCTGCTACGATCCCTCAGGAGGAAGCTGTGGTCAGCATGACCCTGAGGCATACAGGAGGATTTCGCTCCACCCAAGGAGGGTCTGAACATCAGACTTAGATCCAGAGGCTGCAAGATGAGCTCCACCCTCAGAGACCCCACAATGCACCAGCGGCCGGGTGCCATGGTTCTGCTTTCTAAGTTTTCTCTACAGGATTGAGAAGTTTTCTTGGAGGCTGGGTAGTTAAGGAAATGAGTTTCTGGGTTTACAGAACCGGCCCTGCCTGGGAACCAGAAACAGCAGGACAGATAGTTAGCCAACTCCCTGTCTGAATCCAGCCCAGCTGGGACTCGGCAGCTTTGCCATGGCTGGTCTCCATTTGTAAGGAGCCATGGCCTGGTTGAATGGTTATTACTTTCAGTCACTTATGTGGTAGGCTTGTTTGTTTCTGAGCAGGACAGCAGCATCAGCACCCCTGGGAGAGCTTGAGAAGGTAAACTCCAGCCCCACCCAGATCTGTCTATCAAAAGTTGGGTGTGGCTTGGCCGCTTCGGCTTTCAGGTATCTCTGAGAGAGGTTCTCCTTAGGAATTATTGTCTCAACAAGGTCCTCACCCACTTCCTGGCACTGGCTGAGCACACACTGAATACCTGCTGAGTGCCATCACTATATCAAGGGTCCTTCACTACCTCCTCCTCTGAGAACCCCAGCTGGTTTCATTGTCCCCCAGACTCTCCTCATCCTTCACCCTGAGCCCATGGGTGCTGACTCTACTGTGTGACTTAGGCAAGCCTTAGACTTCTCTGGGCCTGCAGCTATATGGGCATCCTGCATTCTAACAGGATGGACTGATGACTCTGTAACCCCCTCGCATCTTGAAATCTCTGGCTCCCCCAACACAGGCTGGCTTGTGGTCACTGTGAGGGGCAGGCGCTGTCCTACCTGCCCAAAGTTCCAAGGCACACTCTTGATGAACTTGACAGAGCCCTGGTAGATGAAGCCCTGCTGGGCGAGGACATATTCCCGTCGCTCCTCCTCTGAGTCTAGGTACACGTCATCCGCTGTGGACAGAAGCAAGGGGGCTCAGCTTGAGCTGGCAAGTCAGGGGCCCTGCAACATGGCAACTGGGAGCTAACTCCCTAGCCCAAGCCTCTCTCAATTAGAAAAACGAATCATTTAGAGACAAGGCTGCCAACATCCACTTCCCAACAGAGTTGTGATGGAAGCAGAACACACATTAATCTATTTACTCTTCCTGTCTTAAAGACGGGGAAACTGAGGCTCAGGTGTGCACAGCAGTTGAGAACGCTAACATCCGAATAAGTGATGGAGGAGGCTGGAATAGAAAGCTGTTTTGTTTTCCAAGACAGGGCTTCTCTGTGTAGCCCTAGCTGTCCTAGAACTAGCTCTGTAGACCAGACTTCCTCGAACTCAGAGATCCACCTATCTCTGCCTCCTGAGTACTAGGATTAAAGGTGTGCGCCACCACTCTATGCATCAGCGCCCCGCTCCGATGCTCATTTTCAATGTGACCTGGGCCTTTGAGCCCATCTCAGCACCTCCTGGTGTTGCCTGAAAGTGAAGGGTGTGGCAGATGTGGAGCGCTGGGAACAGACTCCTAAGCCAGCCTAGGAAAGTGCAGGACTCCCTGGGGAGAAGGTTCCAGAGCCATAAAGACACCAAGAAGGGTCACAGCTGTCCTAGGGAGGCAGAGCTTGGCCAGCTTTGGTCAGGGATGCTCAGTGAGACATGACCAAGGAGGCTGGAAGATCACAGCATAAGCCTAGGACACCTGCCAAAGCTGTGGTTCAGAGAAGGTATGGGTTATAGGGTTCCCTGTGACTAGTGGGGAGGAGACGGGCCAACTAGGCGGAGGCTTAGTGGTCAGGCTGGCTTTATGATGTCAGGGAAACTGAGGCAGTGAGGAAAAACCAAGGGCCTCATGATGACTCTGGTACCACTAGCCTGGGTGTCTGTTCTCTTTGAATTCCTCCCTCCATCACTGAGAAAATTCAACTATGCTTGATGTCTTGATATCACACAATCAAACGGTTCACTTAAACAACAAAACCAGCAAACGTTTTTAAAGGCAGGGTCTCATGGATCACAGGTCGTCTTCAAACTCTCTATGCAGCTAAAGGTAAAACCTCGCCTTTCTGATCCTCCTGTGTGGACCAGAAGTGTGAGTCACCTTGCCTACCTTTTGTGGTGCTAGGTCTCAAACCTAGGGCTTTGTGTACGGTAGGCTAACACCTTATCAACTTAGGTGCAACCCCAGCACCGCCCCCTTTTTTAAAAAAAAGAAATTAAAATATCTTCATGGTGTCTAAAAGAATGGCAAACTCCAGTCCCTGTTGGACCTGCTGGAGAAAGGGTCCTGGGGGCTACTACAAGGCAAGGTTAGACCACCAGGTAGACCTGTGCAGTGCCCAGCACCTCTGCATTGCAGGGAGGAAGGTGAGTGCGATGACGCCCTGGGCACACTGCTCTCTGGCTCTGGAGCTGGGGCAGGGGTTGGGGGAGGGGGTCTTAGTTTTCCATTACTGAGCACCACCGTGCAGAGTGAAGGAGGGTAGTAAAAGAGAAAGCGAAATTCAGGGTTGCCGCATGGAGTGTGGTTATCACATATGGTATTGGGATCATAGCTCTGACTTCTGGTGACGTTGAGAATGCTCTGGGGACATAAAGCCATACGCACGCCGGCACCATCCTGTGGCCTTAGATCCAGGACAGAGGAACCCATTTCCCGGCAGAACCAGCCCTTTCCCAGCCATTCTCGAAATTTCCCCCTACAGCTGTCCCCACCCGAGCCCAACTTCCTGTCTCCTCCAGACCCTGCAATGTGGGTCACCTTAGTCACTCATTGTACTGGTTGGCCAGGACCCAATCCAACCCTCAGGACAGGGTGAGGCGGAGCCAGAGGAAGGGGGACATCCCCGGGAGCTGCCCTCTCCCTGCCCTGTGCGTTGGCAAGGGATCGTCCTCCACCCAAACAAATGGCACTTTGTCTCAGCAAAGTCACCTCTGTTCCAAAAAATCATTGTACTGTGTGCTCTGTAAGACACCCCACATGCCATTGGGGATGACCTCAAGGCCATTAGCAGGGCACTGGGCAGATGCAGTCCATGTTGGCAAGGACTGAGGCATTTGGACTCTTGGAAAGACTGGGCAGCTGTATTCAGAGCACTGTGCACAGGTCTGAAGACGGCTGTAGGAGAAACCAGATTTTAGCTGATTGGACCCAGGCCTTCTAGCATGCTAAGCAAGCACTCGGCCACTGAGCTACATCCCCAGCCTTCTCTTTTTGAGACAGGGTCTTACCAAGTTGCCCAGTCTGGCCTTGAACTCACAATCCTCCCATCTCAGCCTTCAAGTATGAATATCAGGCCTGCAATATCAGGCCTGTCCTTTCATGTTTGATAGAGGGCATCTGGGAAATAGCAATCTCCCCAGTGTGTATGGACAGAGCTTAGACTGACCTAAGCAAACAACAGAGTCCCTGGTGTAGTGTGTGTGTGTGTGTGAGAGAGAGAGAGATTGAGTGTTTGTGTACGCGAGTATGCATGTGTGTGTGAGAGAAAGCATGTGTGTGTGGGGGGAGAGCATTGTGTACATGTGAGTGTGTGTGTGAGTGATCGAGTGTGTGTATGCAAGTGTGCATGTGTGTGTGAGAGAAAGCATGTGTGTGTGTGTGAGTGTATGGGTGTTTTGCTGGCATATACGCGTGCATCTCACCGAGGATGTCAGAAGAGGACATCGGATCTCCTGGAACTGGAGTTACAGATGGTTGTTACCCACTATATGGGTGCTGGGGTTCAAACCCTGATCCTTTAAACAAGTAGCCAGTGCTTTTAGCCACAGAGTCATCTCTCCAGCCCCACAAAACAGAGTGGTCATTTTTAACTGGGTGTGGAAGCAGGAGGATCAGAAGTTCAAGGTTATCCTCAGTTACAATTAGTTGGAGGCTAGCTAACCTGAATTATATGAGATGCTGCCTCTAAATTTTTTTTTTAAAAAAAAGGTTGTTCTGGCATCTGTTAGAATTAGACAAGTCAAAGTAGGCACAACAGAAGAATTTTAAAAGCCTCCGATCGAGTATGTCATAAAATTTCCCAAAATAGAGAAGAAAAGAGTTGCCTAACAGCAGAGAGGCCAGACACTGTGTGTGTGTGGGGGGGGGCCTAGCCTGGAAGGCCACTGAATTCCCAGGCTTTACCGCCTGAGAGTCCCCTCCTGCCTCACCGTGTCAGAGCAAGGAGCAAACAACTGAGATGGGGAAACTGAGGCTGAGGAGGTGCGCCCCAGCCTGACCTCCTCCCAGTACCCAAGCTGGCCTGGGCTTTTCCCAGGTCTCCTCTCTCACTTCCTCCTCTGCTACTGTCCCCTGCCGACAGAAGGAGCTTCCAAGAACCACTCCTCTGAGTCTCGGTTTCCTGTCTGAGCAACAAGGAAACTGCCATCTTCTTCCCTGGCAGCTACGCAAGGAGGTAGTCACCAGCCCGACTCGACCCAGTTTCCCATCCTCACGGCAACCTAGATGAGTGTAAACCAGGGCCTCGTGAACAGAACGAGAACAGTGCCTGGCACTGGCTATAAGCTGGGGGCGCCTCTCCCCTAATGGAGACTCGTGAACCACACACGACCTTGTGCCCCCAACGTTCTTGCTTTGTAACTTAAGTCCAAGGTAGTGGTGTTAGGAGGGAGGTCCGATGAATGTGACCTGTCCTTAACAGAGGACTGGGTTAGTTACCTCCAGGTTG
>NC_022033.1:20078324-20112306 GCF_000317375.1 Microtus ochrogaster | reverse complement strand
TCTCTCTCTCTCTCTCTCTCACCACGTGATGCTTTTCAGCATGCTGGGGCACAATAAGAAGGCCCTCACTGGACGTGACCCACGGTCTTGATCTTGTACCTCCCAATCCCCAGAACTGTCAGCCATGTTTATAACCAGTCTATGGGATTCTGTGACACCAGTCAAATGGATCCAGACACCCAGCTGCTAGTGCTGTTGGAACTCATGGGCCCCAGACCTGGACTACAGCCTTTGGTACCAGATGAGTCACCTGGTTTCCTGTCTATAAACTGGGATGCCAAAAGAATCCTTATTTTGAGGCTGGACAGGAGCTGACCCGTGGCCCCGCCCAATCAATCCTCTTTGACATTTCTTCTATTGGTTCCTGCTACTCCCTATCCCCCATAGATGGAAAATGGCTCACCTGGGCACCAGGCATTGAACAGCAGGATGAAGTGGCCCAGCACGAAGCTGGAGCCTTGGTAGCCAGTAGAGGCCTCCAGGCTGAGGCGGTACTGGCCGATCGGGGCATTGGCTGGGGTGCAGAGCTGCAGGGCGAGGACGTTGTCCTGTTGGTCCAGCACTGAGGCTGTCCAGGATCCCTCCTCGACATCATCAGACAGTGGGAAGCGGACCTTGGTCCCTGTCTCTTCACTGGGAACTGGGCCTGCGGAGGGGAGGTGATGCTGTGAGCAAAGAGCTGGCAGGACATTGTCCAGGCTCCCAGGCCTGGGGTCAAGGCTTAGTTCCACCCCCAGCCACGGGAGGAACTCTGCCAAGAGGCCCCACCTCCTTAAACCTCTGTTTTCTCATTGGCCAAGTAGGCATTGCAAGCCCACTTGAAAAGCCACAGGCATATGGTGAGTCTAAAGCAGAAAGAGTCTCCAGGAAGAGGACAGTACAGCCTGGGGGAGCTGCGGTGATCTACCTCGGATCATAGGGGATGTTAGACAGGCCCAGCTTGCCTGTCTATGACACCAAGCAGGAATGATGGCGGACATTACCAGGGACCCTCAGTTCTCTCTGAATCCCTCTGCTGCATACTGCTGCTCCCCTCCAGAGATAGCTGCATACTCCCGAGACAGAACCTGAACATTTGAGATCCTGGCTATAGGTTGGTGGAGGACAATAGCCTATCAGGGATCCTCCGGCTACGGGTTCAAATCCTATGGGCAGCACATGAGGGTCATCACTTCCCTACAGCCCTGTGCATCTTATAGACAGCTCTGACTCTGGGCTGGAGATGGAGAAGGGAAGCCTGGAGAGGAGGGCTCTTAGGAGACCCTGGGTTTCTGGGGTCTTGAGGCCCTGGTACCACCACACCGCTTCTTTTCCAAAGATGCTGCTTCCTGGTGGGCTCCAAAGGTCCTGTGTCACAGACCTCTTCCAGGTAAGGGGTGGCCTGGCCCACGCAGGCAGGCCTGAGTCACAGTGGGCAGAGCTGGTCACTTTGGCCTTGGACAGAGAACCGAGAAACAGAGGAGCTTTCTGGCTAGCTGGGAGGCGGCCTGGCAGTTTATTTTTATTTCTCCACCCCCTCTCTGTGGCTCTGCCATCCACTGCTGACAATATTGGGGCCTGCTCACCGAGGGGCTCCCTCCCAGCCTCCACCCCTCCTCTCCGTCTGCCAGCACCACTGCACCCAGGACCAAATATAACCGTGAGCTAATAGGCATGACACAGGCCTCAAGAGGCTGTCTGGGTGCCAGGGGCTGAGGTGGAGGCATCCAAACCCTCCCTGACTTCCAGAGCTGACATTTGGGAATGAGCCAGCTAGGCCTGGGACTCAAGAGAGTTACTCTGAGTTTAGTTTCCACCTCTACCGCAACCCAGCCCTGTGCAACCTAAGCCAAGAACCCAGGCTTCTCTGACCCATAGTATCTTCATCAAAGAAACAGGCTTGGACCACATGCCCCACAAGGGCCAGCTTCAAGTCTGGAACTGGCTTGTAACCTTGTAGCAAGGGACTTTGTTTCTGTAAGCCAGAGTTCTACTATCTGTGACATGGGGCCCTTTTCTATCTATGAAATGAAGTCATTCCTCCTAAGGCTGCCAAGAAGCTTCAAGAAGGCAAGCCAGGCACACAGTAGGTGCTCAGTAAACAGTTACTATGGCCTATTATTCTCGCCCTGTGTCCTAGCACAGCTGGTGGGTTCGGTAAGGGCGCACGGAAAGCATTTGGAGCAGGGACTGTCCACAGACATGTTCCCTCCGAAAGGGACACGAGGATCTGAGTTCTCAGGCCAGATAGCAGGCTCAGAGGACTACAACACAAGACAGATAACTTTTAGCACAATGAAATAACTTCACAGATGTGGAAACTGAGGCAAAGGGAGTCAGGTGGTTAGGAGTGGGTGGGGCAGGTCAGTCAGAATTACGCTTGCGGCCCCAGCACAACCCCAACCATCGCCCTTCCCTTTTCAGAAATGTCCCTGTTTGGATGATCAATTATCTGGTCACTCTGGTAACCTGCCTGGGTCAGGTCCCACTGCCACTGTCTCTGTTGACATACCATTCTTAGGGCAGGGCAGGAAACACATATCCCACCTCTCTATCCGGGAACAGTCACACATGTACTTGTGTATGTACATACACACACACACACACACACACACACACACACACACACACACACACACACCTTTCTTCCAGGAGGGCTTGCCGGGACACACTGTCCTGTGCTTTCACCACTGCTTCCGTAGCTTTCTTCACAAAGTTCCTGGCTAGGGTTCTACAAGATAGTCTTGGTGCAGTCGAGAGTGCCATGAGATCCACTTTAGACCCATGTAACTCTAGAGACCCAAGGGGTCTTGGCACTGTCCAGACCATAGTGACAGCCTGGGCTGGGGCAAGTATAGCTTCCAGGGTAACACCTTCAGTGAGCCTCACAACTGTCCCCTTCTCCCCGCTTGGGCTGGCTTCACCTCCTGCCTCCACCCTCCAAACGGAGAGTGTTTGGTCCTTTAACAAGGGCTGTTTGTCCACTGTGGCCTGAGACTGCTGCAGGGCCCACCAGACCCCAAACTGCTTAAGGAAAATAAACAGCTGGGGTGGGGCCACACACCCCTTCGCTGAGTGAATTGACTCACTCTCTCTTTTCTCTGGGCCTCAGTTTCCCTGAAGTGGTAGGACAGGCTGAACATAAACTAGAGGGCTCTGCTGGATAAGGAGGTCCCCAGCCAGGCTTGGGCTGGGCACTGACTCAAGCCTAGCCTGGAGGTAGGAGCCTGGCTTCCTGGTATTGTCCTTCAGGCATCCCCAGCACCCGGGAGGGTCTTGGACAGTGGACAGGGAAGCCACGACTGCCTACAGATGGAAGTGACCCATGGGGACTGGCGCATAGAGATTAGCTGCAGGGTTCAGGAGGTCAGTGTACCTCCCAGCACCGACTTTGGGATGCTAAGTACCTCTGTTCCGCTCCCCAGACCATGGAGACGGAGGAGAAGATACGTGGGTGCTCACAGTCTACTCAGGCTGACAGCTCACTGGTCACCCATGTCACAGAGGAGTACATCGAGGCCATGCAGGTGGACATGGCAGAGAGCCTCAACCCACAGCTGGGTCAGGGACTGACGCCTGCTGTGCATCTAACCACTGAGGGAGTGACTTGGCCGTCTAGCCTTACCTCAGGCTCCCCGTCTGCAAAATGGGAGCCCATTATGGTTCCACCCTGGGGGCATTAGCATGGCATGAGCACGGGCATGTGGACTACCCCACTATGTGCGCCACCTTCCCAAGCATGATCCAGCTCTGCACAACGGCATAGTGCTGCCCTTCCGCTCTGCAGGGCCTGGAAGGCCAGAGACTGGCTAGGACCCTTTGGTGGGTAGAAAGAGCCCTACAGGTGCTGGGGTGGGGTGTCCCTGGGTAATGGCTCCATCTGTGGATGAGGAGGGAGGAGGGAGGGATGGAGGGGATATCCTGGCAGCCTGTGAACCCCGAGATAAGCTTATCAAACAGCCCTCAGATAGAAAGGGCCTCAGCTGGGCTGGGTCGACAAGTCCTGCCCGCCACTCTTTCTGCCCCCAAAGATGGAAGAAAGCTGGCCTTTCTCACCCTTGGGCCCAGTCCCAGTCAGGTGACCCCTTACTGACCCCGAGGGAGTGGTTCCTACCAGAAGTCAGACAACTGATTTGGCATTCAAGGCCAGTTTCCTAGGAATAGTCAACCAGAGAGACTGGGAACAGGGTGGACAGGGTCCAGCACTCTTTGCCTATCCCAGGAGCCTCTGGAATGAGGCAAGCAACCATTAATATCTAGGCATTTCCCAGGCCATCTAACTTAACCCTCCAGGGTGACTGCTGATGAAATCAGTCTCAGAGAGCCTGAGGGTCTTGTTATATGTCACACAGCAGGCCAGCAGGCCAGCAGGCCACCCTTCCTCTAGAAGGCCCCTTTCGCCACTACCCAGAGCTCGTTTAAGCCAGATCCCGGAGGTCTGGTGGGTTCTAGGAAGCCCTGGTGAGAAGAGACAGGAAGGTTGTTGAGTGTGGGAAACATTACGCTGCCTCACGCCGTGGAATAATCCTTTTGTACACTATGAAGATGTGCTGTTCTCATTGTTAATAACTAATAAAAGTCTCTGTGTGGTTATTTGGGAACTGGCTGGCGGGACAGAAAAGTCACCTATAGGATTGTGATGAACCTCCAAGGCAGAAAGCTGTGGATAGTGGCCCGATGCAGCCACTCCCTCTTCTATTCTGGGCCTCAGTTCCTCATCTGTGATATGGGGCTAATGACAGCTGAGATCCTCAGAGGATGGGAAAGGCTTTGAAAAGAGGTGGAATTTATTTGTTCCGTCCCCACCAGGAGCAGGACACGGAGGAGATCCAAGGTACCCACCAGTCACAGCACTAAAGGTAAGGTTGTCCACGCTGGACTCATAGCCGCGGCCCTCAAAGTACAGCGTCAGCCGGAAGCGCTGGCCACGCCGCAGGACCAGCTTCTCGTGGCATAGGTCAGCCGTGTGATGGTCACGGCCGTTGGCCTGTATCTCCAAGTCACACCTCTCCAGGATCAGCTCTACAGAGAATGAAAAAGGGGCATGAGCCGCCATGGCATCTCTCAGGGGGCTGTGGTCGTCAGTGATACAATCCCACTACCTACATATGGGGCCTCGGCACCCCCGTGACCTTCTTTAGACCCTGGTGACATTCTCTCACCTCTGTAAGGCACAGCCCTGACCCATTCAACCCCACAGCTTCCCATGGTCACAGGAGTCTGACAAGGCTAAGTGTCTCCCATGTTCTAATCACAAGGTCATGCCTGCAGCAGAAGAGACCTGTGCTGTGCCCCAGTTATGGGATCGCCAGCAATTCAAAGTTTCTGGGCCTTGGCTTCCAGGACCTCACAGGGCCACGGCAAGCATTAAGTAAACTGATTGTGTGAAGATGCACAGGGCCCCTGGTCCACACGGCCTACCACATAGTCATAACCTCCAAGTGGGCTTTAGTGGGATCTACTGAAGTTACTCAGCATTTGCTGCCAGAGCCAAATAATTTCCCGCTCACCTTCCCTCTCCTCCTTTCCCCTCCCTTCCCCTTCCCTCCTCTTCTTCTATTCCTTTCCCTTTCTCCCCTTCCCCTTTTGTTACCCAAAGTCTCACTATCTAGACCAGCCTGGCCTTAAACTCCTGTTCCTCCGGCCTGAAGACAGCCTGTGCCCTCCTGTATGACTCAGACCCAATTTTCAATGTACAGAAAATATCATAGACTAAGGATCAGGCTAAAGGACAGGACCAGGGCACAGTCAACAAAATTCAGGCTCTGGGAGACCTCCAGCAAAGGCTCTGTTTTCCCTAACACCTCAACTGCAAGAAAGAACAAAAAAACAAACAAAAACAAACAAAAACAAACAACAAACCAAAAAGCTTGAAGGGAGGCCTCATAATGAGAAGCTAAGTGTGGTTCTGCCCATTGCCACATGCGGGGCTTTTTACAAGACTTTAAAACATTCCCTCTGCGCAGGAGACAGCCGGGAATTGAATCGCTAAGGGATCCGAGACCTCAGGGGATTCTGCTGACTTGTCTATTGTGAAGCGGAGTCCTTATTTTTGATGGCATGTGTTGACAGACTCATGGCTAATATGACATGAGATTTTTCTCCCCAAGCACAGCAGAGGGGCCAAGACGCAGGAGCGGGTTGGATAGTGAGAGCAGAGGAATTTATTGCACCACACGATCTTCTCGGCTTTACAGATGACCAGTCGTCTCCAGAATGAAAGGTTTTAAAATGACACTTGGCGAGTATGACAGACCTACATTTTCTTCCACTGCGCTGCTCTGTGATCCTAGACAAGTGTCCCTACCTTTCCGTGCCTCCTTCTCCAACCCCTCCAAAGGGGCTAGGAAGTTACGAGAGGACCCAGCTCAGGAGAGGTTTGAGGAGCCGAAGTTCTAGTTTTCTGTTCCAGAGGGAGCTGAGGACCTGGGCAAGCACAGGTGGAGGGGGGGTACAGGGGGGACAGGGGGCGGGGGTCTGAGCAAGCTCATGGTCAGAACTGAGGATTCATTCAGGTGGGGAGTGGACACAACGCTCTCAGAGTTGACGGGGGTGGGGTGGGGAGGGCAGTGGAGGACCTGTGGTCCAGCGGAGGCCCAGGGAGTGGATGCCCCCCCAGGTCATCCAGCCCAGGTGTTGGACCTCCTGCTGTGCAAGAATTCCAAGCTGAGGGGAAGGAAATGTCCAGGAAGTGCAGAGGGCTGCCCTGGGAACCACCTCAGATGAAATGCTGTGTGGGCCTGGTCTCACAGCAGGTGACTACTTTGGTTTGGAGCAGGATTCAAAGGTGGCCCTGGTAATGACCTCACCATGTAAAGAAGTTAATGGCTCTGCTGTTGAGGCAGGACAGACAGACAAAATCCTCAACATGGACTAGGGCAGGCGGGAAAGAGTCTTTCTCTCTAGAGACCCTGGAGGTAACTACCCCCCAGCCTGGGGAGATAGGACCCCACCCACAGGCTGAGGGTGCAGCAGATAGCTCAGGATCACAGAACTCAAGGCCTCATGTCTTCTGAACCAGTGGGACCCTGTTGGAGGAAGCCCCGAGGTCTAGGGCAACTTCCAGGTCCCCCAACTTTTGGAAATAGGGATGGAAAACTGCCTTGGGGTAAGTAGCCCTTTAGGTGACATATCATCCAGCCTGTTGGGGTTCCAGAGAAGGGAGTGACCAAGGCCACACAGTAGGGCTAGTCCTCTGGAACTCCCTTGTCTACATGTTTCGGGTCCCTCTTCGTGTCCCCTCTCCCCTTGCCCCGGGTCCCTTCTTGGGGTCAGAGTGCAGGCAGAGGCCATCCCTGAGTGGACTTGACTCAATGGTCAGCTGGGATTCTGGTCAGACAGGAAGATCCTCCATCGTACCAGTCCTGACCCATGTGTGCCCGTGTACCTCCTGCAAACATGTAAGAGCACATGCCACAAGAAGGAGGCGGGCAGAAAATGATCAGAACCCTGGACCCTTTCCTCTCTTCTCAACCCTCCTGGGCACACCAAGGCTGGCACTTTTGTCCCTAACCTACAGCCGGGAACATGGAGCTTCCAACAGTCAAGGTCTGGGCTTGGAGAACAGGAAGGCTCAAAGCGACCTCAGTGAACAGGCCTGACTTCAGCGGTGCTCAACCAAATGCTGGAATGCCCCTTCGACTTGAGGCCACAGAATCAGCCAGGGAGGCTGCACCTCGCCAAGGGGTGCAACCTTCCAGCCAGCATCGCTGTACCTGGCACACAGTAGGGACGCAGATCTCAGTAGTCTGGGAAAGGTGACAGTACCTTACCCTTCCAGGTACACATTCCGGTAGCATTTTCACCTCATTCAGGGGTAGGGTTCCCCCTGGGGTTGGGGAACTGAGCCCACAACTTAAGGCCAGCAAGGTTCCCTCCTACCGGCCCACCTGTTGTTCCCCGCTGCGGACTTGGAGCCTGCCCCGCCTGGTCCCGACCCCACCTCCCTACGCGGCGCAGGCACTCACCCTCAGCCATGGCTAGGTTAGCGGAGACAGCTAGGGCGCGACAGGACACTCGGGCGTGGACCACCAGCGCGGTGCTGCGGGACAGCCGCCCGGCGCGAACTTATAGCCCGTGGCCGGGCGGGCCCGGGTGGGGCGGGGCGGACACTCGGGGCAGTCAATTCAGAGACCAAGAGGGCCAGGGGCGCCCCCTGCCGGACACAGGGCGACTTCGGAACAGAACTCGCGGTCTACACCCAAATCAGACCAGGGCCACTGAACACGGAACACACAGATACGATTTACAGGACAGATAAACCGGTGGCCAAGAACACACAGCCCTACACACACACATACGTACACATACCACACACTACTCATATCGCACACACAGATACACACGTAATGCACATGCACCACATACACTCACACACTATAGACACACATGAACACGCCACACATACGCACACAGAGCACACATACAAAACCAAGCATATGGACATAGATATCCGTTCCTAGTTCCCCCAGAATGCACTAACAGTTTTGGACATGGTGATTTAGATCACATCTGACATTAAATCACCCTGGAAGCTTAGAGATCAGCCAGGATAGAGCCACACCTAGATGTGAGGCTGGATTCCCGCTAAGCCACATATAACCCTCAAATGAGTAGGTCTCTGAATGTGGGAGCTTCCAGGCTCTTGCTCGGCAGACAGGGGCACAGGTACTGGCTTGTGGACACCCACAGACACCCATATCCTTCCTGCCCCACCCAGTCACTCATTCCGTTGATCCCCCACCCACCCACCTAGTCCCTTCTTCTCTCTCTCCCTCCCTCTGCCCCCCTTCTTTGTAGCCCACTGTGAACTAAAGCACAAAGGACATCGATACCCTTGCAGGGACCTCTGACCCTCCCCGTGGACCCAGTCCCACCCTAACTCCTCCGGTGACAGCTGGCTACACTCCTTTACCGCCACGAAGCCTGAGTGTGTGTGTGTGGGGATTCCTGAAGAGGCACAGGCCTGTGGGTCCCCCAGCCCTTTTTCTGGAACACTTTGCATGACTAGCTACTCTGTCCTGAAAGAACACACTGAGGCTCTATTTGAATGTCACTCGGGATGCCAGGACTAACTCACACAGTTTCTGGGGGCTCTGGGTCACCCCACTTTATGGCTGTTCCACTTTATGAAATTGCTCCCTGTGGCTGGTGAAGGATCTGGAGGGAAGATTTAGTGAGCGACTGCCAGCCAAGAGGCTGACCCTGAGTACCCATGCTGGCCCTGAAAGCTAAGAGCTCAAGAAGGTATCTCACCTTTGGGGGCTTCCTTTCTGTCCCATGAAGAACAAGGACAAGAATTTATTCCTCACAGGTTTGAATGGGGCATAGTCAAAATGCTCAACACCTAAGGACGCTTGACGCTAGGCTGGCCTAAGGGCCAGGTGTCCCCAGGGTGTTAGCCCTGACAACAGAAGGGCCGAGATGCCTCTGCTGACCTTTTCCATTCCAGGAGGGTACATTCTTCCGACCTTTGTCTCCACCCTACGTGCCTCAGAGGACAGGAATGCCGTGAAGTTGTCCAGCCCCTTGCTACTACTGCCATAAGGCCCACAACCAGCCCCTCTGTGGTTGATGTGGAGGCCTGACACTATTGCCCACACAGGGTTGCTATTGTTTTGGAGGCTGCCCCTCCTCCTGAAGTCATGTCTGGGATCCCCTCACAATGGTGTGGCTTGGGTTTCCCTTAATCATTGTTTCCCACCTGTACGGTGGAGGCATGCATGGTGTCACCGTGCAGGGCTTGAGAGGTCTGTGTGGGCTCAGACAGTGACAGGACCATGTAGGGGTGGGCAGGCAGTGACTCACTGAGCAGATTGGGGGAGGACTCCCCGTCAGTTATTCCTGATGCCTGCAAGAAACTCAGCACGAAACTGTAGACGTGCCTCTCACCCCGCGACCAGCCTGCATCCTTACAGAACCATAGCCACCTGAGTGACTCAGGGCCTTGAGCCATACAGGGCTGGGTAGTTAAATCAGGGCTGGCTGCAGAGAAGGTGGCAGGCAGGGGCCAAGGCAGAGCTGAACCCAGAGGCTTGGTTTCCAGTCCTATTACCAGGGTCCCTTGCCTACCCTCTGAGCTTTCTGAGATTTCTGTGCTCTGGTCCCATCCCTCCCTCTGTAAAATGGAAGGGTCCCCAGCTGGAAGAATTAGATATTGTCTGACTGGTGTTGGCCACAGAACTGGCCACGTACACATATAGAATCAGTAAACATCACCAATGACTTTCTTAGGAAGGTACCCACAAAGATCTGGTGCCTCCTCACACAGTGGGGCTCCCCATGCATGGGGAGTAGATCACACATGCTGAACACGGTTTTCCTGGGGGTGCTCCAAAGGGCTCCCTGTGCCCCGAGGACTCTGTGTGTCTGGGTCAGAGTGCTGAGTGTTAGTGTTATAGCCCTCAGTTCTTGGTCTCTCATCTGAAGGGATGATTGGGTCTCACAGTGGTGGCCAAAGGTGAGCTTTTGGATACTTGAATTCTCCATTTATGGTCATGTATCCTGTTGAAGCCTTGCTACATGCTTTTTGCCGTTTGTTAAATGACGTAACAGAGGACCGAAGAGAGGATGGGTCTTGCCTAACTTCACTTAGTCAAGGGCTTTAGATAAAAGGTTACGCTGACTCTTAGGGCTCAGGTCAGCCCTAGGGAAGCCGTCAGGGGCCTCCGTCAGTTCAGTCTTGAGCCTCAGCAAGGGAGGCCCTCAGGGCTGCAGCTCATGAATTTGACCTGTGGTCTGTCATATGCTGAGGGAGTCCAAAATGCTTGTGACGTGACAGCAAAAGGGATGAGTTGGAAAAAAAAAACTGAAGGAAAAAATAGCAAAGAACAGCAGAAGGGGAAGATCAAACTCAGAGATTGAACAAACCTGAGGTCACACAGCATGACTGGGCTCCCAGACACCATCTATTCCCATAGGGCAAAGGTCGCTGGGCCAGAGCTGACCCTGCGTTGCCTGAAAGGGTGGGACAGGGATTGGAGGGGTACTAAGATGCCTTCACTCGTCTACCGATGGTGACTAACAGGGATGAGCAGTATCTGAAGTGAGGCACCCGGGACGGCTGGGCCACTCCCCTGGGCTGAGATGATGATGCCGTGGGGCCATTAGCATAGGGACGTGTGGAAATGTCAAGGGGCTGGCAGACCCGGTAAGCCTTTGGAGAAGATGGCATGTCTAGGCCGCAGGGGTGGAGACAGTGGTGCTCTGACTGGAAGGCCACCAGCATCCCTCCAGAGGTCCATGTTGAATGTCTTTATCTACACTCGGCCAGCACTGGGTTCCAGGCAGGTGTTTACCATGCATTCAGCTTGTGTGTAGGATCAGCTTAGGTCCTGGTGCTTGCCCGACAGATCCTGTACTAACTGAGGTATCTTTTCAGCCTTCCCGTCTTCATTTTTCTCTTGTTCCCGTGATAAAAATCCTCTGACAAGAGCAACTTAAGACGGAGAGGGTTTACCTTATCTCACAGTCCGAGGTTATAAGCCATCACTTTGGAGGGAGTTTGGAGTCAGCAGCTTGACGCAACAGCTCGCCGTATTGCATCTACAGTCAGGAAGAAAGGAGGGATGAGCACATGCGGCTCTCTGCTCCACCCTTTCTCCACACAGTCCAGAGTCCCATCAAGGAATGGTGCTCCCCACAGTGGGCACATCTTCCCATATCAACTGACTATGACAACCAAGGTACTCCCCCACAGGCATTCCCAGGGGTCCATCTCCCCCATGATCCCAGACTCTGTCAAATGAGTAGTGACAGTCTGCAGAACCCTTTAACCGCTAACAGTGTCACAACCCAGGAACCCAGCACAGGCCGGGGGCGTGACAGACCTAGGTCCACGGCGAGCTCTGTGAGCTACTTTCTGTGGTCTGTTGTGTCACGGGGTCACTAGTCTTGGGAGAGGGAACGTAACACCGCCAGCAGGATTTTCTCATGGCGATGTCCACTCAGATGCAGCTGGGATCATGGCTCAGACAGCAAACAATCCCAGGGACAACCAGAATAAAGCCAAGTTGAGGTTTGTTAAGAACAGGACTGGGGAGCTGGAGAGATGCCTTAGTGAGTAAGGGAGCTCACTGCTCATGCAAAGGCCCTGAGTTCATTTCCCATCACCCTCAAGGCAGCTTACCATCTGCAACTTCACTTCCAAGGGTTCTAACACCCTCTTCTGGCCTCCATAGGCACTGAATACAGGTGGTGCACATACATACAGGTAAAATATCCAAATATATACAATAAAAACATCCTTGAAAAAGGAGAAGCATCGCCAGGCATGGTGGCACACACCTTTAATCCCAGCACTTAGGAGGCAGAGTCAGGAAGTTCTCTGTGAGTCCAGGGCCAGCCTGGTCTAAATGTGAGTTCCAGGACAGGACAGCCAGGGCTACACAGAGAAACCCTGTCTCGAAAGAAAGAAAGAAAGAAAGAAAGAAAGAAAGAAAGAAAGAAAGAAAGAAAGAAAGATTTGTATCTGAATGTCTTAGGTATAGCTATATAGCTATATGGAAAAAGTAAAGGTCAACCTGAATTACATAAAATTCTGTCTCAGAAAAAAAGCAAAAAAAATAGACATTTAAAAAATTATAACTACAGTCATTACCGTGTCTATGAGCATCATAGAGGCACACAGACTTACAGAAGGTCATATGATGAGGTCACACTGTGTTCTGGCTGTTTTAACCGTTGTGTTTGAGGTATTATCAGAAAGGGGAGGGTACCTTTTTTTTTTTTTGGCCTCCATGCAGGCAGTCTTTGCAACTGTTAGTTTTGAAGTAATACCAGCCTGAAATACTGAAATCACATCCGCACCCCTCCTCGTGGCCTCATAACTTTCCCTGTCTTCTATCTGGTCTCAATGGCCTACCCCAAGCCTCAGTTTCCTCCTCCGTAAAGAGGGCAGTGACCACAGGACCGAACTCAGAGGCTTTGAGTCTAAAGCCACAACTGTAGGCCTTGAGCACTCACAGAGGGGGGCTGCTTATCGGAATAATAATAGTAATAATAATAATATAATATAATATGCTGAGATACCCTAGTGACTCAGGCCTGCATGTTGGTAGATGAACTAGCTGCCACTGACCAACCTGGTGCAACGGAGCTCTGCTTTCAAGATACCAGGACAGGCAGATCTTTGGAGACAGAGTGGATCTTCACCATCAAAAGCCAAGGAACGATGGGTAATGAGTGAGGGATTTCCTTGGGCACATAAAGAAGGCATTATAAAATTAGAGTGTGGTGGTGGCTGCCCACACCTGTGGATCTGCCAGAACCACTTTGAATGGATGACTTTCTCTCATGTGTGATTTATAGCCAATGACGCACATTGATGACAGGATGCGAGGGGACCAGTGCCCGTCACTAAAAGCAAAAGCAGAAAGCCAGACCTAAGCCCGGATGCTTCTACAAACATTGACCTACACACAGAGGGACCGGTACACATCTGGCCAGCCATGTGCAGCTGTTCTTAGACTGTCCTAAGTGCCCCTAGCAGCCCTAGGTCGTTTTACACATTTATTTCTTTATGTGTGTCCATGTGAGGACATTTCTGTGCCACAGATCACGCATGAAGGTCAGAGGACAAGTTGCAGGAGTCAGTTCTCTCCTTTCACGGAATGGGTTCTGAGGATTGAACTCAGGTTGTTAACCTGGGAACAAGGGCCTCTACCGCTGAGACATTTTCGTGGTCCCTGTTGACATCTTCAAATCAATAGGCTCACCCTACCTCCTCAGGTCCACATCCGTGAAAGAGCTTGAATCTCACAACAAAATCAATGATTTTTATATCAGAAATCAGCCACGACCTAAGGGCCCAAAGGGGGCTTTAATAAATAAGTCACACCCAGGAATATTATTTAGCAACTAAACAAACAAACAAAAAAGGCAGGGGAAAGAGGCTGGGGACCGATGAGATAGATGGCTCAGTCAGTAAAATCGAATAAGCCGGAGGACCTCAGTTTGGATTCCTCAGAGCCACAGAAGAGTTGGGCACAACAGTGTTGCCCTCGATACCAGCACTGGGCTCGGGGTGGGGCTGACACAGGCAGAACCCTGAAGCTCAATGATCAGCCAGCCCAGCCAAACTGTACACTTGAGGTTTAGTGAAAGACCCAGTCTCAAAAAAAAAAAAAAAAAAAAAAAAAACAAAGGCAGGCGTGCCATGCAGGAGGGGGAGCTCACGAGGCCTGACCCTTCGCTGACGACGAGGGGTAGTACTTGGGTGGGGGTGATGGGGTCATTTCACAAGTCACCCACGTTCCAGCCTCCCACTCATGTTCACACAGAAACCACAGTTAAACCAAGCGGATCAAGGGGGGTGGGGAGACAAGACATTGAAGGAGGAGGGGACTTGGCAAGAAAGGGGGGGTTATCAAGAGAAAGAGGTGAGAGGGGGGCCAAGGGGTAAAAACTCAGTGTGTGCTTTATAAAAGAGTTAGACTGGAGAGATGGCTCAGTGGTTAAGGGCACTGACTGTTCTTCCAGAGGACCAGGGTTCAATTCCCAGCACCCACATGGCAGCTCACAGCTATCTGTAACTCCAGTTCCAGGGGACCCAATACCTTCACATAGACGTACATGCAGGCAAAACATCAATGCACATAAAATAAAAATAAATTATTTTAAAAAATAAAGATTGATCTTTTTTTATTATTATTTTCTGCTTATGGGTGTTTTGCCTGCAGATGTACCGTGTGCTGAGTCTGGTGCCTTTGGAGGTCAGGAGAGAACTCCAGATCCCCCGGAACTGGAGTTACAGACAGTTGTGGGTGCTGGGATCAAATTCAGATCCTCTGCAAGAGCAGCCAGTGCTCTTCCCCCAGCCACAGCCCCCGCCCCAATATTTTAAAAATGAGGTGAAGAGTAAGCAAGAAAAGAAACTGTATGTGGATCTTGTCTCTACTTGGATTTGCACACATCCAGACTAACAAATACACACACATAGCACACACACATACAAACACACACACACACACACACACACTTTTTTTTTTTTTTAAGAAGAGACAGGGCTAGGACTGTGGCGTCATGGCAGACCTCTAGCTTGGCTCTGAATTAAATACTCCTCAGTTTAAAAAAAAAAAATCTGAGTCCCAGTGTTGAGCAAAAGAGCAATTTGCAGGGCAGGGGTTGGGGTGGGGTGGGGTCTCTGCAGACCGGCCTGTTGTGTAGGGACAGACAGCAGTAAACATGCGCTCAGCCTGTGAATGCAAACCTGCAGGGGAGTGTTTGGAAAAACCCAGCCAAGCTGCCCACAGTGCTGGGAGGGGCCCTGGCCCGGCCTGGGGTGGGTTGCTGCCCTTAAAGGTTTCAGTGTTCCCGGGGAGGAGAAACACTTCTCAGTGGAGAAATGCTCTTCCGACTCACTTAGGTGGAGGTTAATTTAGGAATGAATGGCCTGTTCTGCGCCCTCAGAATGGAGCTTTCAGAACCACGGGGATTCTCCAGGACAGAGGAGCTGGGAACGTGGGTAGATGCCGTACAGGGATAAAAAGAGAAGGGACACATTTACTCCACACCCACGGTCAACGCGGAAAATACTGCTGTGGATGCTGGCGCCCTCTCTCCTGCTGAAGCCTCAAGTGGAGCCAGGAAGAAAGAGAAGGATTCAGGGTCCCACATCTGAAGCCTGCGGTTTCCTGACTGGACACCTCACAGCCCTGTTTGTGTATTTTTTTTTTTTTAATCAGTCAGGCTCTCACTATGCTGGCTGGCCTAGAACTCATGACGTAGACCAGGCTAGCCTTGAACTCGCAGCTATCTCTCTTGCCTTGCTCTGGAGGCTGGGATTAATGATGGACCACTCCACCTCCTCAGACTCAAGTCCCCGAAGGTGCTAAGGACGTTCACTTTATACACAGCAAGGTTTAAAGAGGTAACGTGAATGGTCCAAGGTCACAGAGCACAGAAGAGATGAAGGATGGCCATCAATAGTGCTGAGATATAAGAGAAAGTCACCTGAGTATGGGCATAGGTGACCATCCAAGTTTCCAAGCCCCAGTGGGGCTGCCTGGGATGCTGGGATCCTCCGCCCGGATTCTGCAGGGCTGCTCTGCTCATCCCTCCCTCTGACTCAGGGCTATGTCTGCCAGACACACCCAATTCAGTCAGACAGAGCCAAGTGCACTTTCTTTCATGGAAACAAATGAGCCTCTAGGGCCCCAGTTGAGGTTGTCCTACTAATTTAAATACATTCGCTACAATGTCTATCGTGTGTATCCTGAGCCTCCTGAGGGCTTGTGGATCTGTAGCGGCAATCAGTGCAACACGCACGGTGAGGCCGGATCCCAGTCGTTCTGGGAGAAGGGAGGTCTGGTTCACACCTGGGAGGGCATAGCTGGAGCCCTGGATCAGAGCCCCTGGCACAGTGACTTCTACACTGAGTGACCTCTATAGACACAGCAGGCCCAGGGTTTTGTGCTGGATAATGGTCCTTCCTTCAAGCTCATGTGACTGACAATCAAGTGGTCTTACCCAGTTCTACTTCATGGCCAAACTCAGCCAATCGGACACTCTCCTGGGACTTTGGATCTTTACAACAAGGACATAAGTTTTCAGCAAGGTTTGGCAGTTGCTGATCTATTCCTAGTCCGCTTCCATTCAGACTTTTCATCTAACTGGGCTTTTCTAGTTGCTTTGTTTGATATTTTTAGGACGTCCGATTCTGAATTATAATTCACACGCCGTCCTCCTGTGCTGGATTCCATACGGTGCGCTTCACTCAGGTCAGCTATGACTCAGAGGGGATGCTAGTTCATAGTCATGATGTAGACTGTAGAACATTCTTGTTGCTCCTCAAAATTGCCTCCAGGCTCTTTTACAAGCTTAGCTGCTCCCTCTCCTCTGTACCTGGCAGTCGCTGATCATCTACAATGCTGGATTAAAACCCACAGCCTCTGGCATGCCAGGCCATGGCTCTACTTCCGAGCTATAGCCCCGGGATTCCTTTTAAATTTTTTTATTTTTACTAAGAAGCCCAAGCTATCCTTGACCCACCCTATATCCCAGACAGGCCTCGAACTTTCTCAGCTTCTCCTGAGCACCTGGTAGGCTGAGCCACCAGGCCCAACTTGGCTGTTAGGTCTCTGCTTTCATTGTTTCCAGAGTGTCCTATGAATGGAAACTTACGCACCTATGGCTTTCAATGCCCTGCTTCTCTCACTTAGACTAGCATGGTGGATTCTTCCACTCGCTGCAGACTTCATTGATTCCTTTTCATTACCAAGTAACATTCCACGTCATGGAGGTTCCCTAGTTTATTTCAGTGTGACCATGTGGCTGGTTTCAGATAGTTCTGGGTGATGCGGAGGTGATGCTGTCAACCTCCGGGTGCTGCTCTGGGAGGACCAGAGTCTTCACTCTCTGGGTGAATGTCTCCTGCTGTCCTTAAGTCCCTCCAGTTGATCTGGGGGATGTCATCCAGCTGGAAACTGAGTGGACGCCCTCACAGGCCTCCTCATCTAGTGTGGAATGATGACTGAACCTGTCTCGCCTTCAATGATGCTGTCATCATTCTGCCCAGAAGACCGAAACCTTCGGACACTCATGGACATACTCATGGACACAGCCTGGAGTTGGGGACTTCCTTGCAACGTAAGATGTCAGAGAACCATAGCTCCTGTCTGGGCTCAGTGGCCTTGGAGGTAGGCAGGCACCTCCCCAGTGGAGGAGACAGAGAATGTCCAGAGACTTCCCACGGGCTGAAGGAGTTCTTGTATATCCTTTCTCGGGCCTCAGTTTCCCATTGTGAAAAGATGAAATGGGATCAAACAATGCATTTCTGATGGTTCCACCTCCTGCTATGTTTCCTGTTTGCTGTGACTGGGGTGGGTAGGAGAGGGCCTCATCTGCCTCTCTGCTGATTCCAGGGGGTTGGAGTTGCTGGGTGCCTGCCGAGTTAGCATCCCAGGCCATCAATCCCAGAAGAGCAATTTGCACTGTCTGCCTTTTTGGTTTAAGAAGAGAGATACCCCTGTCAGTTTAGATTAGTATCACTCCTCCAGAGGAACCTTCTAGCAGGCTCAGCCCCCTCTCGGAGCCAGTATTTTCAGAATGTTGGAATTCCTAAATGAGACCTGACAGGCCTTCTTTTTTTCTTCTTCACCTTTTAAAAATAAAGCAAATTGTCCCTGCACAATCTGGAGACTCTGATTAGATTAACCCTGTCACTTCCTGGTGGCTGTATGCTGTGTAGTAGCTATGGCTGAATGAGGATGTGGAGATGCTAAGACCCGGGTGGTCCCTCCTGGGCAGGCCCTCCCCTCCTTCCAGTCCATTACTGACTCTTGCTTGTTTGCACCTGATCCCACGTTGTCATTCTCTGGGCAGTTCTCGGCAAAATGGCTCCATGCCCTGTGTTTGTGGGGGAGGCTAAGGTTGAAGAGCCCAGGGCACCCGCCTATGGCCTCTGCTGGGATTTCCTGAGCTGGGTGGGATGGGTGCTGGATCCATCTCTGTGGATCCCACAGGTCCTGCATCAGCTGCTCTACTCTTCCCATCTCCAAGTGAATACAAAGTGTCACCTCCCTTCCTTGCTCAGTCTCCTCAAAGCACCCCCCCACCAGTAACCCCCCATGCTGGACTCAAAGCACCCCCCACCAGCAACCTCCCATGCTGGACTCAAAGCACCCCCAGATGCCGGACTCAAAGCACCCCCTACCAGCAACCCCTTACTGGAACCAGGTCTGGCTGTTCTGAGACTGTCCCCAGTGGTCCCTGGGCTCATGGCCTCATGATTTTCAGATCCACCAGTCCTCCCCACCAGGTAACACTAGCTTAGTTACCACTCATGCTCCACCCTCTTACAGATAAGAAAACTGAGGCGCTTTCTCAGAACTAGGGTTGCCTGGTTCCCATGCTCATGCTTCTCGGAAAAGGATAACCCCAGTCCTGGTGTCTTTCACTTACGTTAAATCTTCCTGCTTCCTTGTCCCCTGTCCTTAGTCTATGCCGCCCCCCGCCCCCACACATAGTAGTTAGAAGGCTCCTGGGCCTGTTAGGTTTTTTTTTTTTTTTTTTTTTTTTTTTTTGGTTTTCTGTGGTTTTGGAGCCTGTCCTAGAACTAGCTCTTGTAGACCAGGCTGGTCTCGAACTCACAGAGATCTGCCTGCCTCTGCCTCCCGAGTGCTGGGATTAAAGGCGTGCGCCACCACCACCCGGCTGGGCCTGTTAGGTTTTACTGTCAACTTGACACAGCCTAGATTCCCTCCATCCGAAGGGAGCTCTAATTGAGGAATTGCTCAGGTCATACTGGGCTTTGGTCATGCCCAGAGTTAACCGTCTTGGTGGTTAATGGGTGTCAGAGGGCCCAGCCCACTGTGGACAACGCCATTCCCTAGGAGGTGGTCTTTGGCTGTATAAAAAAGCTAGTCATGCGTGAGCCTTCGAGGAAGCCAGCATTCCTCCAGGGTTTCTCCATGGCTTCCTTAGCAGTGAGTTCCCTGGCTGGAGAAAATGCTGCATGCATGAAATAGCAAGTAGCTCTGCCTTCAGGCTCCTGCCTTGCCTCCCTCCCTCCCTTGGTGATAAACTGTGACTTGGAACTGGAAGACAAACCAAACCCTTTCCTTCCCTAAGTTGTCTTTGGCCAGCGTGTTTAGTCTCTGCAAGGGAAAGGCAACTAGAACAGCTTCTTAAAACCTGAGTCAGATTGCCTGCAGCAAGCAATGGCTCCTCTCCACTTCACTTAAACCGAAGTGTTCATTGCCTCCTGTTATACGACACTTTTCTCTGGCCATAACAAGATGCCATTCTTGGACTTTGCTCCGTAGCCATGGCAACTAGAGCAGTACAACACACTGGTAACCAGGTCTGTGGCAATGGGGCTGGAGCTACTGACCCTTCTGAAGGGGTCATCAGACCTTTGCCTTGGCGTTCCAGCCATTGATCTTTCTGCAGCGGCAAGTGACCTTGGGAGATACCGGAATACACGAGAAGAGAAAGGCTAATTAAAAGCGGGAACTTGGATGAGGTCGTGATGGGGTGGGACTTGGTGGTGATGCAATCGCTAGGAATCACCCCTATTCTTGTAAGCAGCTTCTCACCTGTGCTCTGCAGGAAAACCAGCAGACTCCTTGGTCCCACTCAGATGGACGTTTCAGGCGCCACACCTGTCTAGGCTGATGAGACGTCTGCTTGCATCTACCCCGCAGCCCCTGCATGGCCTGACCATTGTTCTTGGTCCGCCCCTCCCAGCACTGTCCCCGCTCCCTTGACTCCAGTGGAAGTTCATCATTTTTGTGTTGGCATTTTCCCTCTGTCTGGACAGGACAGACAGACACACTTCCCCAGTTTTGGGTCTCGCTGCGGGAATCTTGGAGAGAGGGAGCTCCACAGTGGAGATTTGGCCCCACGTGTTAGGCCTGTGTGGCCTCCAGGTCAGCTTTACTTTCCCTGTTTCCTCTTCTGTGGAACTAGCTGGCAGCTTCACAAGGCCCAGGCTGACCTCAGCTGTGAGAAGACAGACAGAAATTGGACATCATGAGATCATGACCTCAGAAGCAGCTAGTTCAGTCTCCCCTCCTTCCCGCCTTTCTTCTACACTTCCTCTCCCCACCCCCATCTACCCCCTCCTCTTCATTATTTTCTGGTGTTAGCGGTGGAACTCAGGGTGAACTGTGATACCACAGTGGCAGGCCAGCGAAGTGATAGCTCCCATTGTCAGAGGCCCCCAGAAACTTAGAGGCAGAGCTGTGAGATGTTTTGGAGCTTGACTAACTGACAGAATAATTTCCTGAACATCTATTGAGCCTCTTGTGTGTCCTGAGTTGTGAACAGAATTTTGTTGAGGAACTCTTGCCTCGGTAGGGTAAAGAGGCCGGTCCCAAGGTGCTCACCATGTAATGGGTTCACAGCCTGAACTCAGAGCTACAGATGGGAAGATGTGAGACCCAAGATGTGAAAGATCAAGACACGCTCCACAGAGGTGACTGTCTGGGTTTTGCTGCATGAGTTAGTCAGGCAAGACAAAGTACAGTATTTCCAACAACAGACCTAGATGTACACACAGGACTGAGTCCCAGAGCTGAGAAGGCGTGGAGAAGCATGACAGTAGCGTGACAGACTATTGTTTACACTGTGAAGATGTGTCTCTGTCTAAGACACCTTCTGGTTGGTTTAATAAACACTAAATGGCCAATAGCTAGGCAGGAGTGGTTAGGCGGGACTTCCGGGAAGAGAGAGGAACTTGGGCTGGATCTAGGTGCCCGAAAGAGACGCCTGAAGAAGTCGAGCATACAGCACAGAGGAGAGATAACTGAGCCACGTGACAGAGGCGGCCTAATAGAAACAAAAAGCCTAAGCTAAGGCCAACTTTCCATAGTTAATAGTAAGTCTTTGTGCTGATTTTTCTGAGCTGGAGACCCAAAGGAAAGTTTGACCACACAGGAGCTTCAAGGCCATGGAAGAGAGGAATAGAGAATGGAGCATAGATAACAGAACATACCAGGCTTGGGTTCTGACAAAGAGCCGATTATTTTGTCGCAATGAGAGTGCATGTTTGGGGCAGAGTCTGGGGATGATGACAGATCATCAGCTGTGGGCAATTAGAGCTGGATTTTGTGATGTCAACGTCCCTGGGCTCTGGAATATGAATACGCTGAGGTCAAAGGTGGCATTGGTGCCCAAAGCCACCCAAGGCAGCAGCTCCCACCTAGTCTGACAGGGGATGGGGGACAGGTTTGAGGTTGATCAGCCCCTGGGGCCTATGGTGACACCCCTCTCCATATCTTCCTTGGTGGGGACAGTAATCCTCATCGTACACTTTCTTTTCCCAGTGTGTGACCCTGGTTGTGTTGTTGCCCCCTGGATGGGTGTGATAGATGCTACAATGGCTCCAAATTTACAAGGGTACCAAGGAGGAAGAGGGCAGCTGTCACCAGGAGTCCTTTCTACCAGCTGGCTGTTGGCAAAGGTGGAGAAACCGAGGCACATAACTTGCTTCATCAAACCCGGTGAGTTCTGGATAGCAGAAGCCTCTAGGACTCAAGTCTCATGCCTCTCTCTAGCCCAACACAGTGGCATGGGCACACTCCCATGAGGGTCTCCTGGGAATATGCTGGGCAGCCCTGAGGAAGGTCAGGCTTGCCTAACCTCCCATCTCCAGAAAGCCTCTGTCCTTAGGTACAGCTGGGAGCTTTGATGTCAGGCCTGGCTTGGGAGCTAGCACAGCAATGGCCCAGGGCCCCGATGGGTGTATGGAGGAGCTGGACTAAGTCACAGACCCTGTCTTTCCAGACCCTGAGCATGGCCTGAGCCAGCCTTAGCAGTGCTTAAGACTGGACCTTTCAAAGGCCTCAAGCCCCAGTGCTTAACCAATTGAACACACTACCAAAGAGTTAGGATCACTCTGGAAGCTCAGTTCCCCTTAGGCACACACACACACACACACACACACACACACACACCACACACACACACACAACCAATGTCAAATGAGGCTCACACAGCTGTTTAGCAAACAGGAAGCAGCACCCACTGTGGGCCCTGTTTGGCCAGCCCTACCAGAGAACGAGCAATGAGATCAGTGTGTTTTCCCTCTGAGGCTCTTCCAGAACATCTGCGCTCTCTCTCTAATTGATACTAATGCCTGCTCACTGTGTGACATTTACAAAGTTCAAAGAGCTAAAAGAGGAGAGGGAAAGCCACTCTGAAAATCACCAGTAGAGAGCAACTGTTGACATCTCCCCTGCCCTGCTCTATTATATCTGGGTAACTGCAAACTTGCATAGCTGTGCATTGCGTTCCTAAAAACAGACTCACTACATCATTCCAGACCTGTGTTTTGAGGGCCTCCTCTGTGCTGAGTACGTGTCAGGTGATGGACAGGAAGGACATGGTGTCTACTTCAGTGAGAGTTGCCATGTGACGTGTGAGCCACCTGTCCCCTTTCGATGTGTCTACTGCTTTTCAAGCTGCTTGCGTTTCTGCAGCGTGCGAACGCGGTCTAGAATTTCATGCAATAGATGTGCTCTTTTTTATCCATCTCATTTTATCGCACACTTAAGTTGCTCGTCTTTGTGTTCATTGCTGCAAACAGAGACATCCCTGTAGCCGGAGGGTCATGTGGTGTAGGCTGACTCATTAAGTGTCCATTTCAACCTCCTCTGTCTGCTTTCTGGCATGCAGAGTCCAGAAGGAGAAAGAAGGTATTTCCCAGACTCCTTTGCATCTAGAGTTTGGAGGTCAACTAGGTTATGTCTGTTAAAATGCAACTGTGGAGGCCTGGAAGCGGGAGGGGGGGGGCGGCAG
Source organism: Microtus ochrogaster (assembly GCF_000317375.1). Taxonomy (NCBI): domain Eukaryota; kingdom Metazoa; phylum Chordata; class Mammalia; order Rodentia; family Cricetidae; genus Microtus; species Microtus ochrogaster. Next base: position 20,089,086 of record NC_022033.1, on the reverse strand, counting down.
AGAGATGGCTCAGCAGTTAAGAGTATTTCCTGTTTCTTCAGAGGCCCTGGGTTCAGTTCCCAGCAACTATGTCAGTTGTTTCTTCCCAACTGCCTGTGACTCCTGTACACACACGAGAGGCGGGGGGAAGCACATATACATAAATTAAATCTTAAATACTGGCATGGAACGGACATATAAATCCCAGCAACTGGAAGACAAAATCAAGATTCTTGGCCCAACTTTGAGTCCTGTCAGAGCTCATAGTAAGACCCTATCTCTGAAAACGAACAAGCAAGCACTTGTGTGACATTCAAAGACAAAGGAAGGTAGAAGTGACCTCTTCACATTCGTGGGGGTGGAGGCGTTGAAACTTTTTGTGTCTGGGTCTCGGTTACCAGCTCCTGGGCTAAGCAGTGATTTGGGGGTTCCAGCACTATCTCTGATCCTTAGATAAGAACTAAACACACACATTCCCAAAGATGATCCCTAATCTGGGCTGTCAGCAGAGAGAATGGCTTTTCTAAACAAGCCAGCTTTGCGGTGACATCTGAGAGCCAGTCCTAAAGGTCCAGGGTCACTTCACCAGGTCTTTCGATGATTTCGCAAGAACCCAGTTTCCTGTATTAGATTACTTTCTGTTTAGGGCAGTATATGTGGTTTTTCTGGGCTCTGGGTGTGAACCCCCAGTAAGAGCCTGTCAACAACTCTCTCTTCAGAATAAATTTCTGCCTGTGTAGACTTAGGTCAGGCTTCCTCATTCCCTCGGTTGTTTTTGAGATGTGAGGTACCTGCCGAAAAATTGTACCACCACTGAGCCTCATAGATTACAGAGCTTAGCTCTCCATTGTCATCAGTATTAGGATACTGTCTTACTTCCGGAACAGGCTTCAGCGAACGGCGGCGGCACACATCTGTTACCCTAGGCTGAGTTATTTGGCTTTCTTCCCAGCTGTAAATGTCTTTATGCAGCCTGGATATAAATTCCCTGAGAAGCTAGGTGCTTTTCCGAGCATTTTTCTCTCATTTCGTGCAATGCCTTTTGACTTCCTTGATGATACTGTTTGTAGAATAAACGTATTGTTGTTGTTTGTTTATTTTATTATCTATTTATTTATTTTGAAAGCAGGCCTCACTATGTAGCCCTGGCTGTCCTGGAACTCACAGAGATCCTCCTGCCCCTGCCTACCGAGTGCTGGGTTTAAAGGTGTGCGCCACTAACCTGGCCAAGCAAGCACTATCTCTGTACCTTCTATCCAGCTCTGCATAAGGACTTCATTGCTGAGTCCATCGATTTTCTCCTCTTGCTGTTTGTATTGTGCTTTTTGGTCTAGTATCTAAGAAGCCTTAGATAAACCCCTTCTTGTGCAGGTCTGCTCTTAAGTTCCCTGGGGGTGGGGGTTTCAGCGTTTGTTGAGGTCCACGGCTCATGTTGAGTTGTTTTGTGCACACGGTATGACAGATGCAGATACCCCACTCAGCTAAACCAATCCATTCAAACACTGTTCCCCTGGGCTGAGTGGGCTTGGCTCGCTGTAGAAAATCAGATTTACAGGTTTATTTCCGAATGTTTACTCCTATTCCCTAATCTATGTCTGTTCTTCTGCCATCTCACACAGTCTTGATTACTTTTGTTTTGTCATTTTAAAAGTGGGAAGCATCAACCTTCTAACTGGACTCATCTTTCAGGGCTGGAAGCTGAGTCTACTGCCACAAACCTGTAATCCCAGCAGTCAGGAGATGGAAGCAGGAGGATCAGAAGTTCAAGGCCATCCTCCCACTGCGTACCAAGTTCCAGACCAACTGGGCTACATGAGATCCCAGTTCAAAACAAAACAGCTCACTCTCACTGTTTGGGGTCCCTTGCAATCCTGTGTGAAATCTAAGACCATGTCTCTTACTGTTAAAAGACAGAAAGAAAGAAGGAAAGAAAGAAAGAAAGAAAGAAAGAAAGAAAGAAAGAAAGAAAGAAAAGGAAAGGAAAGAGAAACCAGCTGGAAGTTTTAACGTTAACTTTAGCATCTTATTATATTGCTGTGTGTATACGTGGGTGCGTGTGGCTGGCTAATTTTAGGGTGTAGGCATGTATGTCACCAGAGATCAACCAAAGTTGTCGTTCATCAGCAGTCATCCATTTTGTTTTTCTGAGACAGTCTTTTGCTGACTGACTTGGAGCTTGCTGGCCCCAGGGATCCACCCGTCTCCTTCCCAGGGCTGGGATTAAAAGTTCAAACCACTGTGCCCAGAATTTTTTTAAAAGTTTATGTAGTTAGTTAGTCATTTAGCTAGGCAGCATGTAGGGAGGTGGGACACTCGTGTGGCCTGGCACTCCTGCGGAGAACGGGGGACAGATCTCAGGAGTGAGTTTTTCCCTGCCTCCATGACTGCCTCTCTCTGCCCAGAGCCTCCCCCCCCCACCCCGTCCCTCTCCACCCCCTGCTTCAGTGAGGCCCTGTGGTTTTTACTATATAAGCCATGAACTTTGACCACATTTGTCCCTAAGTATTTTATTCTTCTGGATGCTATTGGAACTGAAGGTCCTTTCATTTCAGACTATTCTCTGCCAGTGTGTAGAAATGCCATTGATTTTGTATATTGATCTTTTGTCCCTCAAGCCTACTGAACTGGCTCACGAGCTCTAATAATCTCCTCCTGGTCCCTTGCCGTTTTCCCTATATAAGCTTATAGATATCTGCAAACAGAGATATTTTTGTTTTGTTTATTTGTACTTTGCTCTTTGAGACAGGGTCAAGGTGTGTAGCCTGGGCTGGCCTTGAGCTAGTAATCCTCCTGCCTCAGCATCCCAAGTGCTGGATTCCAGGGATACTCCACTGTGCCTAGCTGTACCCTCGCCCAGGTCACTGTGAGAATGTACTTTTTAGGAATATCACAGGACCAGCAGAAGAAATGAAGATATTCCAAGCAGATATTTGTGTCTCTCAATATGATTATCAGATTATTGAAGCAATGGACCCCAGAGAAACCGGAATTTTCCCAGGAATCTCTTGCTGGGACAAGGAAAGGCCCTAGCCAGAAGGGGAGTTTGTCTCTGAAAGATTCCACAGGGCTCTAAGGATTCCTTAGACCACCTTGCAGAAACAGACTGAAGCCCAGACACGGCCAGTGGCTAGCTGGACCACAAAGTAACTAGAATTGTTATACATGAGCACAGCTGTTTATACACGTGGGCCTCTGTTTGTAAACTGCCTTCCCTTCAGAACACCCTGCCGGTGGCCATGTCAGAGGAGCAGCAGGTGGCAGTTGACTTCAGGGTGTCAGCTCACCAGGAGGAACGTCTCTGATGGGGGAATGTCAGATAGACAAGACCCTGAGAACACAGACCCCGGAATGTCTTTTGCTTCTGCTGTACCTTTACATGTTTGCGGCTGCCATCTTTCTCTGGTGTCCGTTACGGTGTGAACGGGGGTGGGGAGATTGCCATTGCCCATAAGGCAGTGTGTTTATCTCAAGGATACATCCTGTTCTACCGGGCATTTTTTACCTGTGGATTATTATGAAGATGATTTCTTCCTAAGCTGTACTGTCTAATTGATAATAGTAATGCTAATTGTGATGATAAAAATAAAACAGGGAAGTGTCACACAGCTAGAACACATGAGTTTCTATTGGGGAGCCATGCAGACTGTGGCTTAGGTTAATGGTTAAGAAAAACAATTGAGTCCCAGTAGCCAAGTTAGCTTCAATTCTTTTAACCTTAATGTTGGGAGGTGTGTTCACAGGTTTTAAAGTGCATGATAGCTGAATCAAACTTTGAATATATCTTAAGGTTAGACTAGATGTTTTTGCCAAATTGCTTTAAGGTGAAAAACGCAATAAGACAGTCTAAAGTTTTAGAAAAGCACACAGTTGAGTGAGGAACTCGCTAAGGTCAGGGAACAAGAACAAAGCAGCCCAATTATCATTGGCAGATGTGGCTTTCTTGCTTTGATTGGTTAATTAATCACCCAAGGTGGTGATTAGTTCCTTACACTCATTTTTCCCTTAATCTTCAGATATAAAAAAAAAAAAAAACCTGTTGATGTGTAGGTTTGCACTCTAAATGTTTAAAATAGAGCTGACATTCTTTTTCATAAATAAAAGTTTAGGTTTGTGATTTCTTGATGATTCCTTATAAGATTACCTTTCAAGATAAGTAATAAAGTAACTGTCCCTTTCTTTGTAACTGCAAAATGCAGCCTGCCGGTAAAAGACCTGACTGAGAAGAACACCTTGCTGTCCACATAGTCAGTCTATAACAGGTTGCTTGGGTATGAATGTATGTGGGTTCTTGGGATAATTTGTTTTTCCCCTGTAATGTGTAAAATGTTTACTCACGTAAGGGATGTGGAAAACAAGTTGTGTTTACTGTTTGTTTTGTATTCATGTTCACTTGAAAACCAGAATGTAACCGCATTGTCATTTTTATGTTGTTTGGAAGATTTTGCTGGGCTGTATAAGCTTCCCTGGAAGAAGGGAGTTTCCAGGATCTCTTTTCAATGTGACCACACTGAATAAATCTCTTTCCTGCTTTCCACTATTAGTTTTGGCTCTTGTGAAAAATATTTTAGATTTATTTCTTTTATCATTTTATGTATGAGTGTTTTGTTTATGTATATGAATGTCTATGCATGGTGTCCTTGGAGGTAAGAAGAGGGCCTCGGGTCTCCTGGGACTGGAGTTACAGATGGTAGTGAGCTGCCACATGGATGCTGGGAATCAAACCCAAGTCCTTTGCAAGAGCAACAAGTGCTCTTAACTGCTGAGCCGTCTCTCTAGCTCATAGTCTGAGTATTTTAACTGGCTTGTTGAACACGGGTTGCTGAACCTGGCCTGGGGCTCAGCTTATGATCCCCAGGTTTATAACAAAAGCAGCGCCAGGCGGTGGTGGTGCACGCCTTTAATCCCAGCACTTGGGAGGCAGAGGCAGGTGGATCTCTGTGAGTTCGAGACCAGCCTGGTCTACAAGAGCTAGTTCCAGGACAGGCTCCAAAGCCACAGAGAAACCCTGTCTCAAAAAAAAAAAAAAAATACAAAAGCAGCTACATTTCCCCAGGTTACATTGGCAAGCAGTGGGGGCTCATAGACACACACTCTCCTCGGATCTAGTTCTGACCGGTCTGCTCAAAGAGTGGACAAGGCTTTGCAGTGACCGTAACTCTAATGAGGCTTTTTGGGAGCATTTCCACATTGGCTGGTCTCAAACCTGTCAACCAGAAGCTCCCCTCCCTTTAATAACCGCTTCATTGAATAGCAGCATTGTGCTAGTTCATTTTATGCGTCCACTTGACTAGGTCATGATACCCTAGGTGTGATCCCAGATGTTTCTATGAAAGTCTTTTGTTTTGTTGTTGTTGTTTCAGACAAGATAAACAACATCTAACATTGAAATCAGTCAACTTTGAGTAGAGCCAATGGGCCTTCATTCAATTACTTGGGAGAAATGGAGGTAAAGATACTCATAAACTCACTTGAGATTCAAGCAGCCATGTCACCTCCTGCCTGACTTCAGCCTGGTCTGAAGAGCAAGCCTATATCAATACTCTATCTATCTATCTATCTATCTATCTATCTATCTATCTATCTATCTATCTATCTATCTATCTATCTATTTGTCATCTATGAGCTATAAATATTATCTATTCTAGCATCTATTTCTCAATCCATTTATCTCCTCTGTCTTACACACACACACACACACACACACACACACACACACACACACACAGAGTTCTGCTTTCTACTTCTCTGGAAAACTTTAAGATTGGCATATGCACAAGGAAGTGCTCACAAGCGTGCACTTGTCAAGTTTTTAACATTGTCAGATAGATCAGGAAATGGGGCAACAAGCAAGCACCTTCCTGTAGATCCGTCCCATTTACTTTCAGGGGTCACTGGCCACAAATGCAGGCACCTCCCTTGTATCCGGCAGAACACAATAACCCATGCTGCTCTGGAGCTGTGTCTAGATACAGCCTTGTGTCTGACTCTCCTACTCTCTTCTATGTTGGAGTGTGATCTTTCCATTTGTGTCCATGTGAGCAGTGATGCACGGCTCCTCTTCCTTGCTATAAAGAGCTCATGGGTTTAGGGATTTAGCTTAGTGGTAGAGTGCTTGCTAGCAAGTGCAAGGCCCTGGGCTTGGTGTTCAGCTGGGGGGGGCAGTGCAAAATAATAAAAATAACTTTAGCAGGGCAATGGTGGCACACACCTTTAATCTCAGTACTCGGGATGCAGAGGCAGGTGGATCTTTGTGAGTTTGAGGCCGGCCTCATCTACAAAGCGAGTTCCATATCAGCCGAAGCTGTTACACAGAGAAATCCTGTCTTGAAACCCCTCTCTCACACACATCCCCCAAAGACTTCACAGTGTGCCTCTTCTTGGGGAACACATCCCTTCATCTCTCTTGGGCTGTTTCCCACTTGGGGCTGTTATAAGCGCTGCTAACTCAAACCTTCTGGCATATATAAACAATCTGTTTCTCCTTGAGGTTTTGTTTGGAGACAGGGTCTCTGCAGCTAAGGGTGACCTTGAATCCCTGACCCTCTTCCTTCCACCCTCCAAGCCTGAAATCACAAGTGTCTGTCACCAAGTCCGTTATTTTTTATCAAGTGATTCATCTTTCTTTTCATTTAAATTTTCTGAAATGGAACTCATGGGTGGTAATGCGCACATACTCCAGTGCAGTGTCTCCTCTATCACATACAGAAAGAATAAGATGGAAGCTACCTATAATAAGATAATGTTTTCCAATATATTCTTGGGAACAACCACCAGGAAGGCACAAGAAACAGATCCGACTCAGGGCCTCCCATAATGAGTAAGTTCAGATTCCAAGGTTGTGGGCACCCAGTGACCCTTAGATCCAGGAAGCACAGGACGGTGGAAGGACAGGGGCTTCAGCTGGAAATGAAAATAAAGCCCAGCCGGGCGGTGATAGCGCACGCCTTTAATCCCAGCACTCGGGAGACAGAGTGAGTTCCAGGCTGTCTGGTCTACAGAGCTAGTTTCAGTACAGGTTCCAAAGCTACAGAGAAACCCTGCCTCAAGAAATAAAACAAAAAGAAAAGGAAAAAACCTGACGCCAGGGCGGAATGTAACAGCATGCACCCCTTTGTATGTGAACAGAGGAAGCTGGGAAAGGAGAACATACAGGAAGACACATGGCCACCTGTCACTTGGAGAGTGTCAGCAAGGGGCCCCCAGAGCACAGTGGTGAGCAGTTCCTAACTGATGTCACAAACAGAAAGAGCACCCCGGCTCAGAGACACCTCCAGCTCAGAGGCTAGCGGCACCCCTCATGCGGGATGCTAGGCTGCAGGAGCCGCCTCTCTCCTCCACACCTGCAGTTGGTTTTGCTGTTTGCAGTAATTACAGCCACGCTCAGAACCCTTTTCCTCTAACTCTGCAGCTGGAGACGGTTCAGCTTTTTGACCAGACAGGCCATGTGGAATGAGAAAATGATTCAGAAATTGAGTCACTGTCCTTATCCTATTTCTATTTCCCTGTCCGTAACAACCTGTTCCCTTCCTGTGACTTCCTGTGAAGTCCTTTGGCTCCGCTGTGCGAAAGCCTGGCCTGTTTAGATTTGCAGTGGGCTTTTGTTAGTGGACGTTTGACCGTAGTGAAGGAGTAGGGCGAGGTTCGGTGGGAGGAGAGACTCTTCTGGACATTTTGGGAGACCCAGGATCCCTGATTCTTAGACCCAAAATGTCACTCCAGCCCTTAATTGTTGTGACACACAAAATAACCTTATAAATCGTAAAACGCCCCTCAGAGACCTGCTGACTTAAAGCTCGCACTGCCTCAGAGTCCGACTCTAGCTGGAGGCTGAGTCCAGTCCCCAACTGCTGGAGTCACTCCCTCCCCGTGTTCCAGCTCATCGTACCGGCCCTCCAGTCCTGCCCTCCAGCCCTGCCGCTCCAGGCCTTTGGACATTTTGGTTCTCATGTCCTATGACATATCGCTTCTCATGACTCAGCTTTCTATTTCCAAGCAATCTACAGACAATTTGTTGACCTCAGAGAGTGAGCCTGTGCTTCATCGACCTGTTCTGAGGAAAAGCGTGGTTGGATGCTAGAGGTTCGGGGTGGACACAGCGTAGCTCTGAGTGGAGAAGGGGTTTGACCAGGATGGCTCAGTGAATCAGCATCGCCCGGACCCAGCAGTCTGCCTTAGGGTTAACCTATTCCAGGCCCCTGGGGAGAGGTTAATTCCTCTGATAGTGACTCAGTAGCCTGGAGTAGGACCACACACTGCTCAGATCTGGCCTAAAAAGGGGTGGAATCCAGGGACCTGCTTCGGCCAAGTGCACGGTGTCCACTGGCTTATTGCAACACCTGGCTTGATGCCATTGAAGGGCTGTGAGCCAGAACTTTGCAGAGGGGATACAGAGAACAACCCTGCCTGATTAGAGACTCCAGCAGATGCCAATCAGGCGTCAGTGTCAGATGGTGGCTAGGGCAAGACTGGCATGTGAACCCCACAGTGCCCTGGACTCAGTTTTCCCATCAGTATAGTGGAGCAACCCCTCCAAGTTGGTTGATACCAACTTGGCAGAAGCTTTCATCACCTAGGAGACGAACCTGAGACTGAGTTAACTGAAGAGGGGAGCCCCAGCCCTGGTGTGGGTGGCAACATGCCATGCATTGGAATCCTAAGAAACTGAGTGCATATGTTCCTCACTCTCTGATTCCTGACAGTGGATGCAACGTGACCCACCACCTTCAGCTCCTGCCCTCCCCAACCTGCGTCCTCCCCACTGTGATGGAGTGCACGTTCTATGAGTCAAATAAATCCTTCCTTCCTTAAGTTGCTTTTGGTATGTATTTGGTTAAGGTGACAAGAAACACAATCATTATACCCCTCCCTTGCTTACCTCCTAGAAGCTATTGTGAGAATCTGAGGAAGCCTTGGCCATTTAGCCTGTTTAAAGCCATGCCAAAGATGCTGACTTGTTCTGAGATGAGAGCCAGTGAAGCAGTCAGAGCTGTAGGGAACAATGCACCTTAGTCAGGTTTTAGCGGAAGGCTCTTGATGCTGGGGGAGGGGGCAGAAAGCACTGAGGGGAGCCTTGAAACCACTGGGCAAATGAGGGGCTACAGCCAGAATCCAGATGTGAGATCATGATGCAGCAGATGTGGAAGGGTCAGAGCTCAGGTTCTGGGCATCTTCAGTGTGGTGTGAGAGACAGCTGCCAAAACAAAATGGGAGGATTCTAACCTAAGCAGAAGGCAACTCTCACTGTCTGGGACAGGGAGGTACTGAAGGAGGCTTAACCCTGGGCATGGGAAGTGTGAGTTGCCTCAGACACCCAAGTGGGAATATCCAGTCTATCATAATTGAACAAATAAGACTGCTGTCCCTCCCTGGTTAGCGAGTGACCTCAACATTTTGTATTCAACTTTCTGAGGAAGGGCAGTGTGGTCATAACATGAACGTCTCTCTTGCGAGCACCCATCCTATGGGCACTGTTATTTCTCTCTACTGGGCTCCTTGGTGGGTTGGCCTCCCCTCCCGTCAACTTCTCCTTATGTCCCAGCTCCAATCTGCCTCTTCGTGCTGTGTTTCCTCTGAGATGCCCCAGGGAACTCCTGGAAGCCCAAAGAGCACTCAGTGGTCTAGACACTTGGTACTTAAAATGAGACAGTCTGGGGCTGGAGAGATGGCTCAGTGGTTGACAGCAATGGCTGCTCTTCCAGAGGACCAGGGATTGGTTCCCAGCACCCACATGGTGGTCTGTAGCTCCAGTCCAGGAGATCCAACACCCACCTCTGTCCTCTGTAGGCACCAGGTATGCATGTGGTACACAGACATACATGCAGACAAAACACCCATACAAATAAATAAATAACACTTCATTTCAAAATAAAAATCGCCAGGCAGTGGTGGCGCATGCCTCTAATCCCAGCACTCGGGAGGCAGAGGCAGGCGGATCTCTGTGAGTTCGAGGCCAGCCTGGTCTACAGAGCGAGTTCCAGGACAGGATCCAAAGCTACAGAGAAACCCCATCTCGAAAAACCAAAACAAAATGAAAACAAAACGCAAAAATAAAGTCAAGACTATTCCCTAGCCCCCTTCTGCATCTGTATGATGAGCAACAAGCAAGAGTATTTTCCTGCTCTACGGCGGTGGTGTTCGCCTTTAATCCCAGCACTCAGGAGTCAGAGGCTGGCAGATCTCTGAGTTTGAGGTCAGCCTGGGCTTGGTCTACAAAGCAAGTTCCAGGACAGCCAGAGCTACACAGAGAAATCCTGCCCTAAAAACCAAAAAGGAAAAAACAACGATAAAAAAAAAAAGCAAACAAAAAAAAAAAAAGAAAGAAAAGAAAAGATAAAGAGTAAGGTTATTTCCTTAGTGATTGCGTATTCACACAGGCCTCAGAACCACCTCATTGACAAACCTGTGTCCTCTTCTTTAAAGGGCCATTGGCTCACCCTGACAGCAGGGTAGCAATGACCAGAATGAGGCTCTCACTATATCTTCCTGCCCCTGAGTCAGAGATTGACAGCTCCTGGAGCTCCTTGGCTGCCCAGTCACCCGGGGCTCTGAAAGCACCTACCAGAGCCCAGACGATTCTGAGTCCTGGTCTCACGGTCTCGTGCAGGAGAGGGAAGTCGGGTCTAAACCCGGCTGTGGCATTTCCATGTCACTCAGCAACGTGGGTCTCAGCTGGGACTGGGACCTGGGTTCATCCTTGGTCCGGACTGTCTTCTGATGCAGGCATCCCCTCCCCCTCTTCCTGCTAATCTGTTGTCTTCCCTCCTTCCTTCCCTCCCTCCCTCCC
>NC_022033.1:20039141-20078034 GCF_000317375.1 Microtus ochrogaster | reverse complement strand
ACCACCGCCCGGCCATCTTCCTGGTTTTATTCAGCCAACCAGCCAGACCTTTACAAGCAGGCAAGGCTGCCTGAGTGTAGCCTCCCTGGAGATCTGCTGTGTGAACTGTGCTCATAAGTAAACAAATGTGTCTCCAGACCTCTCAGCAAAGCAACCTTCAGGCTACCATTAACCCATTTTACAGATGCGAGCACTGAGAAAGGCTATAAAACAGATCTGGGATTCAAAACAGCAGCCTCAGTCCAGGCTCTGCTGTCCAGAACCTTGTCCTGCGGCAATCGATCCATCACAATGGTCAACACTCCAGCAACCCCAAGCTGGAGCCACTGCACTCCTGTGGTTCAGGAGAGCCAGGCCTCTTGGAATTGCTTCCAGCGGAGACAAGTCCAGGCAAAAAGTTGAAGAGGCCAAAACAAACCTAGTGAGTTAGGTATCTGGAAGGGTGACTGGGGACAGACCAGATAAAGCTTGGCTGAATCAGGGAGGGGTCACCAAGGAAGCCAGCAGCACAGTCCCACTAGAGACCTCTGTGGCAAAGCCATGTCCCCAGGGCCATCTGGTTCCACCCCAACTCCAGTCCCTGTCAATGAAAGAGACCCCCCCTTTCTCTCTCTGACTACGTAATTTGGCCTTTTATTGTCCCCAGATGTAAGAAACAGGAGAAAGGGCCCCAGAATGCCAGCAAGGACTTCTGGGCTACTCGTTCATCAAGTCGGGACATGGATGTAGAGAAGTGGTTTGCCCATAGCTAACCAGCTACTACAGTCGGCCTCACAGCAGACAGTCGGCCTCACAGTGGACAGGCAGACTTGCAGCAGACAGCTGCCCTTCTCACCCACTGGTGCTGAGCCACAGGCTGAGATGGAAAAGCTGGTGGTGGCTGGATCCTGGTATCATTGCTGGCATCATTCCTTCACTCACAGACCTTTGTTAGGCCCTAACCCCAACTCACTGTACTCCCAGCCTGAGGCCAGGCCACTGGACCAGCAGGATCCCCTGAACACAAGCTAGTCCCAAGGCCCCAGACAGACATGTCAAGAGGCCGGGGATACACATACCCCTAGTGATCAGACCGCTTGCCTGCCGTGCCAATGGCCTGCGTCAGCTCTCAGGCAGTTGGAGTTTGGGTAGTGTCATAGACATGTGCAAATGTGCTGGACAAGGGGCAGACTGCAACCTGAGGTGGAGTGGTCAGAGAGGCCTTCCAGATGGCACTGGGGTACCCTGCAGGGAAGTAGGCACCAGCTGGGGAGGCAAGTGGGACTGGCAGGTGCCAAGGCCTGGACAAGCCGAGAATGGTTTCCTGGGAACAGAGGAAGCATGGCCTCTGAGCCCAGACACTCAGACCAGAAGATGTTGAACACTGAGCTGAGGACACTTGGCAGAGGAGGAAGATGAAGGTCAGGGAGTTTCCATGGTCCTTCCTGGACCAGACATCTAACAGCTGGCACATCCAGGCTCAGGGACAGGGCAGCTTCCTGATCTGGTGGTATGCGTGAGTGTCTCCGTATGCAGCCGGGCAGAGGCTATCTGGATTCGGAATATAGCGATAATGGCCATGGGGCGATGTGCCCACTGTGAACACAACAAGACCTTGCCATGTCGTCTGCAGTACACAGGGATGGCAAAGAGCCATTTGATTCTAGGCCAGTGTTTGTGGTCCCCTGACTGAAAAGCGCTTCTGACCCGTCTCCCCCCATTTCTGAGCACATACATTGCGCATTCATCCAGTGTACCCAGAGTGCCCTGGGCTTGGGAGGGGGGATAGCGAGCAACAAGGCCAGGCAATGCATCTCGAGGAATTGTATGCGCAACTGGGTGACTGACATCAGAGTCACTGAGGAAACGTGGCCAATGAAGGGGAAGAGCGCGGTTTCCTGAGAACAGAGGATGTTGACCCTAGTGCTTCAAAGAGGCCTTCCTGGGAAGAAATGACCTCCAGGGTGAGCGGCAGGCAGAAAGGTTATACTCAGGCAGAAAAGAGCAGTCAGCAGCTGTACTTCCTCTGACTGCTCAGTCCTGAGCCTCAGTTTACCGTCTGTCTGCACAGGAGAACTTAGACTGAAGGGCTATCTTGACTCACACGTCCGCTGAGTCATGAAATTGACCATCTTCCCTGCTGTCTCAGGATTCTCTGCTCCTCTGATCTCAAAGTCCCCGTGGTCACCTTGCAACCCTGCCCTCCCCCCACCTCATGAGGGCCCCTCGAATCTGCCTGGAAATGCCACCAACTTGCTCAGGTTCCCCTAAGGCCGATGGCTGGCCTCTCTGCTCAGGAAATGTCAGCCAAGGGGCACACTGACCTGGGGTCAAGGCTTTCGGAGAGTTTTCCACAGAAAAACTGGCTTTGGTGACATCAAGACTGGGCAGCTGTCATCATCGCTGCCCTGTCACGTCTCAATTTTATCAGGCTTGGAAGTGTTTAGCCTTCTGATGAAAGTGTGCAGAGTCACACACTGATCACAGGCCAAGCAGAGCTGTGAGCCCTAGGGTACCTCTGGCCCCGTGGTGCTTACATCCTGCCGAAACAAGCAGTGTGGGCAAACGACCAGGCAGGTGCTACCACACCTGCTCACACCTGCTCACACCTGCTCACACTTTAACAGCAAAAGGAATGAGGACAGAAGCTAGAGGAGGGCTGAAGAGATGGCTCAGTCAGCAAAGAACTTGCTGTGTGAGGATGAGGGCCCGAGTTCAGGTCCCCAGCACTCCCATAAAAGCCGAGACTGGCAGTGTGTGTCTGCGATCTCAGCTGGGAAAAAAGAGACTAGTTCACTGGCCGGCAAACCGGCCTGATTCAGATACAGAAAGAGTGGGGTATCTTTGAGAATGACGGGGCTTTCTCAGCAGAAACTCTAAAGTTGCCCAAGCTGGCCTGAGCAAATGACTTTGGTGTTCTTGTATCAAGATTTGAAAAAAAAAAAAAAAAGTCAGGCGGTGGTGGCCCACACCTTTAATCCCAGCACTTAGGAGGCAGAGGCAGGCGAATCTCTGTGAGTTCAAGGCCAGCCTGGTATACAGGGGGCTAGTTCCAGGACAGCCAGGACTGTTACACAGAGGAAACCCTGTCTCGAAAAGCACCCCCCCCCAAAAAAAAAATTGAAAAAATTGAAAAAAAATCAGTGGGCCATAGAGAAGAACTTTTTAAAGGACATATCAGGAACTGGGGCGAGCTATGGGAGGGGTGCACTGTCAACCCGCTGGCCTACCAAGTGTCTGCTGCCTGTTCTGTTTCAGTCACCTCGTGGGGTGACTTTTCTTTTTTTTTTTTAGTTTTTCGAGACAGACTTTCTCTGTAGCTTTGGAGCCTGTCCTGACACTAGCTCTTGTAGACCAGGCTGGCCTCGAACTCACAGAGATCTGCCTGCCTCTGCCTCCCGAGTACTGGGATTAAAGGCATGCACCACCACCGCCCGGCATGGGGTGACTTTTCAACCTCCAGGCAGGAGTGTTCATTTAGGAGCTGACACAACAGGAACGAGACCCTCCTGGCACTCTTGCTTTCAGCAAGGACATTCTGGCAATGGCTGCTTCTGAGTCCTCACCCTACCGGACGGCTTTCCAATGCCTGTTCATCAGTCCCGTGAGCTCAAGATTCAGAGAGAGGCCATGCTTCAATGTCAGCCTCTGGCCTCCATACGAGTATTCACGCATCTACCCCAACACACAGGCACGAAGTGAGAAAGTCACAGAAGACCTTTCTCAAGAGGCTAACAGAGGGCCTGGAGAGATGGTTCAGTGGTTAAGAACACTGCCTGGTTTTCCAGAGGGACCTGGGTTCAATTCCCAGCACCCACGTGGCAGCTCATAACTAAAACTCCGGTTCCAGGTGACCTGATGGACACATGCACAGGCAAAACACCAATGCAACATGAAATAAAAATAGATTATTTTAAATTAAAAACAAAAAGGCAATCGGTGCTCCCTCAGCAGGTATCTCTTGCAGAGAACCCAGCACCCACACGGTGGAACACAACTATCTGTAAGCACAGTTCTAGGTGACACCATGCCCTCTTCTGGTTTCCATGGGCACCAGGTACACACACACACATGTATAGCCAAACATTCAAATATGTAAAATATGTAAATCTTAAAACTTTTAAAGAAAGAGCCAAAGGAAACAAGAAAGCTATGTGATCTGGGGAGCATGCACCAAGCTTGGGGTGTGTGTGGGAGTGTAAGCATAAAAGACTAAGACAGGCAAGCACTGTGAGTGTGTGTGTGTGTGTCTGTCTGTCTTGAGTTAAACAGGGTTGCACAGCACAATGTATTCTTTGAGACTAAGGCTTCTTATGTAGCCCAGGCTAGCCTCAAGTTGTGCTCCTCCTATCTCAGTCTCTTAAAGTCCTAGAATTATGGGCATGTGCCACCTGCCCAAGGATATTTTTTTGTCATGTATTCTATACATATGTGAGTGAGTATGTGTGTATGTGAGAGAGACAGAGACAGAGACAGAGACTCAGAGAGAAGCACTATCCCCCTTTGCCTCCCTCACCTCCTTCCTGGCATCAAGATAAAGAGGGGGAAATCACAGATGATTAGAGGATTCTGAAGTGCAAGTAAAATAGCGCCTCAGTGAGCGCATTATGCAAATCAGCGAGCACATTATGCAAATCTATGCAATTAACATCACCAATGAGGTGAAGCCTGGGGCCAAGAACCTCACTTCTGGGGGGCAGGTTCAGCTCCACTCTTGCTGGCCTCCCAGTGCCGGAAACTTCTCAGGATGGAAGAGACAGAGTGGACTGGGCTCGGGTGTGACTCAGACAGAGCTGTACATTTTATTATATGGAGAAGGGGTGGACATTGTTGCATTTTCTGGGCAAGCGTGGAAGCATCTGGCATGCGTGGCCCCTTTGTGCAGGGCTCTGGGCAGAACTCCCTCTCAATAAGAAGTCGAGTTTTGTTACCGAGTGTGGTACAGTGAGCTACGGAGGGAGGGTCATGGTCAGTCCTAAGTCAGGCCTGCGGTGACTCCTGGGTCTGATCTGCTACACGCTTATCCTGTGAAGGGCAGTTACTGTCACCTGTCTTTTACTTGTTCTGCACCCATGTTGTTAGCTGGGTGACTCAGTCATTGGATATAGGGCCCTCATCACCCGCAGGCACGGGCCAGAAACACTTCCCTGTGGCCCTCAGCGCGGCCTCTTTGAGGATTAGGTCAAACTTCCTTATAGCTTGGTGGCCAGGCTCCAAGACAGTCAAACAGAAGTGCATTTTTATAGCCTAGCTTTGAAGTCACACAGTGTCACACTGAGGGCACGCTCTCCTCAAAGCAGTCACAAAGGGAAGAGACACAGACCCCCACCTGCACAGTCATGGAGCCAGTGTCAAAAGGCTGGGTGGAATGAGAGGTGCCCACTGTCGTGGGCAGCTTGGGACAATGTCATCCACCTTACCTAGAGAGTGAGGACCCCGAAGTGGGGTCTGGGTCACATTAGTTCTGTCAGTGATTGCCTGAGACAGGCCTGTGAGACCCTTTCGTGGGCCAGGTCTGTCCAGCACAAGCCTGGACTTTCTTGCACAGAGAACTCAGAGCTGTGTGCCTTGGCCACTGGCCCTGAGGAGCCTTTCGTTGCAAACAATGGAGTAAAAGCCCCCGCCTACACATCTTCCTGTGACCCAGCAGCTGGCGCAGCCTTGGCGAAGGAGACTCGGAAACGGTGATGCAGACAGCTAGGAAAGCCTCCCTGGCCACAGGGTGTGACCACAATGAGGGCGAGAGGGTGGAGCATGGACCTTTGGAGTACAACAAGGGAAACAAGGCTTCAGGGAGATGTTGGGGCACACGGGTCATTGCTGAATCCTGAGGTTCCGGCTGTCGGGCCTCCAGGAAAGTGGGAACCCCTGCCTAGGCCCGTGGTAAGTGGGCTGGGGCTCCCTGTTGCAACCTGTTGCCGAACTCTGGCTGCAGAGGGCTTGCCAGGGCCTTCTGATTGGGATGACCCTGGACTCAGGGGGGCTTACCTGGAGGGTTGGGGGGGCGGAGTGGGGGCAGGTGGGTGGAGAAGATGGTATTGCCGGCCTGGGGGAATGGGACTGGCCTGACAGTGTCCTGGCCTGGGGGAGTGGTGCTGGTCTGGTGGGCAGGGCTGACCTGGTAGGCGGGGCTGGCAGGGGAGGGGGTGCTGGCCTGGTGGGTTTGCCTACGGCAAGACACAAACCCATTGTGCTGGTTCAGCGGAGGAAAGGGTTCCGTATTCTCTGAAAATGATTCTGTCGCGCTTCCTGCCTCTCTGAGCATCCTCCACGCTGCCTTATCCAAGCCGCAAACCATGATTTATAGTCTCTGTTTTCGGTAGAAGAGTGACTTACTTACAGAGAGAAGGAAAGGTTGAGCTGGATGGGAACCCCGAAGTCTGGCTGTCACACTCAAGGGCGTGTTTGTGGGAGGCCCTCCCTCGGGGGTACTGGAGCGATGGGATGTTCCCAAACTTTGTTCAGCATGCTGGAGTTTCCAGGCCACTGAACACTAGTGCTCCCAAGAGACCCGCCTGGATGTGGCTTCCTCTGCCGGGCTTCTGCGACACTGTGAGTTGTACTGGCCCTCTACCCCCAGCCACCCTGTCCTGTGTAACTGCCCCTTTAACAGAAGGGTAAACCGAGGCTGACAGGAAATCAGTTCTCCCTTAAGGGTCGGGGGAAGCTGCAGCTGGGATGTGTTGACTTTCTGCCCACGCCCCCGTCTCCACAGTGGCTAGATGCGTGGGAACCACAGAAAGCCAGGCCAGTCAGCAGCTGTTCCTTGCAGATCAGCTGGTCAGTCTCTGACTCATCTTGCCTCCCAGTGGCCCTGTCCCCATCTCCCTACACAGCCTTGTTCCTCAGGCATGAGAATGGCACCAGGCCTGTCCCCCTGCTTCTCCCCAGAACCCAGGGAGACACCAGATGGGCTGGGCATCCACGCGATTTGCTGGCCAAATTGGAACACTTTTGGGAGTCACTGATAATTACACAGGGATTGGGCATGGCAAATAGTGTCTGCCACCCTGCCAGATAGTCATTGCTTAACTCACATATCAGAACTCGGGTCTTGGCCACAGAACAGAGCCAGAGAGCACAGGGGCAGAAGTGGACTTGAGAACCCCGCCCCCTGAGGGGAATCCAAGTCTATGAGAGACTGTGGAGGGCTGTGTGAGATGAGCCTACATTCACAGCCTGCTTCTGCCACCTGTGGGCTGTGTGAGCTCAAGCATGTTACTTAACCTCGCTGACCCTTGCTTTCCCCATTCATAAAATTACCACAGGACAGTAGTAGCCGCTATGAGATGGGATAATACAAATAAATTGACCACAGTCGCATGTACTAAGTAAATAAGAAGCCATTGCTATTTTGTGAGAATTTAAGATTATTGATTGGTGTATCCTAAGAAAACGGAACATTAAAAATCTTAGCTACAGCCCTGACCTTGACTTAGGCACAGAACCGTGGGAATGAAGGCCAGGTGAAGGAAGTTGGAGAGCTGGGCATAAAGGTCAGAGGCTTACACACTATGGGTCCAGAGTGGACTTCTCCGTGGGGCAAGGACATCAGGGTGGGATTCCAGAAGAAGGCAGCCTCTGGGCAGGGACACAGTCAGGCCTCTTTGGAATGTTAAGCCACACGTCAGGAGGGTCACCCGTCACAATCCACAGAAGGAAAACCCGCTGCATTCTGCTTCTTGTTGAGACAAAGTCTTGCTCTGCAACCCAGGCTGGCTTTGAACTCCTGCCACAGCCTCCAGAATGCTTGGATTACTGGCCAGCACCACCATGCTCTGCTGAAGTTCTGCTTTTTATCCATACCATGTAAAACCTCAGTGCTGGGTCTGAAGAGATGGCTCAGCCGTTAAGAGTACTTGGTGCTCTTGCAGAGAGAGTACCAGGGTTAGATCCCCAGAACCTACACAAGGGCTCACAACTGCCTGTAATTCCAGTTCCAGGGGGTTATAACGCCCTCTTCTGGTCTCTCTGGTCATTGCATACACACAGGCACTTAATACCAGTGGCCTTGGCCTCAGCTCCCAACCTGGCTTCATTCCTCAGGAATGAGAATGGCACCAGGCTATGCTGACAAAACACTCATAATAAAATACAAACCAATAGGTCTTAAAAGAAATGCTCTTTTTGAGATGTCACATGTCATTCTCCCCCCCCCATTAGTTTTTCTTGGGGTCCTTGGGATCATATTTCATCTGCACCCTATTTAGTCCAGGTTTGAAAAGAATAGAGAGAGTTCAGAGCAGGGTGGGGGTTGGTAGGGCCTGGGGTCTGGAGGGGCAGTATTCTGCCTCCAGGCCTCTCAAATCTACCTCTAAGCCTGTCAGGTTGTTTTTTTTTTGTTGTTTGTTTTTTCTGTTTTGTTTTTTTTTAATTTTTTTTCAAGACATGGTTTCCAAGTGTAGCCCTGGCCATCCTGGAACTCACTCTTGTAGTCCAGGCTAGCCTCAAACTCACAGAGATCCGCCTGCCTCTTCTTCCCAAGTGCTGGGATTAAAGGCGTGCGCCACCACCACCTGGCCCAGTCTGTCTGTCTGTCCATTTTAGTCTCTCCTCAGTGAAGCCTGCTCTGGTTTCTATGAACACTTGGCCCTCTGTCTACATGCTTGGTTCAACAATCACTGAACATCTTTGACCAGTTAAAATCCCGAGAAAGGAGTCTTTCTGGCTGCTCGACCCCGCCCCCGCCTCTCTCTCTCTTCAGGTACCAGTCTCTGATGAAGAGGTAGAGGCGTAGGCCAAGCAGAGGACTAGGAAAAGAATTCAGTAAGAAAGAAGTCTATGCTCAATTAGCGGTGTCTGGTTGGGTATAGGAAACACATGTGTTGCAAAGCTGAGAACACAGAAGTAGATAGGGCCATGATGAATGGACCCAGTGGCAGACTCTATTGTGACATGAGACAGTGAGGCTTCTGGAGGGTACAGCCTCGGCACAGGCTTAGAAGTGGGTATCAACCTGGTCATGCTGGATGGCTCAGCCCTTCTGTGGCTGCTTCAAGGGCAGCTCCCTCAACCACATCCCTATCCCTGTCCCTGGTGTCACAGCCCCAGCCCGAGGAAGTCACAAGTCAATCTGCAGCTGAGCTCATACTCAAACCCTGTTTCCTTCTCCAGCCCAGCCTGTGTGTTATGGCAGAGGAGGGGGTAGAGGCAGGGGAGCGGGGAGAATGAAATCAAGAAATAACAGGCTTCATAGGAGGAGTAATGACATTTTAACTTGAAAATTGCAAGAAGACGGGGCTGTGGAGGCATATGCAAATTTCACACAAACGAGATGCAAATGAACCTGTCTCTGCCTGCCTCTTGCACCTGGACGTGGCTCAATGACAAACCCTAATGGGCACAGCGTGGCTGTGTGATTGATCACCAAGGCCAGCTGGGATGACAACTGTGCTCTTTTTCTGGGAGCTGGGGGAGAGATGTAACTGCTCCTAGGAGGCCCTGAGCACTGTCTGGAAGGAGACCCCAAGTCACGGCCTTATCAAGCCCAAGGTTAGCGAATTTAGGGCCCATCTACTACCGATATTCCTGCCAGCACCCATGGCAGACATCATTAATCAATCATAGAGTTCTTACTGAGCTCTAGTTAGGCAGCCCTAACTAATAGAAGAGAGTTGTTGTTAATTCATCTATTCATTCATGCACCTGACGGCCGTGAATTCCAAAGGTCACAGAACAGGTAGGCTCAGTTCTTGCTCTCACAAAACAGTCTAGGACAGGACATTAGCATTAATAAGATATTGCAAAATGGCAGTTTGGATACATGATCTCAGGGAAAAGTTCAGGTTCATTGTAAGGGGTGTGAGCGTGTAAACGTGCACGTTATTTTAAGGATCGAATTCAGGGCCTCTCTCTGCTGCTGAGCTACACCCCCAGCCCTAAAAAAAATTTACACCTACAAGGTGTCCAGGAAAGGCTGACCCTGTCAATCAGAAGGCTAAGGAAGTCTTACTAGCTAAAAGGAGGCGGGAAGAAGTCTCTAGGTTCTGGGGGGAAAAAGAGCCTGTGTTGGATACTGTCAGTATTTATCTAGATTCCCATGGTCACTTTTTTTTTGCTTTCATATTTTTGTTGTTGTTGATATTTTTTGTTCATTTGTTTGTTTCTGTCCTTCCCTCTGGTTTTTTTTTTTTTTTTTTTGCTTCTGTCTGTCTGTGTTTTGGGTGTATGTTTTTTTTTTTTTTTTTTTTTTTTTTATGGTTTTTCGAGACAGGGTTTCTCTGTGGTTTTTGGAGCCTGTCCTGGAACTAGCTCTGTAGACCAGGCTGGTCTCGAACTCACAGAGATCCGCCTGCCTCTGCCTCCCGAGTGCTGGGATTAAAGGCGTGCGCCACCATCGCCCAGCTTGTGCGTATGTTTTAAATAACTTTATAGCGCTAAGGCTCACATGCTACAAAATCCACCCACTTAAAGCATACAACACAACGTCTTTTTAATATATTCACAGGTATATCCTGCTATTACCACAGTTGATTATAGAACAGTTTCACCTCAAGAAGAAGAAAAAGAGGAAGATGATAATGATATCTGGTGTGCCGGAGAGATTGATCAGCAATTAAGAGCATTTGCCCTCGAGCAGAACCCAGGTTTGTATCCCAGCACCTATGGGGATTCACAACCATCCATAATTGCAGTTCCAGGGGATCTGATGCCCCTTTCTGACCTCCCACAAGCACCAAGCACTCAAATGGTGGGTGCACAGACATCCATGCAGGCAAAATACTCACCCATAAAATAAATTTAACAAACGATTCACTGGTTGTAGGGGGGGCAAACGCTGGGTTCTGTAGGCATCACCGCTAGGCCTGATGCTTCCTCTGCGGTCTTAGGCACTACCAACTCTTCATTGTATTCGGCATGAATGCAGTCACTGTAACTGCAGCCTCCTGTGACTAATTTCTTTCACATAGCATGAAGTCTGTAAGACCATCCATGTTGCTACATGAATCACTATTTCTCTCCAAAACTTTCACCGTGGGAAAATGCACAGCATAACACGGGCCGTTTTAACTATTTTCAGATGCACACTTCGCTGGTCCTCTCTGAAATGTGTGGGCACCAGCACTATTTCCAAACAGTTTTCATGTGTCCAAACGAAAATTCCCCCACCCACTAACAATTCCCATCCCCTCTGCCTCCCAGCCCCCTGACTCTTCACCCACTGTCGTCCCTGTGAACCTTTGGTCATTTCCCCTGACGGAACCACAGACAGTGTCTGCCGTGTCCATTCCGTTTCACCTAGCGTAAGGTTTGCCCCAGGTACAGCCTGCACCAGAACTTCGCTCCTCTTTGAGTGGAGTGCAGCTCAGTAGGTAGAATGCTGGTCTAGCCCGCACTTAGGAAGTTCTGGGAATGATGACACATGCCTGTAATTCCGGGGAGGCAAGGAGATCAGAAATGCAAAGTCATCCTCGGCCACACAGTAAGTTCAAGGCTAGCCTGGGATTCTTGAGATCCAGTTTCAAAACAAACAAGGACATAATTCCTTTCACTAAAAATGGATGTGTGTGTGATTTATCCACTCATATTTTTTGGACATTTGTGTTGTTTTTGCTTTTAGCTATTGTGAATAATGCTGCCGAGTTTGTATACAATGTTTCTTTCGTTCCCATTTGTTTTCAGTTCCTGGGGTTTTTATCCAGGAATGTATCCCTTGGGCTAATGTAAGGCAAGGCAGCTGCTCCCTCATGTGTGTGAGGGTTCTGCTTCATGACCTCCCACACCAGGCTTCTTCTGCACTGTTACTGTCGGGGTGAGACTCCCCACACCAGGCGTCTTCTGCACTGTTGCTGTCCGGGTGAGAGGCAGTGCGCGGTGTTTTTCATCTGGATTCCCCCATGGCAAAGGGTGCATCTTTCCATGTGCTTCTCGGCTATTTATGTGTCCTCTCTGAAGATGCCTGTTTGGGTTCTCTCTCTGTGTGTGTTATGTGTTGTGACACTCATGAGTAGAAGTCAGAATATAGCTTTATAGCGTTGGTTCTCTCCTTCTACCTTTACAGGAATTCCAGAAATTGAGCCTAGGCTGCCAGACTTGTGCACTAGGCACCTATCAGAGTGGGCCCCAACTAGATGACATATCACATATATGATCAAATATTGTTTCCTATTCTACATGCTGTCTTTTCACTCTCCTTTATTTTTTAGATTTTTGTTTTTGTTTTTCTAGACAGGGTTTCTCTGTAGCTTTGGTGCCTGTCCCGGAACTAGCTCTGTAGACCAGGCTAGCCTCGAACTCCCAGAGATCAGCCTGCCTCTGCCTCCCGAGTGCTGGGATTAAAGGCGTGCTCCACCACCGCCCGGCTATTTTTTAGATTTTTTAACATGTATATGTTTTGTGGGCGTGTGTGTGTGTGTGTGTGTGTGTGCGCGCGCGCGCGCGCATCTGGTACCCATGGAGAGCAGAAGTGAACATCAAATGGAGTTATTGATAGTAGTGAACCACCATGTGGGTGCTGGGAACTGAACCTGGGTCCTCTACAAGAGCAATAGGGCGGGTGCTTTAACCTCCGGGCCATCTCTCTAATCCCACTTTTCACTTTCTTAATAAATCCTTTGATGCACACAGTTTTAAATTGGGGAGAAAGTGTCTCATTTCACAGCCTAGGCTGACCTTGAACGCCCATGCCTCCTGCCTTCATTTTCTGACAGCTAGGATGGAGGTGTGTGTTACTACACCAGCCTACCAATTTTTAATTTTGGTGAAGTCTAATTTACGTATTTTTGCATTTTTTTTACTTGTGATGTAAGAGTCTGAGAATCCACTGTCAAATCTAGGCTCAGACTTTCTTCTAAGGGTTTCTTAGGTTTATTTCTTTCCTTTAGGTCTGTGATCCACACCCTCCAGAACATGGAATGAAAGGGTCCGACTTCATTGTTTATGTGTGGAAACCAGGTGGTATCAGAGCCATTTGCTGAAGAGACAATTCTATTTTTAAACTTTTGTATTATTTAGTATTGTTATGTGTATATTATATATGCACGTGGGTACACATGTGTCATAACAAACTCATGAAGATCAGAGGACCACTTCACAGAGTCAATTCTCTCCTGGGATAGAACTCAGGTCATTGGGCTTGAGTAGCAAGCCCCTTTACCCGCTGAGCCATCTTGTTGGCCCTGAAGAGACAACTCTTTTTTCATTGATAGACTTGGCATTTTGGTCAAATCAGGTCATAGACATATGATTTCCCTTCTGCCTCTCCACTCTGTTCCACATGTCTATCCGTCTGGCAATACGGCACTGTTTTGGTCTTTACAGTAAGCCTTTAAATTTATAGTAAGATTTATAGTAAGCCTTTAAACTGCAAC
This sequence comes from Microtus ochrogaster, assembly GCF_000317375.1. Taxonomy (NCBI): domain Eukaryota; kingdom Metazoa; phylum Chordata; class Mammalia; order Rodentia; family Cricetidae; genus Microtus; species Microtus ochrogaster. The sequence goes on along the minus strand of NC_022033.1, from coordinate 20,064,745 downwards.
TTGGAGTTCTCAGCTTTTTTTTCCCTAGGTTGTTTGCCTGTCTGGGGCTTTTTGAAGTTTGATGTAAATTTGAAGATTGGCTTTATTATTTGTGCAGTAGAGCCTGCAGGAGTTGTGCGAGGCCTACCCTGCATCTGCAGATTCCTTTTGCAAGGCCTATGCTCTTAGCAGTGTAGAGTGTTCCTGCTGCCAGAGATTTCAGGCTCAAACTTGGGCCCTGGCAGCTCTACCAAGCTAGACTCAGCCACCCATCCTCAAGGGGCCAGTTGAGGAGACAAGTGAAAAGTTGAGAAGGGAGATTTATTCAATGTGGCCTCTCTGGGGAGAAGAGCAAACAAAGGACCGATGCCACCCAAGTCTATTTGGGGGTTCTGATGGGAAGTGTTTGGGTTTCAGTGGAGGATGAGGGCCATGCATAAGCAAATAGTCCTGGTCCTGGTGTGGCTCTGCCTGTCAGTGACCCATCATCGTCTCTGTCCCAGTCTGTCCCACAAGATGGCCTGGGAAAATTATCTGAACTGTATGGAATCTCTTCCTGGGAGACAAGCTCCTCATCTCTGGCGGCACCGGGCCTTTAATTCTTTGGGGCCCATGACTTCAGTATCTGGCACATGTGCAAGCGTCCCTTTTAGGATACTGTCTCTCCTGCCAGGACCAATATAGCGCCTTTCTCTGTGTTTGTAGATTTCAGCCTTGAGGGACTTGGTGCGATATGCTGCAGTTGATATGAACATTTCTGAAACCTTCCTGTGTCAGGAACAAACATCAGAAACAGACTACGAGCAGCCACCCAGGCTAGAAGACGTCAGTTAGTGTCAGCTCACCGTGGGTGGAAACGGTTCTCTTCCTCTCTGCTCTGTAACGAGGAAGGGCAGGCCCAGGTGGTTTCTGTTTGCGGCCTGCCCACGTGGTCAGCTTGTCATCTGAACAGCACTGATTTAATAATGGCAGAAACACCAGGAGAATTTTCTTGGCCATTTTATGTGTTAAAAATCCAGATATAACACATCGTATAAAAGAGAGCACTTACTGGTCGTTTTGCACACATCATATTTACATGCTTTTAGCTCTGTAAGTTTTGTGTAATATAGAGAAAAAGGGCTGCCAACAGGCCTCAGAAATAAGGTACTTGCCGCTGAGCCTAATGACCGGACTTTGATTCCTGGAGCCCGCGTGGCAAAAGGAGAGAAGTGACCCCTGTAAGCTGTCATCTGACGTCCATACATGGGCCGTGGCATGTCACATGCACAAGACCACACGCGTGCACAAGCACACATAATAAACCAATGTCATAAAGTTTAGACACAGCATTCCAACGCATTTATAATCACAAGTTATACAGGAATAAATGCACTAAAATCACTTTGAAATAGTTGCATATCAACTATTTCATTTTATGTGTTATTCAAAAGCAGTGATTCAAAGGATTTTTAACACAATAGGTACTTAAATGAACCTTGACTTTGTTGAGACTCCGTTTCCCAAGTGATGAAAAACCTGGCAAAATCAGCAGAAAACATGAGCAACCCTAACAAAACGTAAGATCTTGGTTGTTTTATAGTGTATGCACACACTGAGTTAGATATTAAAATATCCAGTTTCATAACATTATTTATAACAAAATATATCATCTACTCACAACCAATTAATGCTGAGCAGCAGCCTTATTATTCCAACTGCAAAATTAGCCCATATTTCAATACTAACAAAATATATGTCCGATCCACATGGAACAAAACCCAGAAACCTTGCAGAAACTGTCTCTAAATATGGGTCAATACAAAAATTTGTCTTTTAAATTTACAGTTTTAACTTTGCCTGGCAAAAACTGGCTTAGAGAACTTTGAGCACTTAGCCGAAGCACACTTTAACACTTGAATCACCATCAAATACAAGACTTTAGCCTGGTAGGACTTAATAATAAGCCCCTTTCCCATCACCTTCAGGGTAAGCTTACCGAGTCTTGAAAGCTACTGTTTGTAGGGACTGAATTCTCCTGGAAATTCCATTATGGAAAGAGTTAACATATATATATATATATATATATATATATATATATATATATATATTTATATATATGTAATAGCCTTAATAAAAACTTACACTGGGTTTCTAGAGAATTTACATATCAATCACATATTAAGAATATCTAAGCCAGACGGTGATGGTGCACACCTTTAATCCCAGCACTCAGGAGGCAGAGGCAGGCAGATCTCTGTGAGTTTGAGGCCAGCCTGGTCTACATGAGCTAGTTCCAGAACAGGCTCCAAAGAAACCCTGTCTCGAAAAGCCAAAACCACAAAAAAAATAAAAATAAAAAATAAAAAAATTATCTGGCCCATGCCCCTCTTGTCTGCCATGTGGTGGTGAGGGCGAGGGAAAGATGCCCTCTCCCCCTCATCCCTGCCATCTGTGGCATGGGAGGGAGCTGGCCCTTCCCCTTACCAGCTGCAGCACTCAGGAAAGTGGGCCCTGCACTTCACCCGGCCCCGGCCGCAGAGTAGAACTGATGCTCTGCCGTTGACAGGGGCGCTGGTGAAGGAACCACTGGCCGGGAATGTGAGCTTGGGAGATCTGGCCCCGCCCCCATCTGCCGTAGGATGGTACGGGTGAGGGAGAAATACCTCTCCCGCCCAAGCCTTCAGCCTGTGGCAGTTGGGAGAGTTGTCCCTGAGGTCATAAGATCGGGAGAACTGTCCCTGCCCCTCACCAGCTGCAGAACTCGAGGAGAGTGGCCCTTGTATCTTGCCTGGGCAACACAGTCCATCTGGCCCTGAAGAGGGTGTGAAAGCAGAAGAACTGGTCCCACCCCTTGCTCCTTGCTACGTAGGGAGAACTGGCTGGGGCAGTGCTGGAGAGCGCACCCTGGTGGTGAGGATGGGGAAGAGCTGGTGGGCTGACCAACCCTGCGACTACCCGGCTCAGAACCAGGGTTATGAGCAGGCCCACCCCAACATCCATCCCATCTATCAGCTGCTGAGCATGCAGGTTCAAAGCTGCAGGATCTCCACGACACAGGGCAACAACAGGATGTCCAAGAGTCCCAGTGAGGGCCCAGGACCAACGGTGTAGTAGAAAACAGAGGCCTCGGACAAGACCATTGACTCTTTGCAATGAACACTGTGTAACTCGCAGCGTCATACTGCGGCCTCTATGAAGAGATTTTTCTTTTCTTTTTTATTTTCTCTTAAATTTTATTTTATTTTATATTGCGGGGGAGGGTGCAAGGATGGAGGGCGGATATGAAGGGACAGAGCTTGAGCTACATGCTGTGAAAGACACAAAGAATAAGTAAAAGGAAGTTAAAAGAAATATCTGGCCAGCAAGATGGCTCGGCGGGTAAAAGCGCTTGCCCCACAAGTCTGGCAACTGAGTTTGACCGCGGGAACCCTCAGTGGGAGGAGATGACCGGGAACCCTCAGAGGAAGGAGACGACCGGCCCCCAAAAGTTGTCCCCTAACCACCACCTGGGCACATCATACGCACACATATACAACAATAGTAAATTAAATTAATTTAAAAAAGAATATTCCTGGAAACCCGTACGATAATGAAAGAAAAGGAGGGTTTTTCCAGCTTCGCTTTCAATTAATTAATTCGGAATTAACATTTGAAAAGTATATAGGTCTAAACCATTCTACAGGTTAACAAGGGCAGTGGTGCTCAGCCTTCCCAATGCTGCGACCCTTTAATACAATTCCTCATTTTGTGGTGACTCCCGACCACAAAATTATTTTTGTTGCTACTTTGTAACTATAATTTTGCTACTGTTAGGAATCATAATGTAGATACCTGATATGTGGGATATCTGACGCATAAACCCCAGAGAGGGTTGAGACCCACAGGTTGAGAGCCCCTGCCTTAAGACACAGACACATACTATTTTACAGGTTAAATTCAAAATTAGGCTTTCATTTAATAACATTTTGGTTAGGCCCGAGATCAAGTCTTATGCAACCAGATTTGCTTCAGTCTCAAACTATCCAGTGAACTGAAGAACCCATGTGTTTTAATTCTTTGGGACGTGTCTGGATGGCCCTGGGTCGGGGTTTCAGAGAAAGCGCTGTGTGACTTATTACAAAGCTATGGGAAAGCTTCTGTTGGTGCTGAGAACAGGTTCAGGGTCTTGTGATTGGCAGCAGACTAAGTGTGCAGGGCACCGTGACATCCAGCACAGGGCTGGGAACTTCTTGTGGCAGCAGGGGACAGTCACTCTGGAGTCCCCTGAGTAGGGCCTCTCGACGAGGGCTGTGCCATTGGCTCTGGGGGTGTTTAGAGGGCGGGGTTGTCCTAAGTGTGTTAATTGAGGTGGAAGAATCACCCTGACCGCAGACCGCACAAGGTCCTAGAATGGGTCTTGGACTGAGTGGAGCGGGGAGGGAGCCGAGCACTGAAAAATGTACATGTTCATTCTCTCTCTGCCCTCGACTGCTGATGTGACCAACTGCTGTCGCCCCTGACAATGGGCTGCAACCTGAAATCCTGAACTAAAACACACCTGCCTTCCCAAGCTGCTTTGTCAAGTGGCTTCCCTCAGGGTATTGTCTGGGCGGGGCAACAACAAGAGACAACGCATAAACGGTCCCATAGGCTGGTCATTTGATGGTTGCTTCCCCAGGTGACAGCACTGTTTCAGAAGGTTCTGGAAAATGTGGATGTAGTCGTAGCTGGAGAAAGAAAGTCACTGGGGTTGTATGCTTGGGGGTCTATCATCCCCAGCCACTTTCACTCTTGTGATTCTGTTTCCAGGCCCCTGAGATGTCAACGGCTTTGCTCCAACAAACCCTCCCTGCCAAGATAGACGGAACCCTCAGACACCCTGAGGCAAGACAACTCCGACTCCCCTGAAATTTGTTCCACAGGTGTTTTACGCACCCAAACCTGGATGGCTGATGCCAGGCTGAGGACGAGGCTCAGCCGGTAGAGTGCTTGCCTAGCGTGTACAAAACCCTGAATGTGATCCCCAGTCCTACATGACACCGGGCGTGGTGGTACACGCCTGTAATCATAGCACTCGGGATGCGGAAGCAGTTAGCTCGGAAGTGTCAGAGGCTGGGCTACATGAGGCCATGTCTGAACAACAGCAGCAAACAAAAATCAAAATAATTAGTATGTGCACCTCCTGATTCGCACCGGAGTCTCTGGGCGCGGTGCGATGACCTGTCCCTGCAGCCTGCCGCCAGAAGCAGCCAGAAGAAAGCCACACTGCAGCAGCTGGCTTGTGCCCAAGTCTCACTTCTGGATGGGTCGGTGCCATTTTTTAAAAGGCTCTTTTGAGGTACCTTGTAAGTGTTACTTTTATTTTTACAGTGTGTTTAGAGCTCTGGAGAAGTTCGAAGACATGTTGTTTCTCTCCTTGGTGCCAGGATGGGCTGTTGGTATGTGGAGAGGGAGGCAGGATGGGGAAGGTAGACAGGAACTTCAGATGACAAACGCCCTGCTACCATCCTGTCATCCTGCCTCTCTACGCCCTAAGATCAGTCCCTCACCGCAGGCCACTAATAAGATCTCTCTCGAAAACTAATGCCGTGGGATTCTGCCACCAACCACCAGTTCTCTGATGGACCCTGGGTGGGTACCCTTCAACTCAGGTCAGGGTGGCACTACCTCTCTAAGGACAAGCCAGATGGCACAGGTCACCATCTTGGGCCCACAAGACTGCTCCTTGCTTTGGGTGCCCATCGCATCCCGTGAGCTGTGTTTTGTGTTTCTGAACAAAGAGCTCTAAGTCGGGAGCCCACCCTCCCCCGGCTCCATCACTTTCTTGAGACAGAGCACAGAACTCGGGAACACACTTGCACGATAGGCTCACTGCAAAGATAGAGAGAAATGGCCTGACAGGAGTTATGAGCAAAGCAAGACAAATGGAGGGGGCAAAGTTTGTGCCCTGGCTGGGCTCTCTACGCTCCTCTATTTCCCAGTGTCCAGCCTGAGGCAGCTCCCCTAACCCAGGTCTTGGCTTTATATAGAGATCTTATAAGGCAGCCATCACTGGCAAGTCATGGCCATTGGTAGTCAGTGTGGCTTTTGGCCCCTCAGTCCTCTTTGGGTCCATAGATGAGATGTTGAGGCTTGGTGATGAGTCCTGTCCATCATTCACACTCCGAAGACCCTCCCACCCTTCTGGAGACTTGTTGGGGTTCAGGAGCTGTGGTCCAGAGGCCAGGTTCTGGGTCTATCACAGCACCACACCCCCATTTCACGGATGGGGACAGTGAGGCCAGAGGATTTCAGTGTTCACCCTCCAGAACCCCAGGGGTGCTGCTGCCCTCAGAGTCCCTCCTCAGGGTCCTGCTGGCTCACATCTACTGTGCTATTTTTCAGCTGGGTAAGGGTGGGGTTCTGGGCTGGACAGTTTGTCCTGGGCAGAGAGCCAGCTTACAGCCCCTGGGAACAGCGCAGCCCTGTTTCTTCAGGGCAGACTGTGCCTTGACCCTAGCCAGCTGTCCCGTCTACATCTGGAGTGAGTGGCTAGCGGGCACAGAGGGTGCGCTGCCTACCTCGGAGCGAAATGGTGCTGTCTGATAGAGGCTCCATGCTGATCTGGATCTGACACCCCCACACCCCCCACTCACCCACCCCCCAGTCTCCATCCCCTTCCTTGCTGTGTGTCCTTGGCCAGGTTCCCATCTCCAGGCCTTCATCTGCTTGTGTTGGGAATGGAAGTGTCTCGGAGGGTGGCTGTGGCACTGTCTCAGGAGATGGCCAGATGGAGAGCCCCACGGAGGGCTTCGACTTTGGCCTCAGTCCTGCCTCTGCCCCCCACCTCCCACCTCTGATTGACTCACTCTAAAAGCTTTGCCCCTTCACAAGACTTACATCCACAGAAAGGAAAGGCCTGGTGCAGTGCTTGGGGATCGAGACATCAATTTTCTGACCCATCAAATAGGTTGACAAGCCTGCTGGGCATCAGAGCCAGGAACCACTTGCTGTGTGGGGGGTGGGGGTCACCCCAACATCTCAGGCTGAGTTCCTTCAACTGTTCCCAGCCTCCTATTTCCTCGGGTTGGTGGGCGGGGGTTCCTGAGATAACGGGATAATTTAATGGGATAATTGGTCCCTCCCACACAGCAGGTCGCGAGATTTCACCTTATGTCCCATGGAGGGACACCACAGCGCCCATCTCTCAGAGCAGTCTCTGTGGTCGCTGAGCAATCTCCCGTGCATGGCAGCTCCTTGCCTTGTTCCCGCCTTGCCAATAAATTAGGTCCCTGCGGCCTTCAAGACACAACCGAGGGTTCAGGAAACGTGGGAAGCCGTGTGATTTGGGGTGAAGAGTTTGGGAGTCAGCAGGAAACTTTTCTGGGGCTCTGGAGAGATTTCTTCCTGGATAGTCTAAATAACAAAAGCAGGCACTGGCCGGTCTGGTGCCAAAGTCTGAGTCTTGATACTTCAGTCATTTAGAGAGCAGTTACTATGTTCCAGATATTTAGTGAGCAGTTTCTATATGTTCCAGCACCTACCCGAGGAATTTCCACAGGCCAACTTAGGTAACACAACCTCTGAGGCCTTGTGGTTTTCATCATGTAGGTAAGGAAACCAAGAGATAGAGAGGTACTTCATTTGGCCAAGGACACACAGCTTGTGACTGTCAACTCCAGGTCCTCATCATGAACTAGTCTTTAGCTTTGCTCATGTTCTACTAAAGATCCTGGTTTAAGTGACACCCACAAGACCAAGCCCAGACCATGCATGGCCCCCAGACACATGCCAATGGCCAGGGACAGCAGAAATACGAAGGACGCAAATCCACAATCACCGAGACCCAGTAGTTAGCCCCAACTCACCTACAGGTGGCCGAGGCAGCGGTGTCACATGCAAGCTCCACCTCAGTCACTTGCTGCATTGGACAAGACAGCCCAAGCCACTAGAAGTCTTGGCTTCCTCCTCAGGAAAAGGATGGGACGTTAATACCAACTCCCCGGGGCTGCTGGGATGCGGTCAGCAAGCCTTACAGAGTTGTTGCTGTTGTTCCTGTCTTTTAAGGATCTCATTATTTACGTTTTGTGTGAATGTGTATATGCATTTGGGAGCCATCGCCTGCACATGTGGAGGCCAGACATGACAGCCGTGGTCTTCCTCTCCACCTTGCTTTCTGATGCAGAATCTCACTGAACCTGGAGCTCGCAGATTCAGCCAGACTGGCTGAGTGAGCATGTCTCAACCCCCTGGCTCCAGGGTACAGGCAGGTGCTGCCACACCAAGCTTTTTACCCGGGGGCTGGGGATCTGAGCTCATGTCCCCACACTGGCACAGCAAGCACTTCACCCCGAGCCATCTACCGAGCCCCTTCTCAGTTTTGAATCTGGTCATTCACCAGTATTCCATGTCTGTATCTTTCCTCTGTAGGAGCTGCCCTGAGCAGGTCAGTAGTTGGGGTACAGTTCTTTTTGGAAACAGGAGGGTGTACAAGATCTTGCGGTCCCCTCCTTCCCAAAGTTCCTTGGTTCACTCATCCCTTCTCCCCCTTCTCATTCCCAGAAGCGGTTGTGGGTCTCGCTAAAGTCAGCTTTCATTCTTGTTCCCCAGGTTTCCTGCTCCTTGCCTGTGGTCTCCACTGGCTGGATGCTGTTTCTATAGCAACAACAGCTTAAGAGCCTTAGGCCCCCCTCTGAGGTGACAGGCTTGGATGGAGATGGCTGATCAAATTCCTCAAGCATCCTCAGCCTTCTGGATGCAAAGCCTAGGAGAGGAATACAAAGTCTGAGCTGCCTGCGACTTGGAGCCCCAAGAACACCTCAAGGGAACCACCCTAGTGTTCCCTGAAATTCACATGTTGGAAACTTGAGAGATGGAAGTAGCAAGGTCATAATGGTGCTCTCCGTCCTCCTGTGAAATTAATGTGGGAACAGCCCTCTCTTAAGAAAGTGTTGACCCCTTCCCCCTCTTCCACATAAGCTCCATCTATAGAGGATGCTTGCAAAAAGGAAGTCCTTACCAGCGGTAGTCCCTGGACCCTGGACTCCCCAGACTCTGGAACTGTAAGTCTAGTAAACTCTCGTTGTTTGTAAGTCACATAGTCTGTGACAATCTGTGATGGCAGCAGAATGAGCCGCAACAGCCTGGGAAACACCTGAGCAGGTGGCCCCAGTGCAGCCTCCCGCCTCCCCCAGGGACAGAGCCTGGTTTTCCCTGGGCAGCCTTCCTCAGTCACCTTCACTGGTGGCTCTGCAACAGACAGGCCTCAGGCTGTGCTTGGAGAAATCCCAAGTCTCAGAGAAGATTCTTGAAGCTGTTTGGGGCTGAGACATCTCCTGTGGCACCTCATCCTCCCCTGACATGGCCTCACTGGTGGGGGTGGGGCAGGTATGTCACCCTCCTCCTCAGGCAGGGCTGCCAGGAGGCAGTCTTGGTAGGGAGGATTGATTCTGAGTGTGAATAATGGCAACATGTCAGTGCTCAGAGGTGACACTAGGGGGCACTATACTAACCCTGTAAAAAGCTAGGGGCTGTAGCTCTAATAGTCCTCTTCCCATGGCGCCCACCCCACCTGCCTTCAAAGACTACACCACCCCCCTCCACTGCTGCCCCTGGTGACACTGGGCAGTGGACACTGACTGTGGGACATGGGGATGAAGTAACACTCCAAGGGAACTGGGGGTGTCTATGGAGTGCGAGGACAGTATTCTGTGTGCTTCCCTGAGTCTGAGCTGGGAAGCCCAGTCCCCTGGAAGAACTCCGTGCCAAGCAGTTTCTTCCTCTGCCATGCTCCTGCCCTTATCCTCCAGAGCCTGCTTCTGGCAGCAGGAGATGAGCATCTCAGAGGCCTACTGCTGTCCCCTGCCAGGAGACCCTGGCAGACCTAGGCAGGACGGAGCTTGCTTGACAAATACCTTTTATTTCCTCTCCCTGCTTCCAATCCCCCTCCCAGTGGTTCCTGGGGTCACTGCCAAATGCAAAATCGCAGGTCTGCTACCCTGGGGCTCAAGACAAGAGGCTCCTCCCACTACTTTGTTACCCATGTGAACCTCAAGTCACAGCTTGGGTAAGACTTTAAAAGGTGGCCCCAGACAGTCTTGCCATATGAGACTCTCTATTCCCAGCCCAACGTCCTTTGATTGAGTCTGGATTCTAACTCCCATGGGCGCTGTTCTGCGTGGGTAACAACCCGTCATCTTGGAGTTTTCTGGAGCCAGAAGGTGGTCCTGCTAACATTGCTCCCTGGCTGCTTCTGCTACGGTGGCATGGGCTCAAGAATGCCCTCTAGTGGTCCTATCTCGGTCCCCAGACCCGGTGTGATCATTCAGATCTTATTAGAGGGACGCAGGAGGGCTTGTGTGGGGTGAGTCCTCCAGGGATGTCTGTGAGTCTGTCCCCTCAGAGGAAAAGCTGCCCCCAGTGGGGTGGGAGGCCTTGCTCTGTCTGGGAAGGTGATGCCAGGAAAAGAGAGAGGTGAGGAGCCGCTCCAGCGTGGGCTCAGAGAGCTTGGGGGCACCTCTGCCTTCCTCAGGGCCCACAGTCTGGTCGGCTTCCTGGGGTGGCAGGCCTGTCCACATGTTTCTGCTCTGCTCCCCTTGGAAGACACGGGGAGACCAGTTTGATCTTGATACATCCACAGCCAGACAGTCCTGTAGGGACCTGCCCCATTTGGAAGCCACTTCTCTAGGCAGACCCTGGCCCTTGGTTGATGGCCCATTTCGATCTCCGTGCACCGAGTGGGCAGCGGTGACCTCCGGGCACGGGCAGTAGGCCAGTGCCTTCCTCAGCAAGCCCTGGATCTCCCGGTGTCGCTCCTGGGCCTCTTCCCACAACTCCTGGCCCAGGCCAGCCCAGCTCAGGGAGGCCACCTGGAGCTGCATGGCCAGGAGCTTTTCTGTCTGGAACTCAGATGCTAGGCGCTTCAGATAACAGTGGAGGCGGAGGTGGAGCTGGTCCCCGGGGCTGGCCCTCGGAGTCTTGGCCAGCCTGAGCTGGGTCAGCAGGTCTTGACAGTCCACATGGAACCGGGACATCTAAGGACAGAAAGAGGGAGGGAGGTGGGGGTTCCATGAAGACAAGATGAGTCTGTAAGCGGGAGTCAGCGGGCTGACGGAACTACAGGGTGCACAGCCTGGCGTGCACAGCCAGGTGACAATGATCTCTGGTGAATGTGATGACCGTTATCCCCTTTCTTTTCAGAAGTATACCCCTGCCACCTGCAGATAGCCTCTAGCACCCTTGGGCTCTTCAGGCCCCTTCTAACAGTCCCACAGGCAGCAGGGCATGCATAAAACAAGAGCTATGGGAGTGACCTGGAAACCCTCTTCAGAACTGAGAGCCGGGAGGGGGAGAGGGCTCTGGGGATAAAGGGCTTGCAGCACAAGCATGAGGTACCTGAGTTCGGGTCTCCGACACCCACAAAAAGCTGCGTGGGGGAGCTTACAACTGTGGTCCCAGTGCTCCTGGTGTGGAATGGGAAGCCGAAACAAGGCCATCTCCACAAGCTCTCCAGCCAGCTATCCTGCCATGCTCTCAGTGACAAATGACAGGAGGCTGTCTCCAAGAAGGTAGAAGTGAGAACTGATACCTGAGGTTGTCCTCTGACCTCCACAGGCATGTGTGTGGCACACGTACACACAGACTGAGTGTATGGAGCTAGGCCTGTTGGTATAAAGCTGTCATTCTGGCTGCTCCACAAGTCAATGCCTTCAAAACCTTCCTGGGCTTACAGAGTGAGTTCCAATCTAGCCTGGGCAATTTCAAGGGGACCCTGTCTCAAAATAAACTCAAAAGGCTAGGGATATGGCTTGGTGGCAGAGCATTTACCTACCAGGCTTGAGGCCTTAGGTTTAATTTCCAGCCTGGGGTGTTGGGGACTGTGGACCCCCAGACCTTGAATTTCCTGTGATCCCCTGCCTGCTGGGCAAACAACTTGTTTTGCAGCTGCTCTGGGCACGAGACCCTCAGGCGTTCCTGATGGCAGCAGAGTGGTTTCTGCTGGGTTTGCAGCTGAGAGTTAGGACGTGGCCATTAGTCAAGGAGACCCTATAGAAGCTGCCCTGGACATCCTCCTGAATATTAACCTTCATCAGGTGATGAAAGGAGACAGAGACCCACATTGGAGCACTGGACAGGAATCTCAAGGTCCAAATCAGGAGCAGAAGGAGGGGGAGCATGAGCAAGGAACTCAGGACCGCGAGGGGTACACCCACACACTGAGACAATGGGGATGATCTTTCGGGAATTCACCAAGACCAGCTAGCCTGGGTCTGAAAAAGCATGGGATAAAACCGGACTTACATAGCGGACAATGAGGACTACTGAGAACTCAAGAACAATGGCAATGGGTTTTTGATCCTACTGCACATACTGGCTTTGGGGGAGCCTAGGCAGTTTGGATGCTCAACTTACTAAACCTGGATGGAGGTGGGTGGTCCTTGGACTTCCCACAGGTCAGGGAACCCTGATTGCTCTTCAAGCTGATGAGGGAGAGGGACTTGATCGGGGGAGGGGGAGGGAGATGGGGGGCGGTGGGGGGGGGGAGGCGGAGATCCTTAATTGATAAATAAAATTTAATAAAAAAAAAGAAACACATATTTCAAGCTTTAAAAAAAAAAAGAAGCTGCCCTGGATCGCAATAAAGGGGGCATTCTTGGCCTTACCGCGCCCCCTCCCTCTCTCTCCTCTCTCTCCAGGCCTTTGCCTGACTCACAAACAGTAGCGTAGAGCAGTTGTTGTGCTACACTGGGGTGGGGCGATGGGGTTGGGGAGCTGAGACACAGAGAGGAGTGTTGCTAATGCATGCCAGAGTGTTCTTTGTTTGCCTGGTTCCATGAGTGTCCTAGGCCACTACTCTGAGCTGGATTAGTAGCCCATTTCGCAAAGGGAGAAACTGAGGACAAAGCAATGGAATGACTCATCCCAAGTCACACAGTAAGGTAAGTGGGAACTGGACTCCCACCCCAGAGCCAACCTGTCTTCTTGTGCCCAAAGAAAAGCTGGCTCAGGCAGGGGTGGGCAGTCAGTCCAGCAGGCCCCACAGTCCATATACACCAGCTGGGCCTCTGCCCATCATGTGACTCTGCCTGTCCCTGGCACACACCCCCTCCCCACTGTAAGCTGCACCCCCCCCCACTGTCTCTGATGCAAAGGATAATCTCTCTCTCCATTAATTTAGGGCTGAGAGCAAGCCACTGGCTGGGGACAGCAGAGCCATTGGCTGTGAGGAGGCATCTTCCTGTGGATGAGGGGAGCTTGTCTTTAGATAAATGGCTTCATATTCACGGTAGCACTTAGAACTCCCGGCACCGTAAATCTCCCTTAGCAGGCAATGAGTTTAGGGTTATTTAGAGCAGAAGGTACAGCACTCGGGCACCCCACCTCAGTAGAGTCCTGTCTGAGTCCCTGTCTTCCAAGCCAAGTCTGACACCATCTCCAACTCCTCCTCGCATAGAGTGATGGTCAGGGCAGCACTGGCCAGCCCTGATCAAACTCTCAGAGGTGGCCAAGGGGACGATGGTCAGGCCTGCCCCCTTCCATGGTGATCTTCTTCTTAGGAGAAATGCCACCTTCTCCCAGGCCCAGCCTGCCCGCTTCTCTGTCTCCCTTCTTTCCCAATCTCAGGCCAGGACACCAAGTCTGCTATGCTACCTCGGGAAGTTCATAACCCAGAGAGCACATCAGATACAAGCTGGTGACAAGCAGCGGATCATTTCGGATCCCGAGGGGCGCTGTGACATTATGGCACAGTAGGTGTAGTGATTCGAAAAAGCCTCCGCTTTTCTGGCCAAAGAACAGCTTTCCAGGTAGTGGGAAAAGCAGGGGCAAGGGCTGCAGTGTTAGGAGTTGGGTTGATTCCAGGAAGACGGCAGGGAGGATGTGGGCAGCAATCACTGGGCAAGCAGAAACTTCCAGACGGCCTTGACACTAGGTGCAATGCTCTGGGCAGGGGGGTCCTCAAATTTAATCTGCTTTCCTATTTTATTTTCCACACGTGAGGGTTTTGCCTGCATGTATGTCTGTGCACTGCATGTATGCCTGGTGCCTGGGGAAGCCAGAAGTGTGTGCCGGATTCCCTGGAATGGGAGTTAGGACCTGTTGGGAGCCACCATGTGGGTGTTAGGAATCAAACCCGGGTCCTCTGGCAGAGCAGCCAGTGCTCATAACCACTGGGCCATCTCTGCAGCCGGAATCTGCCTCTCCTACCACCTAATTGGGAGGACATTCAAGCAAAAGGACTGGGTTTGGATTCCACACGGCCATCTGGCAGCTCTGTGACTTTGTCCTCGGCACAGGGCTGGCGTGACGGCGAAAGGGTTAGAACAGAGCCCTGGCACTGGAGACCCTACACTAGCACGAGCCATATTTATTATCAACAGAGGCTGAGGTTGAGAGAAGAGAGGACAGTTGTTGAGGTCACACAGGCCACATGGGCAATTGCGGCCCATGTTTCTGAATCCCGGACTCTGCCTGCCTGTGCTCTCCATGGTGAGGAAGGGGCAGGCTGTCCCTTCACTGCCACTATTGACCTCTGCCTGCCTTGTCCCTGACCCAAGGAGACAGAGAAGCCCTGTCCTCCATGTCCCCAGGCATTTGTGAGTTGTCTGGGTCCCTCCCACTGCCCTCTGGAGCATCCCATGTCCCTTGCTGTCCCTTCCATACTGGGCCGCCCAACAGCTGGGGGGTGGGGTCAAGCTCCGCCCATGCTCTGTCCCTCATGGCAAGTCCAAGGGGCAGCTGAGGGCACAGGGTAGTCATGTGACTTCCTGTCCAGCTGGGACCCAGCTCTTCTAGCTTTCTTTCTTGTCCATAGGCCTCAGTTTTCCCATTAGAAAAATGGGGGGCTGGGTTATGTGAATTTAGGAGGTGAAGCCTTGATGTCAAATCCTACTCAATGACTACCTAATCCTACCTGAGTAGCTTTCTGGCCCTCGGCTTTCTCTTCCGTAAAATGGACATGATGCCGGTGGCCCCGACTCACCCAGAAGCAGGTAAATACGAAGCGCCCACTGGCGGGGTCTGCACTCAGGCCAGCTTCTCTCCTAGCTAGCTTGACCACTTCCGCCTCATCTTCACCCTGCCTACTTGGCCACAGTTGCCTCCCAGCCAGTTCCTCTCCCACGTGAGGCACCTCCCGGACCCCGCATCACCCCAGCGGGAGGATGCTGGTTTGTTCCAGTGAGCCCTGAGTTCCTCTCACCTTCTTTCTGAAGCGGTGGAGGTGGAGCAGGGTCTCCAGGTCAGTGCGCTGCCTCTCAGCTGCCATGTAGAAGTGTGTCAGCTTGGCTTGGAAGGCCTGCTGGGTGGAGGTGAAGGCTGCCAGGTCCGGGAGCTCTGTCTCACCTGCCCCTTCCTCTGCAGCCCCCAACTGCGCAGCCTGCTTGGACAGTTCCAGGCCCTGACGGTACTGGGCCTGAGGGGGAGAAAGAGACCCACTCAAGTTCCTGCCTAAGGATCCGCCCGCAGTCAGGGGCCGCCATGGTCTTCTGAGCCCCCTATCTACAAAGCTCAGCCCACGGACAAAGATTAAGGCATCCAGTAGTCCAGGCCTTTGCCTTGGAAGTTCACTTCTTCTGGAAGGTTCTGTGACTTTGAAGCTTGGGTCGGAGACTTTGATCCTCCATAGTCCTGTATGCTGTGTTCAGGCCAGTTCCATCCTCTACTGTCTGGGAGTCCCTGATGGCTGTGACAGCCAAAGCCTCCTGTCTATCACAAATACGGCATCCCCGACTGACCCAGAAGGCCAAGGTCGGGGCCCTGGGACACACATTTTAAGAAACCCACGAGGGTTCTGACTTCTCTGTAGCGGTCTTGGAGGACTTCCTGGAGGAAGCAAAACCTCACTGCCTCCTGGGAAGTTCCCTTGTACTTTCCCACCCCTGCATCCGGGACCTAGTAGACCCCACCTCAGCCCTCTTGGCCACTTGGGCCCTGGGACATACCGCAACCTGCAGGAAGAAGTCCTCAAACTCGGCATGAACTTTCTCGACGGTCTCTGCACATAGATGGACAGGGGCAAGGGCCTGCAGACACTGCCTTCCTTCCTGCTCCATCCAGTCACTGACCTGGGCAGAGGAAGAGGGTTCAGTTGTGATGGGTGACTAAGGAGCCATTCTGGGCCCACTGTCTACTTCCTTGTGTGTGTCCACATGCATAGGGCATGTGCAAGCTTGCATATGTGTGCATGTGTGCAGGTGGGTGTGTGTGAGTGTACTTGTGTGTGGGGACCGGAGGTCAGCTTGGGTAGGTATTGCTCCTAGGGATCCCCCCACCTTGGTTTGTTGTTGTTGTTGGTTGTTTGTTTGATACAGCGTCTCTCACTGGGATCTTGGGCTCACCAATAAGGCAAGGCCTGCCTGGCCTCCTGACTTTGTCCCTCAGGGCTGAGATTACAGTGTACACCACCACACATGGTGTTTTATGTACATTTTGTGGATCAAACTCAGGTCCATGTACTTGTGTGGTATAAACACTTCACCGACTGAGCCGCCTCCATAGCCCCTCAACTTCTCGAGGGGCCAAAGCCTTCTCAACCTCAGTCAGCCAGTTGCAGGCCTGGATGGATGAAAACCCTGGACAGGAGATGCTGGGCAGGAGAATCAGGGGAGGGGGAACACGTGGTTGCATCCTGCAAAGGTCAGAGGACATTGCCTCCCTCAGCTCAACCCAGAGGGGACATAGCACTGTGAGTGCGTGCACCAGGGAGGCCCTCTGTGTGTATGGTCACAGGGTGAAGCCAAGGTAGCTTGAGGTCCTGGGAAGGCAAGACTTACGTCAGTCTGGCCACTGAGAGTCACCTGGTCATAAAAGGTTGGTCTCGGAGATGAGCTCCCTGTCTTAGGGGAATGTAACTGGGGCTGGAGGGACCCCTGCCAGTGACGAAGGATCTACCAAGAACTCACTGCGGATATGTCTGACCCCTGCTTCAGTTTGTGGGTGATACAGATGGTAAGAAGTGCCTCTGATCCTGTGGTAGTTTGAATGTAATTGGCCTCCTGATCTCATAGGGAGTGGCACTATTAGGGGTGTGGCTTTGTTGGAGTGGGCATGGCCTTGTAGGAGGAAGTGTGTCACTGTGGGGCGAGCTCTGAGGTTTCCTAAGCTCAGGATACCATCTAGTGTGTCAGTTGACTTCCTGTTGCCTGCAAGATGGAGCAGACTCGGCCAGGTGGTGGTGGTGCACACCTTTAATCCTGGCACTCGGGAGGCAGGGACAGGCAGATCTCTGTGAGTTTGAGGCCAGTCTGGTCTACAGAGCGAGTTCTAGGGCAGGCGCCAAAGCAACACAGAGAAACCCTGTCTTGAAAAACCAAAACTAAACAAAAGACGTAGCACTCTCAACTCCAGCACCACGTCTGCCTGCACGCTGCATGCTCCCTGTCATGATAATGGACTGAACCTCTGAAACTGTAAGCGAGCCACTCCAATTAAATGTTTTCTTTATAAGAGCTGCCGTGGTTGTGATATCTTTTCACAGCAATAAAAAACCTAACTAAGACAAGCCCTGAGAAGGTTAGTGCTAATTCTGAACTTGACAGAATGCAGGATCGCCTAGGAGACTAGCCTCTGGGGCTGATCTTGGTTTTATTATTTGCAGTGGGAGACCTGTCTACTGTGGGTGGCACCATTCCCTGGCTGGGATGCTGGGCTGTATATTCCTGATTGTGGGTGCCCCATGACCCTTCCACTTTGACCCCCCCACTCTGATGGATTGTCCTGACTTTGCACTTTTGAACAAGGCATTCCTACTTTGGGGACACCAACAAAGATACTTTGTCTTTAGAAAACTCAAGGCTAGACATGCAGGCGCAGAGACTTGAGCAGCCAGTGGCCCTGAGCAGTCGGTGGCCCCAAGGGTCAAGGCTAAGTCCCCAGCAGGGATGACCCAGCCCAGGGCAGACACGGCTATGTTGGCTTTAAGTACTGAAGCCAGGTGACGGGGCACCAGTAGCTCCAGGCTCAGACTCCAGATGTGCAACCGCAGTGGATGACATCTACCTGGCCTCAATTTCCCCATGTTCGGTGGGGAATCCCAAAAGCTCCCATGTCACTGGTAAGAGACCACACTGGAAGACAAGCATATTCACAGACACTCTAGTGCAGGGGACACTCACAGTCGGTGCTAATAAGTGCAGCCCTTATATTCAACATTTAATCTGTGAAGCACTGATTGGATGGCGTGTTTTCTGCCTTCGCCCCAACACCAAGGGCTGATATTTTAACTCCAGAACAAAGTGACCCCTATAAAGCACCGTGTCCCCCAGTAGCAGCCCCCTCACCTGGTGGATGGCAGCTTCCAGGTGGCCCAGGCGGACACGGAGCTCCAGCCTTCGGAGGAGGTGGTTGGACGCAGTGACCAGAACGTGAAGCTGGTCATCCACCAGGTTGTACAGGGCTGCAGCTTCAGCCAGATGGCTCCTGGGAGGGAGAGGAGGATGAGAAGATGCAGAAGCGGTCCCTCCCCTCCCCTGCCTCCTTGTGCTCTCGATGGTCATGGACCTGCCCTCCTAATCTGTGGCCCCAGCTGGACTGCCAGTCACTGACCTGATGTGTGACCTGAAACAGAGCCCTAGCCCCCTCTGGGCCTCAGCCACAAACCTGAGGACGCAGTAGGAATGGAAATGATCCTGCACTTCTTGGCAGAGTATGAAGCCAGCTGGGTAGATCTGAGTCTGAATCCCAGTCCTGCTACCTGCTAGTGTGGGTCCTTGTGCAGCATCACCTCTTTGGAGGGGCTCTGGTTCCCCGGCTTTAAAATGGGAATAGTAATAGAACCCACTGCCCAGAGTGACTGTAAGCAGAAAGTGATCGAAGCAGGGGCTTCCAGAAGTGCAGCTCCCATGTTCCAACCCGGGCTTCTGCATGAGGCACCAGTTGTGGAACTTTCTAGTGCTGCCTAGGGGGTTCTAGGAAGCCAGGGACTTTCCTTCCTTCATGAGAAACTCTCACTGGAGTGCCGGGCACTAGGGGTCGTCTGTCATCCACACAACACCCAGCCTTCTTTCGACAGGACACGGGTACAGAGAGGCAGCTGTAACCCATGACGGTCTTTTGTCTCTGGTAGAGAGTCTCAGTGTCCCAAACTGGCTTCAAACTCCTGTGTGACCAAGGATGACCTTGAATCCAGGGCCCACCTACCCTACAAAGCATTTTTAAAGTGGCCAACGCCAAAGATCTAAAGCAGGTTTGTAATGGAACTTCTCGCGTGGCGATGCTCGGTGAAAGGAGAAACCTGGAGTCTCCCCACAACTGCCCTAGGGAGCCTGTTTTCAGACAAAGATGATAGAAGGAAAGGCTGCCTTTTCGAGGCACGCCCGTCATGGGTCTTACATCAGAAGAAAGCCCCAAAACGCCTGGAGGAGAAGCGAGCACATTGGGCTGCAGGGACCGGCGCTGTACTGGGAAAGGGCTGCGGCAAGCGTGTGCCCACAGCGCCCCCTGGTGGACTCCAGCTCAAAGGTCTGGAGGGACCTCAGGAAGACAGGAGGGGTGGGTGTAGCAGGTGAGGCAGGAATATGGAGACAATGATGCGGCATTCTGAGGGGCAGGAGGTGGCCCACATTAGGCACCAGGGCCCCCCGCTGTTTCGGCTCCACCTGCATGAACCTGCCCCTGGCTTCTAGGGGTGCATCTCAGGGTGATGTGTTCTGCCAGCTCCTATCTGTTTCCTGGCCCCACCACATTCCAGATGTGTGACCCTAGGATACTCAGTTAACCTCTCTGAGTCTCGGGTTCCTCTACTGTAACAAGAGGAGACAACTGGGCTCCACCTCGAAAGTGGGAATTAAATGAATTAACATTTTCATTCTTTAGAACAAAGCGCACACACATATCAAATGTTGGTTCTGTGCACAAGCTGTTCCTAAGTGCGTCCATAAATTTTGCATTTGGCTCTTGAATATACATACCTATGTTTTACTGGAGCAAATATTTCTAATTACTGACCAATTCGGTTACATGCTCAATATCCCTTGGCCCAGAAGCATATCAGATTTTGGAATCTTTCCAATTTTAGGGTATTTGGATACGTAAATGAGGCATGTGGGCAATGGGACTTCAGCCTAGACAAGAAGTCCACTTGCATTTCAGACACACCTTTACATACGGTCTGAAGTAATTTTGCACAATCATTTCAATAACTCTGTGTCTGAAGCAAAGTTCTAGGTATAATTGCTGCCCTGTGTCCAGACCGTCTGAGTTTAGAACAGTCAGGATGTCTGATCTGAGATTGAGCAGGTTCCACTTCACAGCAGTCAGGGAAGCTGGTGCTGTCCAGTCAGGTCTGCCTCCCACCTGTGGTCCTGAGGTCCCTCCCCTAGGCTGAGCATGGGAAAGGCAGGCCTGTTGGTTAGCCACCCAGCCGTCCAAGCCTTGGGTTCCTATGGGCCATACTGTTTGTTCCCTGTGTTCAGTCTCAACGTCTTCCTGCTAATAAGAGTGGCGTGGGCAGCACCAGGCCCTTGCCAGGAACACATGAGACAGGTCTGGAAGGGCTTGGCCCAGAGCCTGGGATGGAAAGGGGCACCGTCTGTGTGTGGGGAGAGGAAACAAGAGGACTGGTCCTCCACTGCCTGTCCATGGCTGAAGATGGCCAAAGATGAAGGAGGATGTGGTGAGTGATCCCCAAGGCTCAGAGGGTGGGGAACCTGTGACCCAGCTGCTCCCCTAGGCCCACCCTATGCATTCTCAGGGTGACCCCACCGCTGAGCTCTGATGGGGCATGAAGGTGGGGATACTAAATGTGCGTACCTGACATCAGGGTTGGCATTCAGCCTGCTGGCCTCCTGCTGCAACCTGGCCAGAGTAGCTCCACCTTCCCTCTGGAGAGCCAGCAGGCCCGGCTCCCTCAGCACAGCCTCCATTAGATCCTTGGACTTGCTCAGGCACCTGGTGGCTTCCTGCCAACACGGGGGGGGGGGAGATCCTTAGGCCCAATCTCCACTCTCCTCTGTAGCTTTCCAGGGCTCCCCACGCTGATAGAGCCTGAATCTCCCAACTGGGTGCCTCAAGAAAGTCTGCCCTTTAATCTCTAGCATTGCTCCTAAAGCTATGACCCTATTATCACCATGGTAACCTCACTGGTCCTGGCTCCATCCTCTCTTGGAAATACCCATCCCAGACTCTTGGTTGACCTCTCTGAAGCCCCCTGGCTTCCCCTGCAGCAAGAAAAAGGGACATCAAAGGGCATACCTCATGACCCCTGCTTCAAACTCTTCTGGGCCCCTCTGCCCAGCTCCTGGGCCCAGCTCCTTCCTCTGTACTCTCATCCACAGATTCCCAGCTCCACCCTGCCTCAGGGCCTTTGTGCATGCTTGCCCTCTGCCTGGAGATCATTTCCCCTCAAAGACATGTTCTTTCAGCCCTCAGTTAAACACCATCTCTTCAAAGACCACCCACCTTCCTCACTCTTACCACTTTTACAGCATTTGACACAATTTGTAACTCCCCCCCTTTTGTTTCAGCTTGGGGGTCTCTTGCATCCCTGGCCAGTGTTCTACCACTGATCTGCATCCCCAGTCACCATAGCTACCTTTTAAATAGCCACTCTGCTGCTGACCATGACCCTCACCCAAGCAGAGGCAAGCTGGTTCCTCAGGCTGGGTCCCCACTGCAGGGCACAAGGTGGATGCCCTAGAACTATTTATTATCTGAGTGACAAAGTGAAAGGCAGAGTGACCACCCTTAGTGTCCCCTTCCCAGTGCTCTCGGTACTTAAGAGTCTGGGTACGCTGGAGGCTTCCCTACCCCGTGATCCAAGCTTACCTGCACCCCACTGGGGGGGTCGCCCTTCTCAAACTCTTGAATGGAAGCCTGCAGCAGGGATGAAGCCTGGCGAAGGTCAGCGAGGAACGGGTCCAGCTTCTGCAAGGACAGGCGCCAGGGCACAGGACTCAGCCTGGGAGACCAAGAGGAGAGATATCTTTCCCCAGGAGGATGCGGGGAGGCACCGTGCGGGGCTTCTAGAACTCATACTACAGCAGAACCATCAGGAGGGTGAC
The DNA here is from genome assembly GCF_000317375.1 of Microtus ochrogaster. Classification (NCBI taxonomy): domain Eukaryota; kingdom Metazoa; phylum Chordata; class Mammalia; order Rodentia; family Cricetidae; genus Microtus; species Microtus ochrogaster. The sequence continues at coordinate 20,042,828 of NC_022033.1, read as the reverse complement.
TGAAAGTGGAGCTTGATGAGCCCCATCTCCACCCAAACCCCAATCTTTCTCCCACCTCTAGCTCACCCCAACTCACAACTGAGCCCGACCCTGCTCTGGGGCAGAGTCTGAGAATGGCTACCAAGTCTCCAAGCCAGCTGCTTGGTCTAGTGTGGGGACAAAAGCCAGAGGAGCGAGAAGATGGGTCTGAGCTCTTCACAGACCCTAGGGCTTCCTCATAGAAGAGGCAAGATGGGGGCGAGCGGCTGGGCTGGAGAAGCACTCTCGGCCCACCTCAGCTATCAGCTTACTGTGAGATCACAGGTAAGTTACTTAACATCTCTGGGCTTCACATCTGAGAGGTGGAACCCATGGTGTTAGAACGTGCTTTACAGCAGGGTAAGGGTTTGATAGATTAATTTATGCATGGGATTTAGAATAGAGCCCGGAACATGCCAGACTCATGATCACTGTAAGTTTTACACTCTGGATCACCCAGTAAAATGTCACTTAAAGGGACAGCCTGGAAGACGAAGTTCAAAGGTCACTGGGCTAACGTGAGGCTTCTGGAAAGGGAACCAGGAGTCTGGGAGCAGGGCATGCCTCAAATGTGAGTACACACTATCCCTCCACATCTTCCGGTGAGTGATTCTAGGAACCCCACCACCCAGGACACCAAGACCAGGAGGCCAAGCCCCTTCTGCTAAGTGTCCTGTAGAACCATGTACATCTCCTGGGGACTAGAAACTGCCTGAAAATAACTCAGATAATTGATGCCAGGTAGACACTGCCTAGACAGTTGTCCTGGTTTGTGTCCAAACAAGCAAGTCTGTAGGTGGTCCATAGGTGGTCCAATGGCATGTGATGCCTCCCTCCTCTCCCTTCATTTATTATTATTATTATTATTTATTTTAATTTTGAGACAGTTTTCTCTGTGTAGCCCTGGCTGTCCTGGACTCACTCTGTAGACCCAACTGGCCTCGAACTCGTAGAGATCCACCTGCCTCTGCCTCTCAAGTGCTGGGATTAAAGGCGTGAACCCAGCTCTTTTGTCTGTTTTTTTTTTAACTTTTTTATTGGGAGAAAGATGAGCACGCCATGGCATGTGTAGGAGAGAGGTGTGCACACCTTTGTGTGTGTGGAAGTCAGAGGGTCAGAGGGTGTTCATGGAGTTGATTCTCTCCTCCCACCTTCACGTGGGTCCCACAGATGGAACTCAGGTCGCCAGGCTTGCATGACAGGTGCTTTTACCCACTGAGCCATCTCGCTGGCATTTTCTCTGGGTCTATTTGTTTGTTTTAGTTTCTTACAACAGGATCTACTTGTAGCCCAGGATGGCCTTGAGCTGGCTATGTAGCCAAGGATGACCTTAAACTCCTGTCTCAGGTGCTGGGATGGCAAGCCTGAATACTTTCAGCCCAACATAGGTTGATTCTACAGTTACATCTGCACTCGACACCAGACATTAGCAGGCCATGGTGGCGCAGGCCGGTTATCCTAGTACTTGGGATGCAAGAGGCAGCAGGCTCTTAAGTTTAAGGCCACCTGGACTACAAAGAAAGTCGAGAATATACAGCTATGTGACCTGAGCCATGCGTGCAAATCCTGTCTTGGATACCCCACTTGCCCTCCTCACACAGGGCCCTGGGTTCTGTGTCTCAGAGTCACCAAGAGGACAAAGGAAAAACAAGCAAAACAATTCACACAGGTCTCCCACACGGAGCAGCAGATAATAACTTATCACGCTATCGGTAGAGACAGGATTTCTCCATGGAGGGTTGACTTTCACCCCCACCCTGGCTGGAAGCAGTCATACTTTGTGGGGAGTGGTCCTCAGGCCCTGGCTGAGGCTGGGCAGCTGGGTGGGTGTTAGGCACCTTCAAAATAGATGATTCCATGTGCTTTCCTACTCTTGTGGCCTTCTAGTTAACCTGGGCACAGAATGCCCGCTTGTGGGGCAGTGGGACACGGGATGGAGCCAGGGGCAGTTCCCTTGCCTGCCCTATAGGAAGCAATGCATGCTAACTCACCGTGTGTCCATGGCTCCATGGAGCGGATGTTGACAACAGCTAAAGCTGTCTAAGTGTGCCAGACAGGCCTTACTAACTTTAACTCAATCCTCATAAAAATCCCACAAAAAAGCAATTTCATTGCCCTCCCCATCTTCCCCTTTGCTGGTGAGGAAAGCAAGGCTCAGAGAAGGTGAATCACTTACCCAAAGTCACAGAGCAGAGCTAGACTAGAACCCAGAAAGCTGGCCCCAGAGCCTGAGGTCTTACTGGGGGCTACTCTGAACCTTTATTGTGTTGTTGAATGACTGGTTTTGGACAGGATTGAGAGACCCAAGGGTCAGGGCAGTGAAGGGAAGAGAAGTCGGAGACTGAAGGCCATAAGGATAGACACCTGGAAAAGCTGCACCCACTCGCTGTGGTGGTAGCGGAAGGGGCCCTCCAGAGCCTCGGGCAGCTGGCTAGGGTCCACGTGGCTCCTGAGGGCCTTCAGCGAGGTCAGTACCTCCACCTGTGGATGAATGAAGAGTCAGAAGGCGCAGAGAATCCTCCCCAGAGACCAACGGAGAAGGTACTGCTCAGATCCCTGTCCAGCACCACATCTCCCCCTGAGAAGGTCTGGAGCGGTGTTCTGAGCAGGGAGTCTTCTCTGGAAGCTTTGATCAATCATTTGAAATGGACCCTGGTTATGGAATGGCGCACACACAGGGGCACACATACTGCTACTGCCAAGTCGGCATTCAAGGCAGGCATCACCACTCAGCTGCAGAACTCGGCTCTCTCTCCATGTCGCTGCCCAGGCCTCTGCTCACCTGGACAGGTAGTGCAGGTAGCTGGAGAATGGATGCCTTCTCTCCCAGGAGGAGCACTTTGCTGATGGAGGCCGAAGCCGGATCCTGTGAGGAAAGAAGCTCTTCAGGGCTGCTCTGTCCCCCTTCCCCTTGCCACCCCCTCCTTCTCCCTGAGGGACATGCATAGGCATGGTGTGGTCGCCTGGGTGGGGGCTTTGTGTGACATGTTTAGAGTGAACCAAAGCAAACACAAGCTGTACTGCAAGCCTTCCTTGGGGCCTCAGTTTCCCTATCTATAAGACAAGGGGTCAGATTGTACACAATGGCTAGCCAAGAGTCTTCTCTATCAGGGGTTTACGTGGCCCACGGCTAAACCAATCAGAGCCCTGTATTCCCCAGAACATGGGGCTTAGTCAATACCGATCAATCAGCACTGATGATAAATCAAGAAACTTTGGCTGGGACCTCTCTTACCGTGTCTACGGAATCAAATGACTTCTCAGCTGCTAGATTCAGCTCCTGGCTGTTAGAACAGGGGCTTGCCCCTTTAAGACAGTGGTCACTCTTAAAAAGCTGCATCCATAGCCTGAAGAGGCCAGCCACACCTTCCTGCAGCTCTCTGGGACAGAGTTAAGAAGCAGTCTGTGACTTGATTTTCCTTCGTTTGCCTGGCTCTTCCTTGCTTTCTGACACAAACAGTATTTTGGGCTAAATCACATGATGTAAAACTTTCCGCTAGACTCGCAAACTTACGAAAGACTGATGGTTCTCTCGCTCCTGGAATTGCTTGCTGGATTTGCTCTGGGGACTTTTTTAAGGAGACGCCTCTGTCTACCCCATCCCTCTCCTGGTGGTTGGTTCTCTCTCTCTCTCTCTCTCTCTCTCTCTCTCTCTCTCTCTCTCTCTCT
>NC_022033.1:20029338-20038576 GCF_000317375.1 Microtus ochrogaster | reverse complement strand
CTGGAGACGCAGCCCCACCGCTCTTATTACAACACCTCTAGCCTAACTCGATGCATTTTCTGAAGAGAACCATTCATCAGCTTTCCTTCCAGCACCCGCAGCTACTGCTTCTCAACTTCTTTGTCACACTGAACGAGTCGACACCCTTAGTCTGGAAGCCTGGCTGCAGGGTTCCCTTGGTTGCCACTAAAAGTCTCTGCCTGGGTTTTGCGACACCAACCTTAAACCCACCAGACTCTGGGCATGCCACATTCCCCTGGAGAGTCCCAAGACCAGCTAGACTAAGGCCCCCTGCCTGGCACTCACCTGTGTGCATTGCAGGGCACTGACCAGAGCAGGACTCGGGGTTCCTTTCCTGGCATCAATCACCATCAGCAGCCCCTTGGCTGCACTGTCCGGCCTGTGGGTGGAAGACAGAAATCAGGTTCTGCAAGGCAGCCTAAGCTCAGGAGGACTTGATGGGAAGGTGAGGGAAACAGGCTGACAGGAGTTGCCACTCTGCAAGACCACTGCCTCCTCCAGGAAGCACCGTGATTCCTCCTGCAGAATCCACAGCCTCCCCTTCACCTTCCAGCCCCCAGGTTCATCACTGTGGTCACTGTGTGCCTGCATCACCACCCCTTTGAGGTCAGGGATGTGACTCAGAGGTTGTGCATGAGCCTAACCTCCTGCCTATTTCTTTGCGTAGGCAGGACCCCCCAGTTTGTTCAGGGTTCACCAGTCCCCACCTGTTGCTTCTGATCTGGAGAGACCACACTAGTGACCCAACTTCCCCAGCCAATCACTGGGCTAGGTGGCGTCACATGACCTATCTTTTCCCAATGAGGTGAGAAAGGCTAACTGAACGGCTTCAGAAAAATCTGTTTTCTCCTTTGAGAAATTCTCCGAAGGAGGGAGGAAGGTGCTGGGAAGGGACTGAGGGAGGTAGGTAACCAGTCGAGTGAGACAGAGCTATAAGGAAATTCCCTATTTTGTATAATTGCTATAACTCATACAGTGTTGCAGAGGAATGAAGAATTCTGGCCTCAAGGCAGACACCCAGAGGCTGCTCTGAACTTGAATGTACGCCTCATGCACCCAGAATGCCCCCTGCTCTTATCACCAGAGTGGGCAGGAGAGATGGTAACTGCTTCCCAGGTCCCAGGCTGGCCTAATTACAGGTGTAGGTCAAACAGGAGTCTTCCCCCAGAGCTAGGCAGGGTCCTCAGACTTTGAGCAGCGGGGGTGGGGGGTGGACTTGGTAAACGAGGTCCTGGAGGCTGGTGGGCTGTAAGTGTCCTCAGCCAGTCTGCTGGCCAAGGGGTCTGAAAGATGCCCCCGGCTGTCTTCGAACCTTACACCACCAGCTCACGAACACAGCCCTCTTGGCCCCACGTTGTTTTGTGTCCCTCTCACTTGGCAAGACTGTATGAGAACTGATGGGTTCGTTTGTATAACATACCCACTGCCTGCCCCGAGCAAGGGGGGCACAAAGGCTTGCTCTGGCCACCCGAGGTGGGGAACTGACTCAGAGCAGTCAGGCAGTAGACTATGAGAGGAGCTGACACCACCTACTTCCCTCGTCCCAGTTGCTTGTGGCCTTACCCAAGCTCCTCGGTCATTTGAGGGAGCAGGGTGCATCACAGAGGGGGAAGGTCATTCCCACAAGGTCACAGAGCAAAGTGGGTGGGGAGATGTTTCAGGGTCTGTCTACCACAGGGCTGTTTCTGAGAGTCAGTGGTCATTTTCCACCTGCCGAAAATCTGGTGTCCAGTGGCCTGTAGGGGGGCAGGTGACCTGCAGGGGACAGGGGGCTCTGGGGAGGAGGTGGCAAAGAAGGTTCCAAGGAATTTCATGGCTCCCTAACATCTGCCCAGATGCTGAACCTCCAGCTGGCTGGGGTTCTACACTACAGGGTAGGGTAATGTCACCTTTGCATGTCCTGGTGGGAGCCTGTGGCTCAGAAGCCATGAAGTCTGAACCATGGACTGAGAGGGTCGGAGTGGGAGAGAAGAGGACTGGAGATCAGCCCAGGCCATGCGTCACTTGTGCTTAGTCTGTGTGTGTGTGTATGTATGTGTGTGTGTATGTATGTGTGTGTATATATGTGTGTGTATGTATGTATGTGTGTGTATGTGTGTGTATGTATGTGTGTATGTATGTGTATGTGTGTATATATGTATGTGTATGTATGTATGTGTGTGTTTGTGTGTGTATGTATGTGTGTGCATGTATGTGTATGTGTATTTATGTGTGTGTGTGTGTGCGCGTGCACATGCGCGCGCAGGTGCTTGCATGTAGGGGTGCCAAGGCCAGAGGACAACGTCGGATGTCCTCAGAGGCTCTCTACCTTTTTCACTGAAACAGGCTCTCTCATTGGCTGGAACATGCCAGTTAGGCTAGGCTAGGCTGGCCTATCTCTGTATCTACAAATGTGCCCCATCGCACGTGCCCTTTTGTATGTGGGTTCTGGAGTTACAGCTCAGGTGACCTTGCTTACAAGGCAATGGCCCCAACCCTGGCTCTTTATTCCCTCATTCAGCCACTCACACATTCATTTTCCCTGCCTTTTATTTACCCGACAGCATTTATATCTCCGATGCTGCCTCCCCGGAGAAGCCTTCCCTGGCTTCCCCGCTGAAGTCTCCGATCCAGCCACAGCTGTGTCTCTTGTAGCCTTACAGGAATGCAGACTCTCAGGCCTGCCGCATGTGCAGTGCTGGGGACAAGCTGAGTGATCGGCACCAACAGCTCACCTAGCCTATCTACGACTCCGGTACACTCCCAGGTCAGAGCTGTGGGTTCCTGCTGCGTGTCTGTGGAGGGTTCCACGCACCTCTCCTCTCTCCCACCGGCCTGACATGGCCCTGGCTGAAGGGACAGAGCCCATCTGCCACCCAGCACCTAGCCTGTGAACACGCGGTGGATGGAAGGACCTGGGGCCTCTCCACTACACACCTGGCAGAGAGGTGACGGTATGGTAGTGTCCTCTTACCTAGGAACACTGCACAAGTAGGACAGCAACGCTGTGACCTCCAAGGCGGTACACCATGGCGCCTCCCAGGCCTCCTCCGTGGTTGACACCAGAAGTAGAGGCCTCCCCAGCCGGTCCCTACCACCTGAAGGAGAGAAGACACATGAGCAATGACAATTCTGGGGGACCCTCCATGGGAGCTGCCTCTGTGACTCTCCAGGTCTTTGCCTACACTAATCTTTCTGCCTGGACTGTTCTTTCTTCTCTTCCTTCTGTGACCCCCAAACTCCTATTCATCCTCCAAAGGTCCAGCTTCAAAGCCACCTCCTGAGAATAATCTCCCCAAACTCTTCTTCAGCACAGAGTTGGCTCACTATCCTTGGGGCTGTCTCTGTATAATGCATGTACCCCATTATAGTGCATGCACCCCAGGAAACAAACTGATGCAGTGAGCTCTGAGGCCATGCAGACTGGTTCACATCCTGACTTGCTGTGTGCCCCTGGGTAAGTCTGTGCATCTCTGAGCTTTAACTTTAATCTATCTGATGAGACAAATTCAGTCCAAGTAGATGAGGTTTCTTTGGGGATTAGGGGAGCCAGTTCCTGAGCATGTCCAGCACTCAGCCAGGAGTAGAGAGTGCATCTGTGGTACGTGGACACCATCTCTGTCACCATCCACTCAGACCACAACAGGCTGAGCTTGTGAACTCTTCTTCATAGGCTGATTCCTCTTCTAGAAACGGGGGCTGTGTGTCTCACTGTCCCCCCCGGGACTCAAGGCCCAGGACGTCAGCCTAGCTGGCAGGACCTTCCTTCATCCAGCTCTGTTTGTCTGGTGCGCCCCACCCATCCCTAGCTATGGAAAACCTCTCTGGCTCCTGGTCTGGCCAAGGCACCACTTCCATATCCCCAGCCCAGGTCCTACAGGAAGCTGCCCCGACAACTCCACTGCCTCTTGGGATTGACTCAGGACAGCATCAGAGCATGGATGCCTGAGGACTTGGCCAGCACATGGAGGTTAGAACACGCAACCCAAACTCTGTAAGTCTGGGAACTTGCAGAGTGCAGACGAGTCCAGCAGCCCAGCTTGCCTCCTCTCCCTGGCTCCCAAGAGGTACAGATGGAGTCAGTCCCCGGGAACAAGTTGGAGTAGCAAGAGGGTCAGACGCTGGGTGTCCTGGGACATGGTAACCATGTGACCAGAGTCTGGCTCTGCCTGCCTGACCACCAAATGCTGCCTGGGTCAGGAACAGGGCAACAGACAGCACCCCACAAAGGAGGCACCCTTGTCCACGTGATTTGCTTTCCACTGGACCAAGGAGCTCTCTGTGCTCCAAACACTGCCCTTGCCTGGTGGGTGGAACCAAAATACCATCTCTAGCCCCAGAAAACTTTTCTGCTATGGGCATGCTGGGTGACCAATGTCACATGGAAATAGGAACGGCAGGTAGGAGTAAGGAGGTTCCGATAGCCACTGAAAAATTCAATAAAGCTTCAACAGATACCAGGACACCAGCAGGTGGCTCCTCTGGGATCTGCAGGGAGATGAGGCCAGGGAAATCAGGAGTCTCAAGGTGGCACGAGAGTTGGTTCCCAAAGGCACAGGGTCCTTCATGCTCCTGGCCTTAACATGTACTGTTCCCTGTTTCTGAAATGCTGTTCCCAACGTTTACATAGCTAACTACTAAGCTTTCCTGGCCTCTCCTGCTGGAAGCCTGGGCCAGGAGCATTCATTATCCACTTTCCCAATTCCTAGACATTTTCTTTATGTTGGATTGAAGTTTCTCTAATACTAGAACGAAAGTCGTCTGGGTGCAGGGGCCACAGAGGCTCATCTCACACCACAGTGCTGAGTCTAGGGCTCGGGAAACAGTGATCGAATAGCTACGAAGCGAAAATAAAACTCCTGAGGCATGGAAGCTGTGAATACCTGGTCCAAAGCCCATTGGTGGTACAGCCTTTGTTCTTTCACCAGAGGCTAGAAGAACTATTAAGAGAGGCTCATAAATGCTTCCTTCCTTGAAGAACTGCCCTTAGCCGGGCTAGCATATTGGCTCGTCCTGCATCCTGTTTCAGGATCAGTCTGCAGCTAATTATTGACAGACTCAGGATCAATCTGCAGTTAACGACTGACAGACTCAGGATCAGTCTGTAGTTAATGATTGACACACCCAGAGTCAGCCTGCAGTTAATGTCTAGTGTACCCTGATGTTAATTCTGACCCCTTGCCTTGGGCGGACAACTGGTATAACCTATATTCAGAGCCTCCCCAGGGTCTGGCAACAGCTTGCTTGTCCCTTCCTCTGCCTGCATTACTTTGTTTCGTCCCGTTCTCATGGGGGCCTTCCGAAGAATCTTTGTCTCAAACTCAGCTTCTAGGGAGTCTGACCCACACCTTGGCTTCTTCGCTGAAGTCTGGAAAAATGGGTGGATGGATGTTTGGGTGGATGGACAAGTGGACAGGTAGGTGGATGGACCTAGAAACGGCTTTCCTCTAATCCATGCCTTTCGTTGGAAACTTTCAGCCTCCCGGGCCTTCCCCCTCTTCACCCACCAGCATCTGAGAAGGCTCTGCCCCTTCAACTCCCCCCTGAACCCCAGAACCTGGCAGGCAGACTATCCCGGAGTGGAGAAGCTTGTCTCCCAGAGTTCCAATCCTGGGCTCAGGCCTGCAACACTCCTCCAGGCTAAGTCCTCCTCCTAAGGGACCTGAAGAATCTTTCTGGAAGCCAGGCAGCTCCCCAGACAGTGGGGTTGAGCCAGATGTTCTGGGGAGAGCTGTTCCATCTGGGGAAGAAGAACAACAAAGCAGGAGCTGTCATACAGGAGACGTGCTTTCCAAGGGACAGTGTTTGTCTTCCACCCGAACAATAATTCAGCTTATAGCATGACCTGTTCTCTGCCAGATAATGCTAAATTCCTTCCTTCTGGTATGTCTTTGAACCCTCAGAGCAAACAACTCTGTGATGTAAAAGATGCCCCACCCCTTAGCAGAGAAGGAGACTTGAACTCAGAGAGGTTAAGTGTCTGGCCAGCGTCACACAGCATGAGGTAAAGCTGGAACATGAACCCAAACAGACCAATGAATGGACTTGCTCAGCTCTATTTAACCCCTTGAGACTGGGACAGTTTTGTGGCCCCTGCCCCTCACAGCCAGAGCCTCCTGCACCAGTTAAGCCTGGCTCTTGCCCTGCTGAGTTTGAGCTCTTACCTTTCCCCTGGGCCTTGGTGCTGCAAGGCTGCAGAGAGCCAAGGGGGCTCAGGGCTTTCTCAGGGGGCAATGGGGGTGCCCTCTGCGCTTTCAAGAAAGAGAACTGGAGCCCAGGAACTGGGGACCCATGGGCAGAGGTGTTCCTACTGAGAAAGGCCTCAGGCTTGGATGCTCTGCCGTGTCCTGGTGTGGTCTCCTCTGTCTTTGTTTCGGAAGCTAGAGCTGCAGGGGCAGCTGAGGACAGGAGGGGAGAGAATATTTGCCTTGGCCCAGGCCTGAGCTGGACCATGGCTGCTGTCATCCCCAAAGGCCCTCGCATCTTAGAGGATGCTGGCTCTTCTTCAGTGTCTTCTAACAGATCAGAGGTACAGTCCAGTGGCTTCTCCGGGACATCAATGTGGGGCTGCTGGGGCTGTCTCTCTGCAGAGTGGGCAGATGGTTTGTGCCTGGCCTTTCTTCTTGAGCCCCCGCTGCAGGGCTTCTCTCCCGAGCCTGCTGGCTTCGCACATGTCAGTCTTCCCAAGGGAGGTCCCTCATCATGTCCTGGGAGCGGTAGGACCCTCCCAAGCACAGGCACCCCCTTAGTTTTGGATGTCTCCTCCCGTAGTCCTTGAGTGTCCACACTGAGTGTCACTACCTCCCTGTCTAAAGACCCCCTTCTACACTGTTGGGGAAAGCCCAGGAGAGCCACATATTCCCCCTCCAGGCCCTGGTTGACCTCACTGACCATCTGGAAGGACATCTGCCCTGGCCTTGTTGGGTCTACCTTGATGAGCCCAGGATACTTGTCCCTAGACAACTTCCCTTTATCCTTAGCCCAGCTCTGTACCACAGACGCCTCACTGCCCAAGGTGCTGGCCTGGTCTGGCTCCTGGGGGCTGCTCACATGGAGTGGACAGGAATCCCCATCTGAGGAAGGGACATTCATTACTGGGGGTCTGTCATCTATAAACTCTGGGCTGGTAATCCTGGTCCAAGGCACAGGTGTGATCCCATTTTCTGAAGCCACGAGACAGTTGTGTAAGGGACGTCCCTGAAAGTCACTGTTGATGGCTTCCAGCCATTCTCGGGTGAAAATTAGAGAGTAGGAGGTCTCAGGAATAGGCTTCTTGTCCACCTCTCGGAGGTCTGAGGAGAGGCACTTGAGCGTCATGTGGACAGACTGCTCCTCCCAGGACTCCACTTGAAGGTAGAAGTCGCCCTGGCGCAGCAGGAGCGGGTTGAGTGGCGCCAGGTGGACCACGACCTCATCCCGCAGACACAGCGGCCAGCCCTCATGCAGGAAGAGACAATGGGTGTAGAGGGCCTGCTGAGAGAAGGGGGGCATCAGAGAGACAGGCTCCAGGGCACCTCGGTTTTGGTCAGGTTCCTTCCCTCTCCCACATGGACCTCAAATAGCCAGGGAATAGACAAAGACAAGATAGATGCCCAGAACCAGGCACCGGAGAGACCGTTGCTGTCAGGGTACAATGGGTCACCTGCTCCTACCCTTGGCATTGGCCTTGAAGATGCTTGCTAGCTTTTTGGCCTGAAGGGAAGGGCCGTGCTCCAGGTACATTAATCAGCAAGTATTTTCCATGGCAACCCTGCCTGCCTCATGACCCTCTTCTCCCCATTTACCCACAACTTCTCCCAACCCAGCTGGAGCCTTAGCACCTTTAAAGTCAGGAAGGCATAGAGCGGAGGTCTAAATGGGTTGTTTGTATACATAACTGAACTGCTCTGAGATTTGATTTCTTTATCTGCAAATTGGAGTTAAGTAAAATGCCGCAATATTCCTGAACTGGCATGAGATAGATTGAGTATGGATGCAAAAAAGCCAACACAACGCTTAGAGAGTGTTCAGAGAACGTGAATTCACTCCCTTCTGAAAAAGTGTGTGGGGATGTGTGTGCGTAACAGGGCAGTGCCCATGTGGAGGTCAGAGAAAAATTCATTGTCCTGGATTCTCTCCTTCCATCTTTACGTGGGTTCCAGACATCGAATCCGAGACACCAGGCTGGTGTGGCAACTGAGTTATCTCCCCAGCCCCAAGTTAAAATGGCACAGAAACAGTTTTGAATGAGAAGTCAGGAGACTTGACCCCGCCACTGTCCTGCCGGCTGACCTTACAAAGGCCACCACCATTTCTACATTCTGCTATTTGTAGTCTCTGTCTTACCCATGGGAGTTGGGGTAGTGACGCTGAGCCTCAATGAGGTAACATGGACCCCCCATGTTCCCAGTGACTGAGCCTTGATGTGAAACAGAGAGCCTGACCTCAAAGGACTTTCGTGAGTCCCTCTTTGCTCCTGTCTATTCTGAGGTGACATGAATTTATCCATGACAGCCAAATCAAATGTGCCTATATTTAAAAATAAAAGTTGTGAATTTGCCGCGGAGAAAGGAGGGGACAGAGCAAGTGGTTTTGACTTTTTTTTTTCTTTTCTTTTAAGACAGGGTCTCGTGTAGCCCATGTTGGCTTAGGTCTCACCACGTAGCTGAACATGACCTTGAATGTACGATCCTCCTGCTTCTACCTGCAGAGTGCTGGCAACACAGGGAAGCATCATCATGCCATTTACATAAACGAATTCAAACCCAGGGCTTGCACATGCTAGGCCAGCACTCTACCAACTGCGCGGTGTCCAGCCCTGCAAATGTGTTTTGAACAGACGAACAAAGTGACAGTTTGTGGCTTGTCAGGGAGAGGAAAAGGAAGGTGGGGAGGAGGATCGTCATAAAATGTGGTCAGGAGGTCATGGCGAGGCCACCAGCAAAGGCTTCTGGGAGATACTGCGTTCCACTATTCCCTTCAGGAGCAGTTGCCAGGGAGGTTTTCCCTCCAGGTGCTGTGGGTCCTAAGATTGGCTGTGTGGCTCTTGACGCTGGGTGGCAGCGGACTCAGGGAAACTAATAGCTTAAGGGCATTGGTAAAGCTCTGAGGGAGGGAGGAGAGCAGAGGGAATCGGAACTTTGATTCCTTAGTGATCTCCTCACTATTTTCCTAGAACAGTCTCCTTTGGGAGCGAGGGTGTGTGTGTGTGTGTGTGTGTGTGTGTGTGTGTGTGTGTGTGTGTGTGTGTGTGTGTGTG
>NC_022033.1:20021002-20029238 GCF_000317375.1 Microtus ochrogaster | reverse complement strand
TGTGTGTGTGTGTGTGTGTGTGTGTGTGTGGTGGTGGTGGTGGTGGTGGTGGTGGTGCGTGAATCTTAAAACCCAATTCCTCTGGTCAACATTGATTGGTCCAGCCATTGACACGTGACCACAGTCTGGCCAATCAAGATCCTTCCTAGAGCTTGTTGTGGCTGCTGGCACACAGGGACAAGTAGGAAGCAGAGTGTGTCTTCCCATGAATTGATGGGGTAAACTCCTTGCCTGAGTAGGGACTAAGTTGTTTTCTTCTATTGCCTAAAACACTTGTCTCGGAGGCTGGAGAGATGGCTCAGAGGAGAGGAGCACTTCCTGTTCTTCCAGAGGTCCTGAGTTCAGTTCCCACCATGATAGCTCTCAAAAACATCTATAATGAGATCTGATGCCCTTTCCTGGCATGGAGGCATACATGCAGATAGACCAGTGTATATATAATGAATAAATAAATCTTTAAAAAACAAAACAAACAAAACGAAACCACTTGTTTCTCCACCTCGACCCAGGAGCTGCCCTTCCCCTCTGGATGAGCAGTAGCTCTTAGGAACCCTCTCCTTAGCCACCATATTCCTTGCTGGGGAGACACATCTTGCTCACCTCCCTCCCTCCTCAATTCCAGCCCTCTGGGCTTCTGGGAGAGCTTGCTATGGCAGCCACATGATGTCCCCAACTTACGCAGGCTGCCTCCCTCACTTGCTCACACAGGCGCTTGGCAGGGATGAGGAAATCCAGAAGGAAGCTCAGCCCGTCTCCCCCGAAATCAGAGTCCAGTAGCCGGAACACCTGACCCAGAACAGTAGGGGCGGTGGCTTCAAACGGTGGGTAGAGCCCAGCCAGGGCCTGCTGGATGGCCATGTCGAGGGCCGAAGCATCCTGCTGGGGACAACAGGGAGGAAGAGCGGTTACAGAAGCAGTGAGAGAAGGAGCAGTGACCAGTCCTGTGCCCTTCAGGACCCCTGTGAGTGCGACCTTGCTGACTCCACTGGCCGGGGACAGTCCCTCGCTTCACTTAGCCTAACTCAGGAACTCAAGTCTGTACCTTCCTGCCTCTGCCCAGTGACAGCCCCACAGCCCAACCAGCAGTATGCCCCCTGAAGCTGCCTTCTTGATTCCCTCACCCCCAGGAGCCCTCAGCCATGTCACACTCAGTGGTCTCTCTCTTTCTAGCTCACCCACCTGTGACTCCTCCCCTGCCTAGTTCTATCACCAATTCCACACAACCACCTTCTCTGCCTCCCCAATCTCTGGTCTTCTATACTCTAGTCTTCCTCAACATCCCTCAAGGGCTCCCCCTGGCTTCAGGACGTATCTAGCGCTGTGCTTGACGCCAGCCTGCCTCAACCCTGCTGCCTCTGTCTGTGCTTCCAACATGGCACGGGAGTCTCACCGCCAGCCTTTGCCAGGCTTGTCCCTTCTTCCAGAACACCTATCTGCCTCGTTCTCTCTCACCTCACCTGGCAACTCCTTCTTTTTTTAACCTCAAGACTCAGGCCAGCTCTTGCCTGTTCTGGAAGTTACTCTATGACTTTACACCTGCCTCCATCCAGTCAAGTGTCCTCTCCTCTCGTATCTTATCAGAGAAGTTCCCACACTGACTTCTGGCCCCCAAAGGGTGAGTGGGGCAGAAAGGACCGGCCCCAAAGGTGCCTGCATTCCAATCTCCACAGTCTGTGAACACAGGCAGAGGGGACTGAAGGCAATAAAACAAACTCTGAGGCAGGGGAGAAGCTATGTCTCACACTCAACCAGATTCCAAAGCCAGGGGTGCGAGACAGAGGCCCCATCCTTCCTGTCTGTAGTTCATTCAGAGCAGGCCACCTCCATGTTGGCAGAATAAGTGAAGGCATGAAAGAATTCTTGCCTACAGCTGAACTCTGAAGGACAGTGGGTTGGGTGGGAATGGGAGGTCACTCCCAAGAGCTGGAGGAGGGATCCTTTGTGTGGCAGAACAGGGAGGGGTTTACTGCTGGTCTCCCTAGTGCCCCAGCCTCACCCACCCGCCAACCCGTTTCCATTGACATAGTCTGAATGAGAACGATCCCACAGGCTCATATGTTTGAATACTCAGTCCCCAGTTGGTGGAACTCCTTGAGAAGGATTAGGAGGTGTGGCCTTGTTGGAGGAGGTGTATCACTGGGGATGGTATTTGAGGTTTCAACAGTTAAAGCCACTCCCAGTTAGCACTCTCTGCCTTGTGCCTGTAGATAAGACACAAACTCTCAGCTACTATTCCAGCATTACTGCCTGTAGCCTCGCTCCCCGCCATGATGGTGTATACTCTAATCCTCCCGAACTGTAAGTCTCAAAGAAACCCTTTCTCCTATACGTTGCCTTCATCGTGATGTCTTTTTTTTAATATTTATTTTATTTATTATGTATACAATATTCTGTCTGTGGCGCAGGCCAGAAGAGGGCACCAGACCTCATTACAGATGGTTGTGAGCCACCATGTGATTGCTGGGAATTGAACTCAGGACCTTTGGAAGAGCAGGCAATGCTCTTAACCTCTGAGCCATCTCTCCAGCCCCCATCGTGATGTCTTTATAGCACAATAAATGTGGCTAAGACACCCACCAACCTGGAGACAGGGAGAGAAAGAGATCACAAATGCCATCCCAGGCCATAAACACAGTAAGTCTGCTGGGCCTGCATCCCTTTATGCATGTGCCCCACTGCACCCTGCCCAGGCTAGGACACCAGCGCACCTGGCTTCTGCCTCCTTGTGTGGCCTTGACTAGGGACCTGTTCTCTCTCTGGGCCCCATCCCTAGCTGTGCTGTTTGCTTTGTTTCTGGAAATGTCATTACTCGTGATATTCAGCATCTGTACTATGAAAACTGCTGGTTTTGTTTTATCATATATACCCACTCAGCAGAAAGGTACTGTCTTAGGGTTATTATTGCTGTGAAGAGACACCATGACCATGGCAACTCTTTTTTTTTTTAAATGATTTTTTTAAATTTTTTAAAATTTCATTTTACATTCCAACCACATCTCTCCCTTCCACCCCTCCTCCTGCTCCCCTCACTTCCCCCCTGCAACCCACTCCCATCCATTCCTCCCAAAGG
Source organism: Microtus ochrogaster (assembly GCF_000317375.1). NCBI lineage: Eukaryota > Metazoa > Chordata > Mammalia > Rodentia > Cricetidae > Microtus > Microtus ochrogaster. The sequence continues at coordinate 20,026,168 of NC_022033.1, read as the reverse complement.
GTAAGTGCTCCCATGGGGAGTCAACAAATCCTGGCTCACTAAGTTAAGGGAGAACCAAGCTCCTCCTCCCTGCATTAAGGCTGAGCATGGCATCCCACAATAGGAAATGGGCTCCTACAAGCTAACTCAGCACCAGGAAAAGATCCTGGTCCCACTACCAGGGGCCCCTCAGACAGAACAAGCTGCACAACTGTCTCCCACAAGCAGAGGGTCTAGCTCAGTGTCTTGGAGGCTCCACAATTGTCAGTCTAGAGTTCATGAGTTTCCATGAGCTTGGTTCAGCTGTCTCTGTAGATTTCCCTTCCATGATCTTGACCTCCCTTGCTCATATATTCCCTCCTCCCACTCCTTGACTGGATTGCCAGAGCTCAGCCTGGTGCTTGGTTGTGGATCTCTGCATCTGGTTCCATCAGTTACTGGCTGAAGGTTCTATGATGACAACTAGGGTATTTACCAATCTGATTACAGGGGAAGGCCAGTTCAGGCACCCTCTTCACTATTGCTAGAACTCTTAGTTGGGGTCATCTTTGTGGATTCCTGGAATTTCCCTGGCACCAGGCTTCTCCCTAACCCCATAAAGTCTCTCCCTATCAAGATATCTTTTCATTGCTTTCCCTGCCTGACCATCCTGTGTCCCCAAGGCAACTCTTACAAAGGAAAATATTTATTTATTTATTTGTTTGTTTATTTATTTATTTATTTATTTATTTTTGATGTTTGAGACAGGGTTTCTCTGTAGCTTTGGAGCCTGTCCTGGAAAATATTTAATTGGGGCTGACTTACAGTTTAGAGGTTTAGTCTATTATCATCATGGCAGGACATAGTAGTTATATAGGCAGACATGGTGTTGGAGAAGGAGCAGAGGGGTCTACGTCTTGATCCAGAAACAGCAGGAAGAGACTGCCATGCTGGGTGTGGCTTGAGTATATATGAGACCTCAAAGTCCTCCTCCACAGTGACACACTTCCTCCAACCAGGCCATATGTGCTTCAGACAAGGCCACACCTCCTAATAGTGCCACTCCCTATGGGCCAAGCATTCAAACACATGAGTCTCTGGGGGCCATACCTATTCAAACCACCAAAGGTACATAATTGTGTTCCTATCTTAAAAGTAAATGGGGAGAGAGAGAGAGACAGAGAGACAGAAAGAGAGAGAGCAGGAGAGATCCTAAACTCATGGTCTCCTGCTCAATGTGACATACAATGATACTACTGCTAAGCCTGGGCACTCCATCTTCCTGGTAAAGAGTGAGAGCCAACCTTGCCCAGGGTCTTAGGGAGAAAGAGACAGAGTGTGAATCCAGTCCAGACCCAAGGCAACAAAGACAGCTCACTCTCCCCTCCCCCTCTTCATGCTGTCCCCCGCCTCTGACTTCCCGCTTAGTCTGGGATCCACTCCTTTCAGAGTGGTCTGTCCTGGATTCTGGTTGTGCCTAAAGAAACCACAAGAAGGAAGGCAAGGCTTGCCCGCTGAGCCAGCCCTGGCTTGCACAGGCTGCTGGCGTTTGCCGCACACTTTAGCCATCTTCAGAGGTGGCTGGAGGGTGGGAAATTGCGACAAGTGGACAGGCTACACTCTTGACTCACTTCCTACCAGAGACTCAGAACTGTCCAAGAATTCAGGAAGAACATGGTAGAAAGGCCCCAGAGGCTTCAAGAAGGAATGTTGGCCCCTTGCCATCACAAACGAGCTGAGCAGCCCAGCCCTGGACCACAGGAGTCCAAGTGCTGCTGCCAGACTCGAAGTGATTGCTGTGAAACTTGATAGACACGCTTCCATTCCTTCCCAGTAAGGCAGCCATGACTCCTCGCAGGAGCCAGTCTCAGATGGGTGCCGAAAAGGAAGGAGGCAGGACCAGCTCCCTTTGCAACAGGGGCCAGGGAAAGAGCCAAGTACACTAGTCAGGGGAAAACATATGAAACGGAGCCCAGTTTCCTTTTTGAAGAGCTGGGTTGGAACCCAGGGTCTGTGCATGCGAGGTAAGGTGTAGCCCCTGACCTTCCCCGCTGAGCCATGCTTCCAGCCTTTGGTCTTTTGAGACAGGTTCTCACCAGAAGCTAAGGCTAACCTCAAACTTATTATGCAGCCCAGGCTGGCCTCCAATTCCTACCTCTGCCTCAGAAGCACAGAGACTACAGGTATGCATGCTGCTATGGGCTGTACGCTTCTACCTGAGGCTCTTTGCAGTGAACTTTCATCATCCTATAGGTGAATTTTGTCAAGAAAAATCGGCAAGCACACTGCACAGATGAATGCATTTTTACCTATGCACCAATCCTTGCAGCCATTACTCAGCTCAGTATACAAGAGTTCTGTCACCCCACAAAGTTGTCTCTCTCCTAGCCAACTGCCCCCCTTCTAAAACTGGGCTTCTATTACAATGTACAATGTTTTTAAAGAAAATTTTCCATACAGTATGGCCCACAGAATGTGAGCAGGTCCAGACAAAGCTCAAGCAGGCATTAAGCAAAGTTGCCCTGAGGGCAGCAAGGGGCAGGGGCCTCACATGGCAGCCTTTTAATTTTCTTCTGAGCTTGCTACATTTTCCAAACATTCTGGAAACAGTGAGTGTAGCTTTTATAACCAGGGGGAAAACATCAAAGTGTGATCGTGTGCTTTTAAGGCTGGCTCCTTTTTCAAATGATCTCTCCAGATGTTAGCTGGGCCTTCTGAGATGTGGGCTGGGCTGCCTCGAAGGTCCAGATCTTTCCACTGACTCCGCAGGGCCAAGATTCTAGTCTCATTTGGCTGGGCTGCTTCCCCCTCCTCCTGGGCAGGCAGAGGAGTAGGAAGGGCTGGTGTGGGCAGGGTCCTAGAGCCACCTGTAGCTTCCCTTCCTCTTGTCTGTGGGAAGGCAGAGCTGCGGCTTGGGGGTGGGGAGCACTCACCTACTGTGTACAGGCCTGGGTTCACCACAGATGAAGAAGGAAAAGGCTAGGAGAGGTGAGACACTGACTATGCCAGGTGACTTTGGCCACAGTTTCCCCACCTGTCAAAGGGAGGCACAGGAGCGCTCGTACCTCCTCAGAGAATTTTCTTGGCGCAATTGACTATGCGGTTAAGGCAGAAACTCAGAACTTCTAGAAGAGCAGAGAACCAGTGTCTGCTGTGTGCTCAGGCACACACCGGCATCTACATCACACCTGCTCCCCAAGGCTCAGACCATCATGAAAGATGAGGCAGAAAGATTTTAAGAGTCGTGGGTCTGAGATGACCAGCTGGCTTTAGAGTCTCAGCCTAGACAAGTTCCAGAGCATCCTCAGAACTGCTGGGGAGGATGGAAGCTCCTGGACAGGACAGGGTATCGGCACTCATGAACTCCCAGCAGCCGTGGTCACCCGCACAAGACCCGCACAAGATCAAGCCTGCCACATTGCAGCATGGAGCAGGAGAGGCCCATGAGCCTTCCCTCCCCCTGCTGAAGGGGAGCTATTGACAGGTGGTGGCTTCGGCAAGGGGCAGAGTCCATTCCCTTGAGGACGTAGCCCCTGGGAGAGTGACCAATCTCCAGTGGACGGCCCCACACCGTGAGTATACAGGCAGCACAAATTGGACTCCATGGGTTATTAGAAGAAAATCAACATAGGATACAGAGTTCAGAGGGAGTGGGACATGGAGGACGGGCCTGGAAAGAGTTGGGGAGAAAGTGAAGGTGATCATATATGCTCAAAATACATTATATACGTTCATGAAATTCTCAAAGAATTAATAAAAGTGTTTTGGATTTTGGTTTGGTTTTTTCTATTTATTTATTTATTTTAATGCACTGGGCATATCTATTCTATGGCTGTTCTAGAATTCTCCATGTAACTTTGCTCCAGAAGGTATGGAGTAAGGTTGTGGTTTCTAAGTAGTCTAATGGTCAGGTGCTGGGAAGTTTCAAAGGCCAGGCCCTGTCCCATGTCCTGCTACTGCCCGGGAGAGCCTAAGGAGAGGGTTTGCTGGTGATACAGACACAGAAGCAGGTGAATGAGAGGAGGAACACCCACAGACCCTCACTGAAGACCCCCGACCACCCACCTCGGAGGAACAATGGGCCTGGGACACCGAGTGAAGTGTCCCTGAGGCCCCGCCTTGCCTGATCTACTGAGAATTCAGCCAGTCCCAGTGTTTTGAAGGTTGGCCAAGGCAAACACAGCTGTGGGCCAGCTGCTGCCCAGCAGGTGTCAGGCTGCGACCTCCAGTTCCTGGGACTCTCCTCTTGAACTTGTCTAGGCTGAGGTCCCAAAGTCAGCTTCGTGGCTGCCCGGAAAGTTCCTGCTTACATCCAACTCAAATTGCTTGCGCTTTTTGTCTGTGTGTGGGTGGATGGAGGCTGGAGTGGGACTCCGGCTCTTTCTTTATAAACAAACTTTCAAAACTGGAAGAACAGCCCAGATACAGTGAACCAGGACAGGAGTGGGTGTCAAAAGAGCTGCATTCAGCTCCAGCTCAGTCATGTGGCATCCAGGAAATTGTTTCTGCTTCTCTGAGCTCTCCCTAGTCTTATGTGTGTCCCTGTCTCTCTCTTGTGCCTCTGTCCTGGGGCACAACTTCTCACTAAGTCATAAGATAACACAGTTGGTCCCTAGGACTGTCTCTGAGTTGCCCAGAGCAAGCCTTCAGGGTGTAGCCTGTGCTAAATCCATTCCATGCGTGATTTGTGTGGTCGTTCTGACAATTCCGTGGGTGGGGCATCATATCCCCATTTTACAAGTTAATGCTGTCCTAGTCAGTGAACAGGAGCATCTCCTGAGGCTGCCTGTAGACTGTACACAGAGCTCCAGCTGTGGCCCCCAACAGCATCAGGTGACTCCTTATTGCTTCAGCAACTGGTCAGCCTAGAGCACAGGGCTTCTCTTCTACCTTCCCTGCTTCCTAAACAAACCTTCCCCCATCAGGGCTTCCCTTCATTCAAATGCCCCATGTGCAAGGTTTTCTTGTCATGTTCATGCACCTGGATTTGTTATTCACTTAATATTTATTCTTCATTATTTAATGTTTGATTTTTCTTCCCATCCATTTTCAGAGTAAACCTTATTTATTGTCCTGTGTTTGTGGCATTGAAATCATTCCATAAAAATTTCCTCTAAGTGCTGCCTCATTGAGCCTATGGCATCCCCTCCTGAGCACGCGCTGTCTCTGCTTGCCCTGCATCCTCTCTGCTCACACTGCACCCTCTCT
>NC_022033.1:20016951-20020847 GCF_000317375.1 Microtus ochrogaster | reverse complement strand
TCTCTGCTCACACTGTATCCTCTCTGCTCACACTGCACCCTCTCTGCTCACACTGCACCCTCTCTGCTCACACTGCACCCTCTCTGCTCACACTGCATCCTCTCTGCTCACACACACTGTACCCTCTCTGCTCACACTGCACCCTCTCTGATCACACTGCATCCTCTCTGCTCACACTGCATCCTCTCTGCTCACACTGCATTCTCTCTGCTCACACTGCGTCTTCTCTGCTCACATTGTACTCTCTCTGCTCACACTGTACTGCTCCTACCCCGACTCTTGCAGGAGGGGCATCTCTTCTCTGGTTTCCATGGTACCTGTGCTTCCAGCCAAAAAATACAGACTCCACTTGGGCTCACCTACTTCCTCTCTAAGTATGAGAAGGAGCTGCAGGTTGAAGGCCAGCCCAGGCAACTTAGTGAGATCTTGTCTCAAAACAAAATAACTAAAAAGAGAGTTGGAGATGCGGCTCAGTGGTAGAGCAATTGCTTAGCATGCATGAAGCCCCAGGTTCAATCACTTTCAAAAAATCATACCATTAAATCTCCTCCAGGGCCAGCAAAAATGGCTCAGCAAGTAAAGGCACTTGCTACCACGCCTGGTACTGAGTTTGATCCCCAGAACCCACACTGTAGGAGAGAACCCACTCCTGCCAGTTGTCTTCTTTCCTCCACACGCCTGCTATGGCACAGTACTTCCACATGCATTCAGATACACACACAAAATAAATAAATAAAGATGTAATACTTTAAAAAGCCATTTCCTACAGGGACTTGAACACAGCTCAGACAGTAAAGTGCTTGCTGAATGAGCACTCAGTAACGACCTGAGTCATGTGAGGTGGTGTGGGCCTGTCATCTAGAGACAGTATCTCTCTGGAGATCCATGGAGTTAGCCTTGCCAAAGCAGATTCAGTGAGAGATACCATCTCAAAGGGGGAGGGGCAGAGAGTGGCAGACAAAGACATCCAGCATTGACTTCTGCTTCTATATGTATGTGCACACTTTTGCACTCACCTGAACACACACACGTATATACACATGAACATATACATGAACATTGCACACATACACATGCATTTCCTTCCATTCTCTCCCCCTCCTGGTGACACTGAGGAAAAATTTTTAGACTGGGCTCAGTCATCCTTATTCCTAGCAAGACAGAGCAGCCCTGGATGGGGGCGCTCCTCAGCCAGCCCCCTACAGCCAGAACCCACTTACCTGCCTTATGGAGAACTCTAGTGACTTTCTTTATGTGGTAACAGATACTGACTGATCACAGTCAGGATATAAAACCTCACACCCAAATATATTTATTTAAATAGGAAGTTCATTTCTTTTTTGTTGTTGCTGTTGTTGTTTTTTGTGTGTGTGTGTTTCAAGACAGGGTTTCTCTGTAGCTTTGGAAGCCTCTCCTGAAACTAGCTCTTGTAGACCATGCTGGCCTTGAACAGAGATCCACCTGCCTCTGCCTCCCAAGTGCTGGGATTAAACGCATGCGTCAAAAGTTCATTTCTTAAATCACCGCACAAATAAGTCCATCTTGTTCTCTTATAGTATGTTCTCTAGTAAATTGTATTGGGGGGTGTGGGGTAGATAGCCCTGAACCCCTTTGCTATAAGATTCCCTGGAAAGCCATTCTTCAAACTGTCCCTCCAAAAAAGACACTTGAGATGGGTGTCACGATGAAGGCTTGCTAGAGTAGCGTGGCACGCTTTGATGAGAGGGGGCAGCTTGTGAGAGACTGTACCCTGGTAGTGATGTTTGCGTGGAGGTTTATAGGACAAAGAGGAATTTCCCAGGAGAGACAGCTCATGTAAAGGCCCTGGGGCTGGAGGGAACGGGAATCCTAAGGGGTTCTGAAAAAAAAAAAGGCCAGAGTGCTCAGGGCATGATGTTAAGATCAGAGAAGTGGGTGGGTGATGGCATTGACTATTTAAAGAGAGATCCCAGCACCCACATAACAACCTGACTGTGGTCTCACACATCCTTTAACTCCAGCACTGACAGACAAGGGAGGATCCCTGGGCCTTGATGCCTTCCAGCTTAACCAATAAAATGCAAGATCCAGGTTCAGGGAGCGACCCCGACTCTATGAAACAGGTGGAGAGGGATAGAGGAGGACCTCTCGAGGCACTCCGTAGGCACCCATACACATACAGGTGATGCATCATGCACACTTCCCATGTATACACATACATCACACCACATCACAAGATACACACAAAGACAGAGAGGAAAGCGTGCCCATTAGAAAACACTTTTCAATCATCCTGAGGACCACCCAAGGCCTGACCCTTGACCTGAGAGTCCGAGGTTCATTGAGGGGGTTAAAATTAAAAATGAATAAACGATTCCATCAAAACCAGACTTTCGACAAATAGATAGTTGTAGCACTAAGGTGGCTGTGGGGAGTTAGAAGTCTGGCTGACCTACTTTGTACTTCCTGGAAGGATGACCTTGTCAGCCACCTAGGCTCCTGGGGCTTTGGACTTCCATCTGTGCAGTGAGAGGCCAGAGTCAACAGCTAGAGCTGGTGGGAGTGGTATGTCGGTGTCCGTCCCCCCAGTCATAGAGTGCCCAGCACAGGGTCTTCTGAGAGGCTGACAACCATCCGTCCAGGATGGAGTTTAAACTGCTCCAAGAGCAGACCGTGCACAGGCTCCTGGTGTCTGAACTCGGGAGCCGGCTTTGCACTGTTTGTGTGCACGGTGTTGGTTCCTATTTCAGCATGAATAGGCAGGTACGCAGGCATCTGGATCCAGTGTGGGGAAAGGGATCTGTGCACGCATTCACGCTGCAAACACACCTCTCTATAGAATTCTGGGTGTAGACCTGCACAGGAAGGAAAATCCACCCAAGCCAGGACGGTGAATCCAGGGCTGAGCACCCTTGCCTGTCTCCCAGCTCCATTCTAAATCCCTTGAGATTTGCGAAATTGTTCCTATGAATCCTGCCCAACCCCGAGTCTGTCTGGAACTGAACTAGGAGTCTCTGGAACAAACTTCATTTTGATTCCTTTTTCCCAGACACAGGCACAAAAGGCACACACAACTCTCCCTGAGGTCCCCTTCCTAGGGTGCAGGTCCAGGAAACCCAGGCACAGAGGTTCTGTGCCCGTCCCCTCTCCTCCCCCCACCCCCAGCCTTTTCCCCAGCTGCCTCTACACCTCATGAACACGGGCGCACCCCATGGTCTAACATGTACATGTTTAACTTGCCAAACGCAGGCGTCTGAACTCTAGCAAGCGCACCCAAGATTTGGTGAGCAATTCCCTCCCATCCGCTCTGCTGCCCTCAAGGTCCGCCCTTTCCCAGAACTTCTGTGCGGTGCTGGGAGGGGACTTCGGTTCCCACCTCATTCCAACCCCCCTACAGGACACAGCGCTGTCAATCAGTATAAAGTTTGAAGTGCTAAAAACACCCCAAGTTTTCCGTATGGCCCAAGGTCCAGAATTCCAGTTAAGATTTGCATTCTGGTTTGGAGCAAGATAAAAGAGTGTATCCCTGCAGAGAGGCCCAGACAGGACACGGCCCAGGGGTGTCTCTGAGCCCCTCTCTTGTCCTAACCCTGCTGGGGCTGCGCAGTTAAGCACCGAACCAGACCAGGAACTTGAGGGTCACTGAGTGCACCCACACCCACCCAGGGCTGTGCCGGGAGAAAACCCAGCTGAGTGCGGTGGTCCAGGCCCAGGAAGGCGTTACCATGGTGATGCTCCTCGGGTCCCCGCGTCGGTCGGCAGTTTCTGTCCCGCAGCGCAGCTCTGCCTCTCCTAGCCCCGGAGCTAGTGCGGCGGGTGGACGGGGGACTCCCAACCCGGCCTCATCCCGAGGGGCAGCCTACCCGGGACAGGGAAGAGGGAGAGGAGACCCAGACTGAGGAGGCGAGAGACGGAAT
>NC_022033.1:19992288-20016851 GCF_000317375.1 Microtus ochrogaster | reverse complement strand
CCGCGGGGGGCGGGGCGGTGGCGGGACAGCGGCCCTTTGTGCGACGCCTTGCCCTGCGCCCGCCCTGCAGCCCGCACGGGTGATGGGAGCCCAGCGTTCCGCCCACCTCGCAACCCCTGCTGGGGCCACCGGAGCCTTCTGGAGGGTGTTTGGCTCAGCCCGGTTCTCCCGTCAGAGTCTCTATCCAAGACTGCGGAGTCAGAGCTGGTTTCTTGTCCCTATCTGCAAGTCATTTTGTTACCTGAGCCTCAGTTTTCTCACCTGTAAAATGGGGAGGTGGTGGAGGCGACGCTGGTGAGGATAGCATCCCCTCCTGGAATTGGGGAGCAGTGGTCAACATCGGTCCTGATGGCACAATCCCAGACTTAGAGTGTGGCTAACACACCCAGCCTTCAAGAACTTGAAGCCCCCATGACAGAGACCGGACTGCTGTGAGTTCTGCTCAGAACACCCCATACACCCAGCCTGCTGGTGCCTTGACCTGGGATTCCCAGTCTCTGGAACCGAATATGAAGGGAAAAGGTGTGTTGTTTTAAGCTGCTCTGTACTCGGTTTCCGGTGGGATGACTCTGGAGTTGTCCATTTATTATCAAACACTGTGCCAGGTGCCGAGCCAGAAGAAGGCAGAGACACCCTGTTCCGGTGGGGGGGGGGGATTGTCTTCTACCAGGAACTGGGACAAGAAAGAAAGGAACAACAACGACGAAAATAACCGAGAGTTAACTGCGAAGAAGGAATGGCGCTGATCAGGAACTCCAGCGCAGGACCCTGGGAGATTTGAATGCTCTTCTAGACGACCCGGGCTTGAATCTCGGCACCCATATGGCAGTTCACAACCATCTGTGACTGCCACTACCAGTCCTGGGTGGGGGCAAATCCCTCTTTTGACCTCAGAGGGCCCCAGGAACACAAGTGGTACACACGTACAGATGCAGGCAAAACACCCACACGTGTTTTAAAACAAGAGTGGCCGGAACTGAGTGAACGGAGTGGGTGCAGCAGGAAGACGGAGTTATAGACAGTGAGAACCGGCAGGTAAAGCGCACGTAGAATTGCCCGTAAACCAATGGGGACAGGCGGGAGGAGAGCAGAAAGGAAGAGCCGTGGATGGCGAGGATTCCACTCGGAACTTTGTCCACAGCCGTGTCCCACCCCACACTGATTATCTAGTCTCTTTGAAAGAACCCGGGTGAGGAGCCATCGCGTCTTTCTTCATGGGTAACTTTTGACACATCCCTTCTAGCCCCTTGGGCCTCTATTGCTGTTGTTGTAATCCTCCAGTAGTTCTGCTATGCGGTGGAGCTCCAAGTGTCCCCCTAGGAGAGGTCACTTAACCTCAGATAACCCCTCCCTAATAGGCAAGAGCCAGACTGGACGTGGGTGGTTTTGTTGCTGTTTTGTTTTTTTGAGACAGGGTCTTGTGTCTCCCAGCCTGGTCTAGAATTAATTCTATTAGTAGCTGAGGATGACCTTGAACTTTTGGTCCTTCTGCCAATAACCTACCAAGCTCTAGGGTTACTGGTAGGCAGTACCACACTGTGTTCCCTGTGTTGCTGGGGCTTTATACAGGCTAAGCCAGCGCTCTACCAATAGCCCCAATTTAGGAATGCATTTGTTTAGGAGAAAATGGCCTTTGGTTTACGAGGCGGAATTCAGCTAGGCAGTGGGGGTTGTGATTTCTGGATGGCCACAAGACAGAACGAACACAGCGGTCAGTTTTCCGGGGTCACAGGAGACAGAAAGGGTTCTGAACTATTTAAGCAGAGGAAAATGGGTTGAAAAGGCCTCAGGTACTCACGGGGTCTGTGAGAAATCTGGGGTCCCTCCTAAGAGAGGCCTGAAAGCAAATACACTCCAGGAGTCTCACTGCCGGTAATGATCTGGAAGCCCCCGAAAACCAGTGGGATTACCTCAAGCCGCCAGCACACTAAAATGAAACTTTCTGTGCATCAGATACTTTTGCAAGCAAGCTACAGGCTGGGTCCAGCCACTGGCATCATTTTACAGATGAAGAGCCCGAGGCAGGGCAGGCGGGGTAGAAGGCTGCATTCCTGGGCTGAACCAGGCCGACCATTCTGGAACTCACGCCTTTAACTACCTTGATGTGCTGCCTGAACGAACCCCAGACATTCCTTACAAGGGCACTCTAATCAGGCCGTGTCTATGTGTGCCCAGAACCAGTAGGGCTATCCATTTGAGGAAGAGCTAGTCACCCGAGAGGGGGAGTGAACATGAAATGGTCCCTAAAGGGCAAGCACCAGTGCAACCCACCGCTGTGCCTCTTGGCATTCTTCATATCCTATGCCCATGCATGTTCTCCCAAAAATGTGCTGTACTGATGTACTGGTTGGGTGTGATGATACACTTCTGCTTGTGCACATGTGCATGCGTGAACACACACACACACATACACACACACACACACACACACAAACACACACCTATGTGGTCTGAGCCCATAGAATGCCCTTCTGAGCCTCAACTTCCTCTCTTGTGTGCAGAATTCCACTTCTCACAGGACTGCCGTGGGGCTTCATCAAGCAGGCAAATGTTAAGGGCTCTGTTCAGTGCCAGGGACATAGAAGAATTCAGTTATACGACATGAAGAAGTGTGGCTTGTGCAGGGAACAATGGTTGTAAAAATCAACCCCCAAATATGCAAGCTCAACTTTTGGGCTGGACTTGGTCCCTCTGGACTTTCCAGGGGATTCCCAAGGGCTGGCTAAGTATTCACATCTTCTCTCTTCAGCCAATGAGTAACTGAACCATGTCCAATTGCTAGGCTAGACTTGGAGAAATCAAACCCACCCACCAATGTCTGACATCTGTTGGGGAGAGGATGGGAGGTGTCATGGGAAGAGTTTCTGCTGGCGATTCCTTGGGTGGTCCTGAGAAGATCACATCCCATCCGGAGCCAGAGTTTCCTCAGTGGGCCTTTGAGGTTCCAGATGCTCCTGGCGGAGGAGGACTGTGGGAATCCCCTGAAATAATTCACTGAAAGGGTGAAAACCAAACCTGGTTATGAGAAGTCTTAAGCAACTGATAGCTTTGCCTGTGACCTTGAGACTTCAGGGGCCAGGTGCTAGGACACTTCACCAAGTGGGGACAGGCTCATCTTGAGAAAAGGGAATTGCCAAATTTAGGGAGAATGTCTTGGGATTCAGAATTCATTAACTCCTTTACTAAATATTTATTTCTATTCTAAGGGTAACAGACACTTGGCACTCATACATATGCTTACTTTTCCCTGTCCACGGCAGACATTACGAATTGATCACAGAACTTCCAGTAGAACCTAGAGGCAGCCACAGAATCCTTCTCGATGTGGCAACTGCCACCAGCCAGCACAAGTGATCATGGATCTGACACTCACTTGTCATTTGTGGTCTGAAATGTTAGTATGAGCTGATATGGTGGAAGACACAGGTCCCCAAGGCTGAGGATTTAGATTTGGGCATTGCCTTAAAACCCCCAATAGGGTGGGAGTGTGACTCAGTGGTAGAGCACTTGCCTGGCATGTTTGAGGAAACCCCGCTTTGTATCCCCAACACAGCAAAGGCAGATGCAAGTCACACATCTAAGGTCTTAGTGAGAATGAGTAGACACTACATCAGTGGCAGATACAATCTGTGGAGACCCCCTCAAAGAAGAGCCAGAGTCCTGGGGACCTTGAGGATCAGCCTTGTGGGCAGCCCAATACGAATATGTTCCCTGGTACATCTTCCATGGCTCTAACATAGTACCCCGAGGCAGAATGATTCATGAAGAAACGAGGTTTATTTAAGCTCTCACAGAGCTGAAGTTGAGATTTCAAGATAATGGGAGTGTTAACTAGTAAGGGACACCAGTGGAGAGTGTGACAGGCAGGTGGAGCAACACGTGTGAGTTTCCTCCTATGAAGCATGAAAAATCAGGAGGGACCTAATGAGGGGTTGCCCTGCAATCCCTCTAACTGCTGGGTTTGGGGTGCTATCAGAAGGCAGCAGAGGCTGCTCTGGGGCCAGAGACTGTTAGTCCCCAGATGGTAGATCCCACAGGCCCCCCAGCCCTGTCTTGTTATTGCAGGACAGACTCCATGGTGGACTGCTAGGGCCTGCAGGCTGTGCCCCTCTTCTGGAGAGGCAGCTCTGAGCTGCCATTTGAGGGAGAAGGGGTAGCAGCTGTGCCAGTCCTAAGCACCACTCAGGCCTCCCTGCCTCCCTCGTTGTTCTCCTGTCCCAGAAGATTACTTTTTTCACAATACCTACCCCTCCTTTGAGGACCAAGACCTCTGAGAAGCCTTGCCTAGTGGCCTGAGGCCATCCTTCTTGACCTCATTGCTCAGGGCATTTCTCTCACCCCCTCAGGAATTCATCGTCTGTTGTACGAGGCTGCATTGCATGGCTGAGCTATGGACACAAACATGGTGAGAGTCTAGAGAAAGGAACCCAATCACATTCCCTAGAGGTCAAGTCAGAGAAGGCTTCTCAGAGAAAAGGGCACTTGCACTAGGGTTTTGAAGGAGGAATACGAGTTCGCTATGACGAGATGGCATGTGAAGCCAGGGAAACAGTGTACGCAGTTGATCATTGCTAGCCGTTTCTAGAAGGCTGGAAAGGGGCTCTGTGCCTGGAAATGTTTGTTGAGTGAGTGTTTGAGGGTTTATTGTTGTTTCACGTTGATCTTTGAGAGAGGTCATTAGGTACCAACAGATAAGCAATGGAGATGGATGGGTGGGTGAGTGAATGGGTAGATGGATAGTTGATGGACTTATATATAGGTGGATGTAGATGGGTGGTGGATGGATGGATGGATGTGTAGGCTGCTGGATAGATGTGTGGATAAATGGATGGATGGATGGATGGATGGATGGATGGATGGATGGATGGATGGATAGATAAATGGACAGGTGGGTTGGTGGATGGATGAATGGATAGTAGGTGGATGGATACGTTGACAGGTGTGTAGCTATCAGATGAGTGGCTGGGTGGAAAGAGGAGTGGATGAATGAATGAATTGGTTGGTGGATGGATGGATGAATAGATAGTGGATTGATGAATGGGTAGGTGGGTGGATAGATGGATGAATGGATGGACAGACAGGTTGATGAATGAATGGGTGGGTAGGTTAAGTGGATAGATGAGTAGTAAATAGTTAGATGGATGGACGGAAGGATGGTTAATGGATGGATGGATGGATGGATGGATGGATGGATGGATGGATGGGTGGATGGATGGATGGGTGGATGGATGGATGGGTGGGTGGATGGATGGATGGATGGGTGGATAGATGGGTGGGTGGATGGGTGGATGGGTGGATGGATGGGTGGATGGATGGATGGATGGGTGGGTAGATGGGTGGGTAGATGGATATATGGGTGGATGAGTGGATAGGTTGGTGGATAGATGAATGGTAGATGGATAGGTAGATGGGTGGATGAGTAAGAGTGCATTAGGTAGAAGTTCTACTGAGAAAGTGCAGGGGTTCCAATGCCAACGAGTTTACTACCCTGGAAATCTGGAAGTTTGTCATCCTGGAGTGCCACGGTCATCTCTGAGTTTGAGGCAGATCACCCTGGCAGTCAAACAGGGAAGGGCAGAGCTGATGACCTTGAGCCCAAAGTCCACAAGAAACCCCGTGTCTCCTATCCCAGCTCTCTCCAGCAGCCCTGCCTCCCTCTTCTCTCCATAGTCCTGGCTCCGCCTTTCCTCAGCCAAGCTGGCCTCTGACTCCTGTAGGAAGTCAGGACTCCAGCATTTCTTAGAGACTGCGTCATGCTCCTCACTCAGAGCCGTCTTTGTGTGTGTGTGTGTGTGTGTGTGTGTGTGTGTGTGTGTGTGCACGCAGCGGGAGAGCAGTTTGGCTCTGTGAGGAGAGGAGTCAGGAGGACTCAGGGCAGAACTGAAGAAGGGAAGTGAGAAGCTGCTACCCTGGGCAGAGACTCCGCTGACTCCAAAGATGTGCTGAGCAGCCACAGCTACCGGGCTCCAAAGGGCTCAGAAGCAAGCCCAAGCCCCAGGGTGCTGGAGCTGTTTGGGATGACCCAGCATGTGTCCTGGGACACACACAGAAGGCTTAATGCAAACCCAGACCACACTGACACCATACCTCTCCCATCATGGTGGCAGAGGTTCCAAATCCTGGCACTTGGCACAGCCACACTGTTGGTGGCTGTGGTAGGCCTGCAGCTTGGTGCTGCTCTATGTGGTGATCCTTTGGAAACTGTGATGGTTTGAATAAGAATGACCCCAGAGGCTCATACATTTTAATGGTTGGTCCCTACACTGTTTTTGGAGGATTAGGAGGCATGGCCTTGTTGGAGGAGGCGTGTCACTGGGGTGAATGGGCTTTAAGGCTTCAAAAGTTCATACCAGGGGCTGGAGGGATGGCTCAGTGGTTAAGAGCTTTGCCTTTCAAAGGTCCTGAGTTCAGTTCCCAGCAACCACATGGTGGCTCACAACCATCTGTAATGAGATTTGGTGCCCTCTTCTGGCCTGCAGGCCTACATGCAGGTAGAGCACCATATACATAATAAATAAATTAAATTTTTTTTTTTAAAAAAAGTTCATGTCAGCTCCCACCTTCTGCCTCCAACTTTTGAATTAGGTTGTAAGCTGTCAGCTATTGCTCAGGTGCCATACCTGCCTGCCTGCCTGCCTGCCACCATGCTCCCCTGCCTTGATGCTCATGAACTCACCTGCTGAAACAGTAAGCAAGCCCACTAAATGTTTCTCTGATAGGTCACCTTGGTCATGGTGACTCTTCACAGCCATAGAGCAGGTGACTATGATGACAGGCAAGGATCTAGGAGGCCTGAGGTCACAGAAGGCGTATCCTGGAAGGGAATCCAACCTCCTCCCTCTCCTGCATCCTCCTCCCCCCCCCCCACCTGCTTTCATGAGATGAGCAGCTGTCTTTACCGTATGAAGCCCTCTGCCACGGGGTTCTTCCTCACCACAAGCTCAAAGACAACCAGGTCAGGCTACTGCGGACTGGAATTCTGAAACCATGAGCCAAAATAAACCTTCTCTCTGCATTTTCTCCTTCTCTATGATTAAGTCCTGGGAATGCCTCATAAAGGGGACTGACTAACAAAACAGAGCACACATTTACCTCTACTGTGGGTCTTTTACTTCAAATATAAAAAAGTCTGTCTGACATATAGTTTACTCCCTGAGTTTGTAATAGCAACATGCTGGAAATACTGAAATATCCATTTGTTAGTACTTTCCTTGTGACTGTGACCAAACACAGTTAAGACAACATTTATGTTAGGTAGGACTTACTTTGACTCAGGATTTTTTGGGATGTGTCCCATCATGGGGAGAAAGGCTGGTGGTCAAGGGCAGGAGCATGAAGCCAATGCTTCTTACATGGATCCAGGCAGAGAATGTGTCCAATTCTGCAAGCTTTCTCTTTTTAACTCTTCTATACCACCCAGGCCCTCAGCCCATGGGCCAGGGTAACCTAGATGCAGGGAAAGTCTCTCCCCCTCAGCTAATCCTCCCCCAAAATACCCTCATGTCTCCTAAGTGAGTCTCGCTCCAGTCAAGTTGACAGTGAAAACTGACCATGCACTACTGACAGGTTCCACACAGGAGATCTTATGTAGCCGCAGAGTGATTTCTAGTGACTATTAATAAGCAAAGAGTAAAATATAACCTTATGCTGCCATTCATTTAAGAAAGCAGAAAGGGGTCTGAAGATGGAGCTCAGCAGCTGAGAGCGCTTGCTGCTCTTCTGGGGGATCCAAGCTTGTTCCCAGCACCCACATTAGGCAACTCACAAGCACTGCTAACTCCAGCTCCCGGAGATTTGACGCCCTCTTCTGGGCTCCACGGGCACTGCGCTCACGTCACACATACATGCACACACACACACACACACACACACACACACACTTGAATCTGTAAAGAATAAAATTTTAAAAAAAACATGCCAGGTGGTGGTGGCACACACCTTTAATCCCAGCACTAGGGAGGCAAAGGCCAAGGTTGTTAAACAGAGAAACCCTGTCTCAAAAAAAAGAAAAAAGAAAAAAAGAAAAAGGAATAAAAGAAAGAAATGAAGGAAGGAAGGAAGAAGAAAGAAAGAAAGAAGTTAACCCAGGCAGTGGTGGCACATGCCTCAAGAGGCAGATGCAGGAGGATCTTGGAGTTCAAAGCCAGCCTGGTTTACAGAAGAGTTTCCAGGATGGCCAGGGCTACACAGAGAAACCTTGTCTTGAAAAGACAAGCAAAAAACAAAAAGAAAATGCACATATTAATTTAATTATATAAAAGAAAGAAAGGATAAACCAGAAACTTATTGAGAAGGGCCCTCCTTCAGAGCCTGAATGGGGAAGAAAGCTGGGAATGAGTTTTCTCTGGGAATGTTTAGATGGCCCTGAGTTTTAACCATGTAAGCATTTCGCACAGTCCAGAAAACCAGATGAGGGAACAAAAGCATAAACCTCGAACTTAAAAACAAGGAGACAAACATAAGCTCATCTGCATATCAAATTGATAATATCAAGGAGTTGGGCATGAGGCAGATGCATCTGACATATCAGTACCCAGGAGGGGAAGCAGGAGGATTGAGACTTCAAGATCAGCCCAAGCTACGTGACAAGATTCTGTCTCTAAAACAAGACCAATAACAATAAAACTATTGATTATTCTTGCCTTCCTATGACCCAGAGCCTGAAAGAACTACCTCAAGAGAGGAAAGTTTACATGGGCACAAGGTGGCATGGAATTGCAGGCCATTATGATGGGGAACCACCCCCAAATACCCAGGCATCTTCCTTGTAGTGTTGATGCTATTCATGTTGTGGGTTTCAGGATGGTCCTCAGAGTCCTGGGTGCTGCTTCCTCCCTTGGGTCTTGCTAAGGACCCTCTCAGGACTGCAGTTTAGGAAGGGGCCTGAGAAGCCACCTGCTGCTCACAGGAGTGGCCAGCCTGCAAGGTGCTTTGCATGCACACACTGCAGATTAGACCAGAGGGCCTAGGACCTGGAAACCAGGGAGGCTGTTTTGGTTTTGGAGACAAGGTCTCACCCTGTGCTATGGGCTGGCCTCAAACTCACTATATAGTCCTGGCTAGTCTCTTTGTGATCCCCTGTCTGAACTCCTTTAGTTTTGGGGTTATAGATGCACATGGCAACCTCAGTTGAGCACTAGATTTGTACTAAACACAGCTGGTTAGTTAGACACTGACTACACAGAGAAACACTGGGACCTGCTCAGGGTCATGGACAAAGAGCTGCGGCTGGGCTCGGCCTAATTCACTCATTGATTGGTTCATTCATTCACTCATTGGTGAAACCATCTCAGTGTTGGCGTCACCAGGTACTTCACTAAGGGCGTCTGGAGAGAGGGACGTAGATACAAAGGTCCTGGGGCCAGAGTGAGATGAGACTAGGGAGGGTCTGTGAGAGCGGGTTGCGGAGGCCTTTGGGTGCCATGCTAAGAATGCTCTTTTCTACTTTCTGTGAAGTATAAGAAGTTACCAAAATCTGGGCTCGGAAGAAACACAATCAAGTTCAGAATCCAAAATTCTCTGACTACGGTGCAGGAAATGGAGTAGGCAGAAGCCAGAAGGCCAATGAGAAGGCCGCAAAGAACCAAACAGAAGGTGATGGTGGCCTGGACTGTGGATGGGGCCAGGGATAGGAGATGGAGCTTGCCACCAGGAGCCTTATTCCCAGGGCCAGGTCACCTGCTCTTGCTGAGCAGAAGAGTAAAGAGTGTTGAGTAGAAGCAGGTCCACTCAGATGGAGGAGCAGGCTGGAGGGAGGGGAGTGCTGGGCTTTTGTGGGCTGTCTCTATCATGGGCATGATGATTCAGAATGCTGGAGAGATCTGAGCTACAGAGAGGTGCCACCATGCTGGGTCTTGGGAGAAGACCTGGCCCCCTGTCTATTCTTGGTGACTCACTATTGAGAGGAAAGAAAGGGTGCCCAGGCCAGAGCCCCAGACTGCAGGAAGGGATTTAAGCAGTGGAACAGAAGCCCACAGGAAAACTGAGTTGTTGGTAGCTTGAGCGTCTAGATCCCTTTGGGTAAGGTCACAGGGTGCTTTGGTGAGAGAGAGCTGTGGCCCTAGGGAATCAGAGTCTGGGATATGTCCAGAGTACACTGTTGGCAGTGCAAGGACTTGGGTAGAGCTAATCTCCAGGTGCTATTAGGGAGGATTCTGGGTGCCCAGCTCAGCAGCCTCCCGCAGCAGGGAACTTAGCTTCCCACGGTTTCTAAGGATGGGAACATGGAAACAGCTTGCCTGGGTGCTTCTGGCCACAAGCCTCTCTCATGAGGTTGCAGTTAAGATGTTGGCGGACTGCACTGCCTGCAGGCTTGACAGCTGACAGATGCAATGCCAGCATGGTTTCCCTCTCCGGCTGAGGGGTGGCTGCTGGCTGGACGGGAAGCCTCAATTTCTCACATAGACCTGGGACTCCTAGACGGCTTTAGAGCATGACTCTGACCTCCCCCAGAGAAGGTGGCTGGAAGCTGCAAGGATGAGGACCCAACCTCTGAAGTCCCAGTCTAGGTCTGGAACATTCTAACAGACCGGCTTTAGTCAGCGAGAGAGGGGTCTGCCAGGTTCTCTTCCTAGACCAAGCACACCAACACCTCTTTGTAGCTCAGATCTTGTCACAGCCCCAGATTGTCATCCTATGAGGACAGGGAAGAAAGGAGGCCATCTTGCATACTGGATTTCATAAAGAAAATACAGATTAGGCACAGAACAGTTCCTGGCAGAGTGACAAGGCCACCCAGCTCCTTTGCCTCTGACAACGGCGGGTTGACGCTTTCCTGGAGTAGATCTAGGAGGCCTGGCTTCCGCAATTTTCCTCTCTGTGTCTTCAGCATCCACCCCCGCCCCTACACACACACACACACACACACACACACCACGCATGCACACATGCACACACACATGCACATCGACTTTTTATGTATCAGATGACCCAAAGCAGTAGCCACCGAGTTTGGAAAGATGTCCTCTTGTGTACTCCAACTACCACTGTTTACCAAATTCTGCCTGTGAGGCCGGGCAGGCTTTCTGGCACAGGAAATGGGGAGAAGAGAGCAACACTTGGCCACCCTTGCATGCTGGGTCAATTTGCCAGGGCTGCCAAACAAAACATCATGGATAAATATTTCTTCCAATATGTCTCCTTTCTGTGGCTTCAGTATAAAATTTGAGAGAGCAGTACATTCCACCCTTAGGACTGACCTTCTGGAAGCCAGGGCTTTCAAGCAGTCGTCTCCAGAGTGAGGAGGCTGTTGAAGAGGTGCCTACAGTGCTGGACCACCGAGGGAGACTGTGGGCCGGAAGTGGGCTCTGCAGAGTGGAAGTTAGATAAGAAGACAAGTGAAATTCTGACTAGGGTTGGCTGAAGAATGTCAGCCGAAGCGAGATGTGGGACCCAGGGAAGGTCTCCCCTGATTGTAAGACAAAGGATCCTATAATCTGAGAAGACTCAGATGCCAGGAAGGGCTAGCCCCAGCTGCAAGCCAGGGCTCTCCTGGGAGTGAAGGACAGGAGGGCTGAGGAGACGGGCAGGTGTGTGCTCCTGGTGGGGTGAGGTGTTGTCTGACAGCAGGGAGAGAAGGTTGACTTAAAGCACAGGAAAACTTGAAGACAGAGCTCACAGCCCACTCTCGGCTCTTAGGCCTCCCTTCTTGCAGCTTCTGGCCATCCTTCTCTTTCCTCCCTTCCCACTTCCTATCCCAGAGCCTCTCCTAGAACAAGTCCATGGGACTCTCCCTACACCAGCTGCCCAGCTGGTCAATGGAAGCTCTGTTCTCCCCAGCTCCCCCTCCGTGTCCTCAGTGCCACATGTCTGGTCATTGCCTTCTCCTCAATGCCTCAGGGAAGCACTACTCCTCCCCCTCCTCCCTCCGCCCCCATCTAGGACAATATTGGAGATTCTTGAGATATCCCATTGCATCTTTCTATATCCTTGGGCTCTGCCCTACCCTGTCCTTTGAGAAGTCTCCAGGGATGCCCAAGGCTCAGAGAACAAGATCCAAGCATCTCAGATTGGCCTCCAGTGCCCTGTGAATCCAGCCTACTGAGAACTTACCACATTTTATTAGTGGACATTAACTGCACCAAACAAGGGACCTCATGGTGACATTTGCATAAGGTGCTTCCTGCACTCTTCCCATACTCTGCCTGGTGACGCGTACCTGTGCTGCCAGATACTCAGAGGGATGAAAAGTCAAGGCTAATCTTGGACAACCTGTGAGACCCCATCCCTAAATAAAAAGGTAGATGACAAGGGATGTATTTTATTGGCACAGGTTGCCTGCTATGCCTGAGTTCCACCCCAGCACCTCATAATGTATATGTCATAGTAAATTACGGGTTCTGGGGGTGTAACTCAGCTGGTGGAGTGCTGGGTAGCATGCACAGAGCCCTGAGTTTGGTCCCCAGCACTGTATGAATCAGGCCTGGTGGCCCCCATCTGTAATGTCAGCCCTTGGTGAAGTCAGGAGAAACAAGAAGTTACACAGCAAATCTGAGGCCAACCTGGCCTACATGAGACCCTATTAAAAATGGTTCTAGGGCTTGGAGAGATGGGCCTGTCCCTTACTGGACAGAGTAGTCAGCGACTTCATTATGACCCAAGCCTGGTGCTTCAGAGACTTTTGGACAAACATAGATGTCAAGAAAGGGTGACCAGGTCAGGGAGGCCTCCTGCAGGGACTGTCCTCACAGGCTATGATGCTGGCTCCCCAAGCTCAGTCTCTATCCCCTGGGGTATTATTCATTCCTTTCTGTCTCCCAAGCCAGTGCTCTGGCTTGGTGACCTCCTTGTCCTAGGAGGTCACTCTGAGAGCCAGGTCCTGGTTTCAGGAGGGGGACAGGATGGGAGCATTTCCATCAACCAGATCAGCATCAGTTCTGAGGTATCTGTGAACCTGGGGTGCCAGGTAGTCCTTGGGTGACATCGGAATATATGCCAGGGCTCTGCATACCCTGAGAACAGTCCTGAGTACGCCTTGGTGCCTACCTGGTGCCCAGACACTTCCCGAGGCCCCCACCCTGCTTTCGTGACTCCCTAGTCACCTGAGACTATAAATCCATTGCATTCCACAAGAGGGCCACCTGATGCCTGTGGGCAGGTGCCCCACCTGCCAGCATTCTTCACGTCTTGTCAACCCACCCGAATCACAGTCTACAGCAAGATCCCTGGCAAGGGACAGTTGACTGCCACAGACAAGGCTCCGGGAAGGCAGCATCACCGCCAGGTCCCCTGCGGGAATGTCTGCCCTAACTCCGACCCGCAGAGAACATCAGACGTTCTTCAGATAGTAGCCGGCTTGTTCTTCAGAAATGTCAAGGTCATGAAACACAAGGGAACACAGAGGAGCTGTGTCAGCTCACAGGAGGTTTGAGGGACCCGAGTGACGTCAGTGGCAGACCCTGGGTCCTGGCAGGACCCTATGGACACTACACATGAGACCTGAATGGGGTCTGTGAGCTGGCTGCCGGCTCTGGAAGGATGTCGGTGCTGTGATCATGTGGGCGAATGCCCTGGTTTCTAGGATATACATGCTGCACTTGTGCTCAGACAACTCTGAAAGAACATTTAACATGCACATCTATACACACAGATTCCTACGTGCACATGACAGTGTTCTGAAATGTTTGTGCGTAGGTGTGTGCATTTGCAAGTCTTCAAGTGTCTTCCTCAGTCTCTCTCTGCATTTTTAAAACTTTTAAAATATTTTTACGTGGATGAATTTTTTCATTCATGGTCACCACATTCTGCCTGGGGCCCGTGGAGGCCAGATAAGGGAGTCAGGTCCCCCGGAACTGTAATTACACAGTTGTGAACCCTCATGTGGGTGCAAACAACTGAACCCAAGGCCTTCGAAATCTAAAGGGACAGGTCTCTGGGGTGTTTCTGGTCTGTACCAGCTTGGAGATGGAAACACTGGCTTTTTGTCCGCTATCTACAAACGCTTTCCATGTGACACCAGGGGTCCCGGCCTCCCACAGTCTCTCTTGAATTTCCCAATCTGACTCTGGACACTGTAAGTATGAGAGACCCTCAGAACTGCCTTCTGCCCTCTTCCTGTGTTCCTGTGGGGACTCCCGGAAGCCATGTGACCTCTCCTTCCCTCAGGAGCCCTTTGCCGCCTCTCAGCTGATGAGACCTGAGTGAGTCGCTTCACTTCTCTAAGCCTCAATTTTCTCATCTGTGAAGCAAGCCCCCCCCCCATAGCTCTGGAAGTTAGAGGAAGGTTAAAAGTGTCAGTCAGGACCAAGATGGTGACTGTTCTTATGGTGAAGGCCTTGGAACCCGGGGTGGGGGGGATGACACAGAGACATCCAGGCATACTGAGCGAGGGGAGGCAAGTTCATGAGCAGGCTCTGTCCTCTCCCTCCTCCTGTCCTTCTTTGCCCTCTCCGTCCCTGGTTTTAGCTCCCTGCACCACTAAGGGCAGAGTGAGGTCTGCAGCTGAACTTGGCAGGAAAAGCTGGCTTCAGGACAAACCCTTCTCTTCCTCAGCTGAGCACATACAAATTTCCCAACAGGCTGTGTGACAGCTCCCCTGTCAAGTGAGGGGCCCTTGGACAACTAACTGCTGGCTATTCTCTTCCTGGGGTTGCTCCCTGGCTTGGTTGAAGCAGGGCCTGCCAGGAGAGCCAGAATTCCAGCATGGGACAGCTAGGCCTTGAGAGTAGCAAGAGGGAGACCCGCTGTCTGCCCTCTCAGGGGAGTTACTTGGCACCTTTTCATCCTCACCACCTATGGCTCTTCAGGGGACAGCTTCTGCTACTGCCTCTGAAGCCACCTCCTTTCCCAGCCCTAAGGCCCACATGGCTCCTCTCACCCTCCGGAAGTCAGAAGGCGGCTGGGAGAGAGTGGCTGTCTCCAAATGCACCCTCCATGTATGCCTCACAGGCTACACAATTCCTGCCCTGGGTTTCTCCTTTGCTTCCTTCCTGAGCACTATGGACTAGATCTGCTAGGCCATGCCAGCATGGCAGCAGTCATGATGGTGATGAGGAGGAGGATGGTGATGAGGATGGTTATGGTGATGATGATGAAGATGGTGGTAATAATGACGGTGATGATGATGAAAATGGTGATGATGGGGGGGTGGTAGTTATGATGGTGGTGATGATGGTTATAGTGATGATGATGGTAATGGTGATGAGGATGGTGGTGGTGATGATGATGGTGATAATGATGGTTATGGTGATGATGACGATGGTGATAATGATGGCTATGGTGATAATAATGGTGATGAGGAGGAGGAGGAGGATGGTGATGAGGATGGTTATGGTGATGATGATGAAGATGGTGATGAGGATGGTGGTGGTGATGATGGTTATGGTGATGATGGTAATGGTGATGAGGATTGTGGTGGTGATGATGACGGTGATAATAGTGGTGATGGTGATGATAATGATAGTGGTGATGATGATGATGGCAATGGGAGGTATCTGTTTGTCCTGATCAAATTTTTTTTTTTTTTACCAACCAGATACTAGAGTTATCTGGGAAGAGGAACTTCAGTTGAGAAGATGCCTCCACCAGATTGCCTATAGGCAAGTTTCAACAGTCACTGTATTGATTAGTGATAGAAGTGGGAGGGCCCAGACCATGGGGGCAGTCCCACCACAGGCAGGTGGTCCATGGAGAGCAAGCCAAGTGGAGAGCGAGCCAGTAAGCAGCACTCCTGCATGGCCTCTGCTTCAGTTCCTACCTTGAGCTTCTATCCTGACTCCCCTTCACGATGGACTTCAACTGTAAGTTGAAACAAACCCTCTCCTCCTCAAGTTGCTTTTGGTCGTGGTGTTTATCACAGCAACAGAAAGCAAACTAAGACACTGACCTACCTCTGCCTCCTGGTGGCTAGTGTCTTCCAGTACCAAGTAACTCAGAAGGCCCCTAGGAATCTAGGAGAGGCTGGGCAGCATAACAAAGTAAGGGAGACTCCTCTCCAATCACTGTCAGAGTAAAAAGTGTCTGATGACCCTTGGGTCCTGGTCCATTAGCCCAGGTCTGCCCTGTGCCTTCACACCTGCATCTCCAAGCCAAGAACAGGGGGTTATCACAGCATGTCCTGGAAGCCAGGTACCCAGTGGAGGAGAGTCCCAGGTGGGGAAGGTGGTGGAAAAGGCCTGAGCATGCGTGCTGAGGCAGGGGGAGAGGCCTGTAGGGTCTCGCTGGCCACAAGATGGCCTTATGGGAAAGCTGAGTGTTCAGGGCTAATGAGAGGCATGACGCCTAAGGATGGAGTAAGGAAACAAAGGAGAAAAGATGAGATTCAGCAAAATTAAGTCACTAACAAACAAGCAGTTTGTCCAGAACTTGGGACCATGAGGCTCCACCCCATTCTCAACTGCTGCTGCTGGGACCTGCTGACCGCGGGAGTGACTGACAGAGGCCACAAGAGCCATGGAGTCCTCTGTCTGCACTCACTCATGACAAGCCCAGAAGCCAGAGGTCCCACAGCTCTGCAGTAGGGCCTAGTGTGCTGTCATAGAGAGAGTCTGGGCCTCCCAGCCAGCTCAGAGCTGAACCATGGCTAAGCTGGCATCTGTGTGTGCAAACACACTCCTACCTGACGGCTCACGCTATCGTCAGTGCACCCCCAGGACAGGACAGGCACTGTCTCTCATGCATAAATGAGGAAACACAACTTCAGACAAGGCCTGACGCTTAGCCAGACTCTCGCAGGAGCGGAAATGACAGGGCGGGACCAGGAACCCAGGTCTGTATGGCTCTCATCCACCCTAGTTTACCTTTCAACAGAGTAAGGACCAGGAGCAGAAGAGTGCACAGCCCACTCTTGACAGCCGCCATGAAGCCCTGCTGTGATCACAGGTTTCTGCTCATCACTGAAGCCATGTTGAGTCAGGATGGCAGAATAGTCTGTGGGGTGGTGATGAAGCAAGGATACATTCTGAGGAGAATAGAAGTCCAGGCCAGAGAGGGCTCCGTGGTTGAAAGAATGTATTCCAACTCAGGAAGAGGACCCGGAGTCAGTAGCTCCCACTTCAGACATCTTACAACGGTCTGTAATTTCTGCTCGGGGGATCTGATGCCCCGAAGTCACCTGCGCTAATGTGCATGCGTGCACAGACACACAGCACACAGGCTATACATAATTTTTAAAAAAACTTAAGAAAATCAGAAGTGCGTAGGAATAAAAGAAATGACCCCAGGGTATATGTGTCAAGATTTCATAAGCCTGGGGCATCTGTGTGGTTTGTGCTTTGCTTTACAGTTTTCTCTTGTTAAAGATGCGTTAAGTTTCACTTTGCATGGGTGCTTTGCCTGAGTGTATGTCTGCATGTGAAAGTGTCCAAGATTATTTTCTAAAATGGCATTTTTATGACAGATCATAGATCCCGGTTGCTTGTGGGTAAAGAAGGAAGGTTCTGGGAGAAAACCTGGTGACAAGCCTTCCTGGAAACTCCCCCTCACCTCCTGCTGAAAGACAGCGACCATTACCTGACTCGGTGTGGTCACACAGGGGGAGCAGCCAGCCCTTGAGCTGTGGCGAGGATCCCTGGGAAACATCTGACAGGCCCTGTGCACTCAGCTCTGTGTTCCTTCCTATGCAGGGCGGAGACTCCAGCGGGGACAGACAACAGGAGCAGGGACCCTTAGAACCAGGTGATGAGAGAAAAGGAAACCCCAGGAAGACCCAGGCTTCTTAGATTTCCATAAAATGCACTGGGTGAGAACCCTTGAGCCTCCGAAGCCCAGCCCCCCATGGTGACCGCGGAGACTAGGGTAGCCTGACAGGGTCATGCCCACAGGAGCCCTGAGGCCGCTGCAGCCCCAGGGCAGGAACTGTAGACCTGTCCTGTCCTGAGAGCAAAGATGAAAAGGGTTCAGTGGTCCCCATCTCGCCCCTCCAGCCAGGCACCCCTAGTTCCGATGGTGTTAGAAGTATCTTGGCTCTCAGAGTAGCCTACTGTCCCTACTGTCCCTGCAGGAAGCCTCAAGTCCTCTTCCCGTCAGAGGTCAGAGAGAGGATGAAATGTACGAAAACAGATACGTGGCTGAGAAAACTGTGGGCTGAGGAAATGATGGAATATTGAGTGCTGGGTGAGAACACCCGCTGCTTATTATTCAGGAAAAGGGAACTTCACAGAGCTACCCAGTGTGATCCCATTTCTGATAGAAAAACAAACAGACAGGACCAACTACACACACTTGCCAGGAAAAAAAATAGGACAGGAGAAAATTAAAATATGTTTGGTCTTGTTTCTTGGAGAAGAGTCCAGACTTATTCTCATGTTTATTTCTGAAGCTCTGGCTGATGCTGCCATCTGGATTCTCTTTCCCTCAAGGCACATCGCCTGCTTTCCCGGCTGTAAGGCCATCTGGCCTCGGTCCTCAGTCCTCACGGTAGGCTAGGGGCAAGGGTGACAGTCTTCCCTGCGCTGTAGAGGAAGAGACCGAGGCTCAGCTTAGAGAGTAGCAGAGAAATCAAGGACAAGACTCCAGAATTAGAGCAGTTAGAAATCCCCTAAGGCCTCCCAGGGTGGGGGATGGGGGTGGGGGTGGGGAAATAAAGCTCCCAAGGTCCTGTTTTCTTCAACATCATACTAAGGAAACTATTAAGGGAATAGAAAACGGATAAAGTGACTCTCAGTGTGGTCTCCACCCCACTTCGAAGAAAGTCTTAAATGAGGTGGGGAGGGGGACTCAGGGAAGGGATGGGGGCTTAGGAAGAGGGATCAGCCCCAGAGCCACGGGCCTCAACAGGCTCGCGCGTGCGCACATGCGCAGCACATGCGCACATGCCCATGCTCGCACAGACCTCTAGGCTCCACCGGGACAGTCCCTGGACTGGTCCCCAACGTTGATGGGGAACCGCAGCTGCCCTCCCCCTCCCGCCCCCACGGGTGCCTTCCTCCTTCCTTTTTCTACTACTGCCCTGCCCTTCCCCAGGCGGATTCTTTATAGGTCTCAGATTCCCTTCCGAGGCCTTGAGGTCTGGGCTGCCCTGGAGGACATGGCCTGGGCCCCTGACAACGTGCGGAAATGGTCAACCCTGACGCTTCTGGCCCTCATGGGCACAACCCTGACAGCGGCCATCAATCCTGGCTTTTCGGCCATAATCTCCCAGAAGGGTCTGGACTTTGGTAATTGTCTTTCTCCCTTCCTTCCTTATTCTGGGGCGCAGGGGGAGCACTTGTTGATCACTTAGGGTGCACAGCCCTTTAAATCTGGCGGCTGGCAAGCTCATAGCTCTGCTAAGGAGACCTCTTTTCCCTTGTTTTATGTAGGAAGAAACTAAGGCACAAACTCATAGGGATGGGTAGAGGTAGATCTGGGACTTGACCAACTATTCTTAAAGATTCCAAATGTCCCCGGGCCCTAAAGGTCCTTATGGTTCCCCTCTTTCTACACTGTTGCCCGGCACAAATTTCTAGGCCTTTCTTTCCAAAGCCTGAAGTCTGCCTTGCCTCGTTTGCTAGAGGCTGAGCAGGCTGGGAGAGGGGCTCTCACCAGTGAGATGTTTAAACTCCCCTGGCAGACCCAGAGAAAGCTACCCCAGACTACTCCCCCAAGTTCAGGCAGGTAACGACTCCGCTCACCTGCTTCGCTGCCAGGTGCCTCACTGACCCACCAGGTCCCGTTTCTTCCACCGACGGACTGGGTGGGACACACTACTCAGGTCCACTCTGGTAGGTGAGCACACTGGAGTCGCCCAGAGGCTCTGGGAAGTGCACACACGGTTTTGAGCTCAGGTCATTGCTGAGGCGCTCCACAGAGCTTCTTGGTGCTGCCCCCTGGTGATAGAGAGAGGAACTGCAGCACTTTGGGTGATCCCAACTCAAACCAGACCAGACAAGTCCACAAAACCAGGCCCCAGGGGGATCTGCTTTTCTACTCCAGGACTCAAGTTCTAACCTGGGCAGGACTTTTCAGAATCTCAGGGATGCGGAAAGATTCCCCCATTGAGCTTTGAGAGTTGTGTTTAAACCCAGAACGTGTGTGTGTGTGTGTGTGTGTGTGTGTGTGTGTGTGTGTGTACATGTCCTCACAAGAGTGCATGTTTGACAGCTTCGGGGACTCAGAGGCTCAGTCAGAACTCCTCATGCTGTCACAACTGCCTCGCTTTTCTCTTCTGCTGTTGTCCCACGTGGCAACTGGAATGGGGTTTTAAAAGTGCGACAAGCCTATTCATGGATGTGCCCCACACCCAAAGGCTGGCCCTGGGGCCTGAGCTCAGGGAACAAGAGGCCTGCATTCCCGTCGCGCCTCTGTCTACCACAGATCAGCTGTGGGCTCTTGAACAAAGCACTGGCCTCCCCTCCTCCCTCCTGCCCCGGCCTGTTTCCTCTGTGGGGGATGGGAGGGGTGAAAGGATTCCTCGATTGCTCAGCCTTGCTGCAAGCAGGGCCTGGTGGGCAGGAAGACCCCCGTGCGAGCGTTTTATTGTTGCTCTCTGTCCCTCTTGGTTCTTGGGAAACTGGAATCCTACTCGGTTCACCTCTCTTCCTCCCTCCTCTCCCCTCAGGCGACATGTTTGCCTGATTAATTGGATCCTTGATGCTGTTAGCCACTTCCTCACTGGTGGCAGAATCCCTGCCTTTGGGGCATTCATTTATTTACCCAACAAACAGTAAGTGCCAGGCACCCCGGTAAATACCAGAGATGTGTTAATACATAACAAACCGCCATTACCGCCAACTTGTGGGGACTTTCATTTAGCGAAGGAGAGTGACATCAATCAGTCATTGTGAATAGATGCCTAATTACAAAGAAAAATGGGTGCTTCGAATGAGACACTCGAGACTGTGAGGGTAGTGATAGCTGTGTCAGGAAGCTTCCCGAAGGAAGTTAGAGGTAGAACAGGGGACTCCAGATGAAGGTCCTGTAGAAAGCCTGGAGGCTGTAGAGGTGGGTGTCGGTGGGAAGACAGCCCAGAGCAAGGTGTGGAGAAAGATGCTTGGCTGAATGTTTGGGGCTGTTGTATCAGTCTATAGCCCACAAGCTCAATGTGGCTTGCTGTGTATTTCTGTATGAGCTATGATCTAGTAAGAAGGGGTGTTTGTTTTGGGGGCGAATGTGTACATGATCATGGGGTGAACACACGGGTGTGGGTACATCTGGGAGCCAGGGGAAACCTCAGGTGTTGTCCCTCGGCGGCATGCACTCACTGTTGGGGGGGGGAGTATTCTTCATGTTCATGTATGTGTATGGGCACACATGGTTGTGTGTGAGCGAGGGTCGTGTGGATGCCAGAGGTTGACACTGGGTGTCTTTCTCGGGCGCACTCCATTTTGCATTTCGAGGCAAATCTTCAGTCCAGAGCTCACTGGTACAGCTGTTCTAGGCAGCTGGCTTGCTCTGGGACCCGGTCCCCCTTTATGAGCCCTGGTATTACAGACAAGTCACCACACCATCCAGCATTCATATGGGGCCTGGGGATCGGGGATCTGGGATCTGGTCCTTATACTGTGTGGCCATCACTTTATCTACTGAGCCATCCCCCGCCAGGCAGTTGCTTTGTTTCTTAGAAATAGGGTCTTGCTATGTGGCCTTAAATACAAGCTCTCGGGCCTCAACATCCCCAGTGCTGGCATTATAGGTGCACCACACACCCCTTAAAGACTGTCTTTGGAGTTCAAATGGTTGGAAAAATTTGAAAAGAAGAATGGCCCATTGCATGTGAATGACTTATCCCAGGGCTCCCCGTGCAGTGTTGGGACACAGCCACCTTTCTGTCTTTGCTTCAATGACATCGAAGTGGCACACAGTGTGGGAGGAGTGGGTGAGCCAAAGGCTCAAATCTTGGCTGTCTGAAGACAGACCCCTGCTCAGCCCTGCTCTTCCCGCTGTCGTCGCTGAGGCCAGGCCCAGGGGTCTGGAACTGCTGGGATCCTCCAGCCCTGCTCCTAAGCTGAGCTTGTCTCTGCTCTGCCCTCTAGCATGCCAGGAGGGCGTGACCGAGCTGCAGAAGGAGCTAGAAACCATCAAAGTTCCCAATTTCTCTGGAATCTTCAAGACGAAGCATCTGGGAAAAGGTTCCTATGAGTTCTACAGGTGAGGCTAGCTGAGGCTTAGGCCTCCCAACACAGGTGGTGGGGACCCGAGTCCTGTGGCCAAGTTCTCAGCTCATGGACTTCAACCCTCCCAACCCAGCATGCACACCAGCCCAAGGTTTACCACGCCTCAAGCTGAGCCTGGAGGTTGTCTTTCCAGCACCCTCCACCACTCCACAGTAGACGTCATGAAACCCAAACCTGTGCTACACACGTGGATTCCAGGGACAGGAGAACGACCTCTGCCTGAGGTCACAGCCTCACGTGACTGGGGAGTCTAGCTGCAGTGCCTGCTTGAGCCAGCCTCTCGAGTCTCTGGACATTGGTCTCTCTTACCACCTCAGCATCAGCAGTCCCCCAGAGATAGGACCGTCACCAGGTAGTTCTAAGAGCGCAGCCCCTAAGCTCTCTGTCCAGGAAGAAGCCTTCTCCTACAACACCAGACAAAGCTCTGAGGTACACCCTGATAGGCCAGTTTAAATAATGTATATGCCCCTAAACCAATCACTGTGCCAGAGGAGTAAAAGAAAAAAAAAACTAACCGTCTAAGCTTAAGTTGTTCCCCACCCCCAGAAAGACAGGTGGGCTCCTAGCACGGAACAGGTGAGATGGGCTCCCTAAATACACTTGCATGTCTGCTGTACCAAGAAAGGGGTTGTGGCTGCTGGACAGAAAACCCCCAGTGTTTCCTACAGAATTTCATGCCAGGTCCATTCAGCAGACATCTGAAACACCTACTGTGTGTCTCTGGCAGACATAGGGCACACCTACTATGTGTCACGACAGCATATCTCACGTTTCCAACAGTGAGAACGGGTGGACACTTAACACCCCATACAGAGCCCATGGTCAAGGCTCAGCGTCGACCATCTTTGTTGACAGTCACTCACCCTACGAGATGGAGACCGCCTGTCCACGCTGTGAGCCCAAGCAGCCTAAATGACACACCTAGGGTGGCGCGTAGGTGAAGGGCCTCACGACGCCCTCCTGGCCCAGGATGATGACTGGGCGCTTTTTCCTCCACAGTATGACAGTGGAAGGATTTCACATCCCTAATCCCCGGATTCGTCTGCTGCTCACGGACAAGGTCCAGCTGTCCATCAAGGACGCCAGCATCAAGATCAGAGGAAGATGGAAATCAAAGAAGAACTTCCTGTGAGTCTCAGGCGCTAGGGTTGTTGGGTGGGCTGGTGACACTTGGAGACTCCTGAGCCAAGGTGTTGGGCATGTCCACTTCTGCCTTGTCTAGAGACATAGACATGTGTCGCCACCGGGTGGGAGGGTCACTTAAAAACACTCCACCTTGCATGAATAGCTGAGTCAGTTGGGTCACACCCTAGTGCAGGACGTGGCAGGGTAGAACGGGTGAAGAGTCGGCAAGTGTGGCTCAGGAGGGAAAGCTAAGCAGGACTTTTGGTTTCTTCCTGTGTTCATCGGCTACTGCTGCTGTGTAACAAACATCCCAGTCTCGGTGACTTGAAACAGTAACCGTGCTGCGATGTCTCTATCTTGTGTATCCACAAGGCCCAGCTGAGAGGCGTGGCTTCTTCTCTGAAGTCCTGTGTGTCACCCAGAGCACAATCTTAGAGACAGAAAAAGTGCAAAAGGCAGAGTTGGTCAAGCACACTGTGTTCCCTGTCTTATATAAATTCACTTCATGTCTACAGGGGAAGTGATTAATTAAGTTCATTAATCAATTACTGGGTCAGTAACTGCTTAAAGTCGTGACGAAACCCTCAAATCTTGAGTGATGAAACTGAGATGTACACGCGCATGTTTAGCTGCTAGTGAAGAAACAGAAGCTCAGAAAGGTTAAGAAACCTTCACAAGGGGCTGGAGAGATGGCTCAGTGGTTAAGAGCATTGCCTGCTCTTCCAAAGGTCCTGAGTTCAATTCCCGGCAACCACATGGTGGCTCACAACCATCTGTAATGAGGTCTGGTGCCCTCTTCTGGCCTGCAGACATACACACAGACAGAATATTGTATACATAATAAATAAATAAATAAATAAATAAATAAATAAATAAATAAATAAATAAAAAGAAACCTTCACAAAGCCACACAGCAAGGGCTCTGATTGGGGGGGTGGGCAGAATGCCAAGTGAAAATCAGGTTGAGATATCTGGTTAGAACCCCGACATTCAGTGTTGTGAGGTCTGCACAGTTGCTTCTTGTCTCTGACACACCCCTATCCCCAGGGCGGTGCTGACAGAGAACCTGAGGTCCCCCGCTGATGCTGACAGGAGAGGTTTGAGGAGGAAAGGGTTTGCTCCAGGTCACTTCTCTCTGTCTCCCCATCAGCAAAGCCCGCGGCAAGTTTGATCTGAGCCTCCAAGGCGTCTTCATCTCCGCTGACCTGCAGCTGGGCAGGAGCCCCCCAGGCCGCCTCCGTGTGGAATGTTCTGCCTGCAGCAGTCACATTGACAGGGTTCATATCCAAATCTCGGGCAGCATGCTGGGGTAGGTCTCCTGGGGCTGCAGTCCCTTTCTCAGAAAGTATCTGTAGACTCACCTCTGTACAGACCTTTTCAGAGCCTTGGGTGTGAGCGGGGCAGGAC
>NC_022033.1:19989652-19991925 GCF_000317375.1 Microtus ochrogaster | reverse complement strand
ACTTAGGGCGGTAAGAACCTAGACTTAAGAAAGGTACAAAGTGCCCCGGACACTTAGAACTGGAGGACCTGGCCCAGTCTGGGGGCAGGAGAAAATGACATTTGAACCGAGATGAAAAGGGTGAGTAGGTAGAAGTTGGCGATGGGGTGTTTGGGGCGGGGGGACCCACATGTGCAAACGGTGGTGAGAGGAAGCCAATGTGGCTGGTTTACAGAGGGGGAGGGCTGTGGGGGGTGGGTATGGGTGGGGCAGGTGTCTGTAGCTGTTAAGAAAATAGTCCCGTCAGCGGGTTGCTGCCAGTGGGGAGAACTGTCTAGTGATGGCTGCATGATCCAGGGCTAGTTGCCAGGGTTCCCAGGCACACCTGAAAACCCGTTGTATGTCCCCACACGTCCCCGCCAGGTGGCTGATTCGGCTGTTCCACAAGAAAATCGAGACTTCCCTGAGAAACAGCATCAATGAAAAGGTAGGTGGGCGTCAGTGGTGGCAGAGCCGAGGCCTCAGAGCGACATCTTAATCGTGCTGGGCACCTTGGCCTTCATCTCAATCCCTCAGCATCCACAGAGCCTTTAAATCCACAGAGCCCAGCCGTGTACTTTACAGACAGTCCCACAAACAGAGCAGGGAAGGGAAGGGCAGGGCCCCTGCTCAGCAAGCCTTCCTGTAACTGCCAAGAGGCTTCTGCTTACCTCCCGCTAGGTCCTCACAGCAGCCTCTGCTGCCATCCCCTCCCCTGCTCACCCCTGCTGGGCCCTGCCCTAGAATACACACCGCCAAGGAAGCCGCTGCATCTCTGTGATTTCTTGCTGCCACTAGGAGGGACCCCTGTGGAGTATGGAGCAGGGTGATGGCAAGGGTACAGATGGCAAGGTATCCCCCATGCTGAGGACAGACGTAGCTTAGCACTATTGCAGGAACACTCTGTATGCGCTCCGGGGTCCCTGAAGGTCATCACCAGCAAGGCTTCCTTCTCAGCAGCAGCCCTGGCTTGAGGAAGTGAGGTGGCAGGTGGCACAAGGCTACAAGTGGGCCTGAGCAGGCTGGAGTGGGCTGGGGAGTTGGCCAAGAGGGGAGCAGAGGCCATGGGAGCCGCAGAGACTCCACGAGACTGGCTGATTTGGAGCCCCCATTGGCCTGTTGTGTGAGCGATGGGGCAGTGGAGCAGGTGATATCTGAGAAGCAGCCAGTGTTCAGCCGTCCCCTACCCCTCCCAGTCTGGGCCAGTGAGAGAAGTGACACAGGAGCCACAGAGGATGGTCCAGTTCCCATTGGGACATCAGAGCCTCCTGTGACTGAAACACACTCCACGGGCAACTTCTCCACTCCTTCCCTTTTCCCTTCTTCCTTCCCAAATCTTCCATTCCTCCCCCATCCACTATGAAGACCTAGGAGGTCTTGCAAACCAAGGCCCAGCAAATAAGTGGACACTTTATTCCTTAATCCATTCAGCCAATCTGTATCTTTTTCTTAGGTTGTTTTGTCCTGTTTTGTTGTTTTTCTATGTAGCCCTGTCTGTCCTGGAACTCACTCTGTAGACCAGGCCAGCCTTGAACTCAGAGAGATCAGCCTGCCTCTGCCTCCTCAGTGCTGGGATTACAGTCTGAATCTTTGGCGAATTAAGGCCATTTACATTAGCGGAGTGTGTGTGTGTGTGTGTGTGTGTGTGTGTGTGTGTGTGTGTGTACACACTGGGTATGTGCACACTCATGAGTGTGACTGTAGACACACTTGTGCCACTCTGTCCATGCGAAGGTCAGAGGACAACTCAGGTACCCATCCTCACTTTCCACCTTGTTTGAGACATGAAAGTCTCTTGGTCACTTTTCTGCAGCCTACACCAGGGAAAGTGACCCTCAGGCTTCTTCTGGGCACTTTTCTGTCGCCACCTTCCATCTCTCCATAGGGAGCACCAGGGTTCCAGGTGCTTGTGCTACCTGCCCAGCTTCCACATAGGTTCTGGGGATTGGAACTCAGGCCCCTCACTTTTGCCTGGCAAGCATTTTTACCACCGAACTGCACATTCAGGGTTGTCACTAAGGGGTGCACATTAACTTCTTTCTCCTGAAGGCTTTCTAGCTTACTGTGAGAATATGAGAGATGTATCCTTGCCCGAGTTCTCAGGCTGGTGTGTGTCTCCACTGTGTCGTGAAACCCCCCTCCCCCCAGTTCCTCTAAGTATCGCCTGCAGCACTGGGGTAGTAGAAAGAATAGCTTTAGCTTGCGGATGGACGTTGTAGCTTTAGCTTGCGGGTGGACGTTGTAGCTTTAGCTTG
>NC_022033.1:19987577-19989406 GCF_000317375.1 Microtus ochrogaster | reverse complement strand
TTAGCTTGCGGATGGACATTGTAGCTTTAGCTTGCGGATGGACATTGTAGCTTTAGCTTGTGGATGGACGTTGTAGCTTTAGCTTGCGGATGGACGTTGTAGTTTTAGCTTGCGGATGGATGTTGTAGATCTTTATTTCCCTTGCTGCTATCCCAGGATAGCTGTTTGGGGGCAGAGTTCTTTGCTGGAGTTGTGTTTGAGGACTGAAATGCGTCACCGCTCTCCTTGCCGTAGGGTTTCGGTGGTCAGGTATGCCTTTGCTCTGGCCATTTTGCCTTTGTAAGCGCTTTCTCTCCTGCTAGCTTCTTGGTTTTAGCTACAATATGACCTGAGATGGTTCTCTTCCGGTAGAGTCAACATGAAGTCCCAAATACTTAGTGTACTTAAACGTCATTTCTTTTCCCAGACTGAGGGAATTTTCATCCTCGCTGGTTTGTTTTAATGGAGTAGGTGTCTCACCCTAACTCTGTCTCGGTTCTCTCTTCGCCCAGTCTTGTCATCATGACCCAGAGTCTTGGACGTTGTCATCATAACCCTCGATCCCTTGCTACTCCCTATGTGCAGTAGCCACTCAACCTTGTCTTCAGTTCCCAATATTCCTTTTTTCCTCTTGGCCTACTCTCCCAGCAATTGCATCAACTACTCTACTCATTGCTGGTTCAAAACCTGACAAAGGTAGGAAGGGTTAATTTGTGGTTTGCAGTCCATCATGGAAGGGCAGACAGGGCAGCAAGACACTGAGGTGATTAATCACAGCGCATCCAGTCCCAAAGCGAGACGAAAGCTGGGGTATCCTCTCCTTTTATCCAGCTGGGGAGCCAGCCCATAGAATGCCGTCACCCCATTCCAGCCTTTTCCTGCCTTTAGGGACAAATCTTAGGCACTGTATCAGCCCAAGAATGAAACACATCCTAAATGAGCATACGCCATGGCTCGGATTTGATAAGAGACCATTGTAAGGGTTCCGGCTGCAGCGTGCCCGACCTTAGAGTGCACACCGTGGCTCGGATTTGATAAGAGACCGTTGTAAGGGTCCCGGCTGCAGTGTGCCCAACCTTAGAGTCCGTATCAAGTCACTCCCAGCTGCATGAGCACAAACACGAAGGACAATCTGAGGACCCGTGTGGCTACTGAGTAACTGCCCGCAGGTAGTGTATACAGCTTGGGTATGAAGGGCAAAGGGGTCATTCATGTCTTAGGTGGGGTGGAGGGTGCATCATCTCTTCAAACGGACACACAATTTAAAACTTGAAAATTCTTTACTTCTAGAACTTTCCACTTAATAGTTTTGGATCATGGTTGATCATAGGTAACCCCAGTTTTGTCAAAGACAGAGGTTTGGTTATCCAGGCTGCCGCAATTGATCAGTTCCATGCCGCAGCAGAGGGAAGAGGGCTCTAGAGAAAGGGAGAGAACAAGGTCAGCCAGTGGGGTGGAGAAACTGCCAGAAACAGCTTCTCTAGCCACAAGGCTAAGGTGAGGGCGCCTACACACACCGAAGCCTAGAAGGTGCCCTGCTATCCAAAACCTGGAGAAGGGAAGACTGACCACGAACCACCCTGTGTTTGTTGGCCACCTCATTCTATGAAGGATCTGCGATAACAAGAGACAGATAAAGAGGAGAAAAGTCAGACACCTGAGAACAACAGAGAACACAGTGCTATAACCCAGGACCCATAAATACCCTTTAGGGAAGTTCCCGTGCAGGAAAGACACGGAGTGCAGATATGCAGACAATGTAGTCTTACACAGTTAATTGTTTCTAAGCATCCAGTGGCCAAATAAAAAAAGGAAACTGGATTAGCTGTGTGATTTTTTTTCTTTTTTTT
>NC_022033.1:19970192-19986552 GCF_000317375.1 Microtus ochrogaster | reverse complement strand
TCTCTGAGGCCAATGACACACACAACCTGAGGTGAGAGACTGCCCACTTCTCTCTAGACCTCAGTTCCCACGCCCTGAAAAGGGAACAATATCTCTATATACTGCAAATGACAATGAGTCCCAGCTCCTGCTGGCGGGCATCCTCCTGCCCCAGCCTCCTCACTTCACCCCTGGAGAAACTAAGACTCAGAGAGGGACAGAGTCATCTAGAAGATCCAGATCCCAGTGTGGAGATAAAATTTTATTCTTGGCAATTTCATATATTTATATGATGTGTCTCGATCACACACACTGGGAGTTGGGGTCTTAAAAACCTCAGATAGAACTGCCCCCTTGTGGACTGCGCACTGCTGGCCCATAATGCATGTTCTGGTGAGGACCAAAGAACAGCCTCCTTTCTCTCTCTCTTCCCTGATTTCAGGCTGCAGCCCAAGCTAGCCTCAAACTCTCAGTCTCAAACTCCTGCCTCTGTCTCCCATATGATGGGATTACAAGCATGTTGCCCCTCACTGAGCCATTGCTATCTGTGCCAATGCGTGCATGCATGTGTTTATGTATGTGCACGCGTGCATATGTGAATATATGTGTGTGTATACACGTGTACATGAATCTGGGGACTGAACCCAGAGCCTGACGTTGACACACTGGGTGCTCCAACCCAGTCTTCATCGCCAGACTTCACATCTTTTCTGGGAACCTCAGGGAGTCCTGCAGGGGTGATGGAAAGAGACCACAGTTCCCCTTGCAGCCGTGCAGGCTGCTGCCACTGGAGCCAGCTCACAGCCCATCTTCTCTGTGTCTAGTGGTTGCCAGAGTGGATGAAATGGCCGCAATTGACTACAGTTTGCTGACTCTTAGAACCACAGTTGAGTTCCTGGAAGGGCAGCTAAAGGTGAGGTTTCCACAGAGATGGGTACCTGCTCAAATACGTGCCCTGTAACCCTGGAAACTGACCTCTTCCTATTTGCTTTGCCCCACTCCACACTCCCCTGAATCCCCTGTTCCAGTCCTGCTGGCCACCAACATTCCAGAAACTCACTGTGCCTGCTGGGGGCGGGGGGGGGGGCAGGGCCTTTGTGCTCACTCTCCCCTCTGCCCAGGGTGCTCCGGGGCAGATATGCCTATTGCTCTCCCTGCTTCCTTCCGGTTCTTGGTCAAACTGGGCCTTCCCAGGGAAGTCTTCCTAGGGATGCTTTCCCCAACCACTCATGCTGAAATAGCCCCCAACACTGCCTTTATTTCAGCAGAGCTAATCACCCCCACCACCACCACCACCACACACACCACCACACACACACTCACACACACACAATATGTCAAGAGAAAACAGGGACTGCATTGTTCAGTGCCGTATGTACAGCACCTGGGAATATGCCTGGTATAGGCTGGTGTCGGGAAATTTGTTGGATGAGGGTAAAGGTTGGCAAGAGAGAGGGCAGAAAAGGAGTGACATTGCCAAATCAGTGGTTTTCAACTCTCTTAATGCTGTGACCCTTTAACACAGTTCCTCATGTTGTGGTGATCCCAACCAGAAAATTATTTCATTGCTACTTCATAGCTGTAAATTTGCTACTATTATGAATCATAATGTAAATATCTGATATGTGTCCCCTATGGGGGTCGCAACTCATGAGTGAGAACTACTGGCCTAAATCACACCATGCAGAAATAAGCACACTCAAGACTGATTTAGGGCCTCCAAGACTTCTTTACAGTAATACAACATACACAGAGAGAGCAAGAGGCGGAACAGACACAAGGAGAGACAGAAACAAGAGCATACAGAGGCATAGAAACAGATCCACACAGCACAGATGCAAACACACACACACACACACACTTCATGATTTCTTGTAAGCACTGCTATTCATCACTGAGCCAGAAGAGTACGATGTGGACAGCTCCTAAGACACCCACAAAAATGTCTCCTGTGACCTCCCACTGATGGCTCTGTCCTTCAGTGAACAGCCAGAATAAGGTTTCACCCTGGACAGCAGTGCCCCACCTGGGACAGCTGAACTTTTCTCAGATGTCCCATGCAGCTAACCAGAGCTACATACAGTTGGTACCAAACCAGGCCATTTTGTCCAGTGTGTGGCATGCTGGTTACTAAAATGATAAGAGTTATTCATATGATGGGCAAGTGTGAGTAGGGAGCCTGGGTCTCTAATTATCCCCAAGGGCAAGCTTGGAGGCATTTATAGGCTGGGACCTGGGGAGAGGTTAACTGGGCAGATGGGGGATAGAAAAACAAAGAACTTGGGGCAGGCAAAGCTGCATGGTGATCTAGGAAGAAAGAGCAGGCAGCTGCATTTTCGGGGATCATCCTGAAAGCTCTCTGTCCACTCAAGACTACTCTCTAGAGGTGCCTGAAAAGACTGAATGCTCAAAATACCCACATACACACAAGCAGTGCACACACCTACACATGCACACATATGCATGCACACACACACTGCACACACAAGCACACATCTGGGTACATACATATGTGAACACGTATGCACACACATACACATAGTGACACATGCACATACGTATGGCATACATGTACACGTACATGCACATGTGTATGTGTTCACACGTGCACACATACGTACATATACACATATGCAAACGCATTCACCTGCTCTTGGCTGGTGACCTGTTTTGCGTGGGGGATGGTGCTGTCCTGCTCGTATTTCTCTCCTAAGGATCCATATTGGAGCTAGTGTCCACTAATCTTTAAGAACTGCCTGGTCAGCTGGGTGTGGTGATGCAGGCCTTTAATCCCAGCACTCAAATGACAGAAGCAGGAGGATCTTTGTGAGTTCGGTCTGGTCTACATAGCAAGTTTCAGGTCAGTCAGGGCTACAAAGAGACCCTGTCTCAGAAAGAAAGAAGGAAGGGAGGAAGGCAAAAGGAAAAGAAAGAAACTATATGGTCTTCCACTGTGTGGGCAATGTGGACATGAACTTTAAACGACCGTGTGATTCAAAGGTTCAGAGAACATGGCTGGGCTGTAACTCAGTGGCACAGGGTCACCTGCGTGTATGACGCCAAGGCTTCAGGGACTGTTCCCCACTGCCCTCCTACCCACGCCAGGCACCACACTGAAATGACGTTTGTCCTTTTGTACACATTTAGACTTTCTGTGCTCTTTAAATTTTACGTAAGTGGTATTCTACCATATGTGTCTACAAGTGGCTTTCCTGAGCTAGACATTGTTTTTCTTCCTAATAAGCAATCTGTTCTCGTCACACGTTGTCACACTTCTTAGAGACACAGGGACAGGTGTCCTCTCAGTAGCATGTGACGCTTACCAAAAATACACCCTTTCGCCTTCCTGAGTCTGTTCACAGGACA
This sequence comes from Microtus ochrogaster, assembly GCF_000317375.1. Lineage (NCBI taxonomy): Eukaryota > Metazoa > Chordata > Mammalia > Rodentia > Cricetidae > Microtus > Microtus ochrogaster. Next base: position 19,983,207 of record NC_022033.1, on the reverse strand, counting down.
GAGGACGCAACCTGGACGCCACTGATCTTTTGACGGCTGCTGAGCTGACTGGAAAGAGGGAGGGGAATGGTGTGGTGGGAGGAGGCGTTGGGCTGTGTGACCGTCTCGTCCTCCACCCCCCACCGTGCCCCACGCTGCCACCAGCAGTTCCCGGTTGTGCCCAGCTGGTTCCCTCCCATCTTGTACCGCACTCGAGCTGCTCACCTGCAATCCTAGGACACCCAGACCTGCTCTGTGCTTTCCACCCAGGGGGAGTTTTTCTGGAGGAGTCACCACGACCCACTCCCTACTACCCCACCAGCAATGAGCTTCTCCCCCAACAAGAGCTACATGGTACAACTGGGCATCTCCGACTACTTCTTTAACACTGCCGGGTTGGCATATCAAGAGTCTGGAACCTTGCAAATGACCCTGAGGGACTGGATGGTGAGTGTGGCTGACTAGCACGGAAGAGCATAGACTCCGTGTCCAGGCTTTGTTCCCGGGGATAGAGCCCCAGGGTCAAGTGTCTCAACCGAGAGACTCTAGGTCACTAACATATCCCTGTACCTCAGATTCAACTGTAAGTCACCCACACTAGTGTCCTCCCCGGAGGCCATTGTGAGTTTTAACTGGAAAAACAGTGCAAGAGGCTGGGAGCCCAGAGCTCAGTGCATTGCAGCCACACCCCACAATATGCTATTCCCACCCCTGACTTAGCATCATTGACTCTTACCACGTGTTCATGGCTGGACTCACTCTGGACCTCAGTTTCCCTATTTGTACATGATGAAGTAACCCCTCTCTCTACAGCCTGGGAGGTACAGCCATCCCAGCCAGGCCACTTACATGCTGGGCCCCTTTTACAGGACTCCTCAAAACCCTCAGGTTCTCCTCTCTGTATAGGAAGACATGCAGAATGACCACGACTCACTATGGAAGCAAACACAGACCACCCATGGGGGCCAGCCAGGCTGCTTACTCACAGCAAGACTGGGCCCCATGGCTGGTGTACCTCAGGAGTCAAAGGTGGCAGGGGTGGGGGCCTCGTGGGATTGGAGGTGTAGCACGGAAGCAGGCTGGATGAAGCGGGCCATCCTGTGATTGGTGCGACCGCGGTAGTCACTGACCACGCCCACCCTTCCTCGCCAATAACTAACCAAGTTGTAGAGCCAGGTGGTACTGGCACAGGGGCGCCAGTGTGCACTGATATGCAGTGTCTCACCCCCGGCCTGGCATGCACCTATTCCTCTCAGCTTTAACCGTCTCCCAATGCCCTTGCCTCTCCTCACCGCAGTTGCCAAAGGATTCCAAATTCCGACTGAATACTGAGTTCCTTGGAACCTTCCTGCCCAAGGTAGGAAAGCCTTGTCTCCTGCTCACTCGCTCTCTAGAGTGCCAGGGACGCTCACCCACCCATCAAATCTCTGTTGGGAACCAACAGAACAGACTGCCTACCCACCGTCCCCCCACCTGTCCCTTCTGCCTCCCCCACCCCTGAACTTCCCTCCCGCACTGCCCTCCTCTCCTCTCTCTGATTCCTTCATGTTCCTCTCTCAATCTGTGAAGACAGAACTTTCCATTCAGTGCACATGAACAAACCATGCATGTGCCCTGTGGGTAGATGAGGTTGCGGTAGACGAGGTGGACAGGTGGCTTCCTTCTGTAGGCTGAATGGCTTAAGCCAGAAATTTATCTCTCATGAGTTCTGTGGACTGGAAGGCCAAGGTTGGGGTTCTGGGAGGACAGTATGCCAGCCACTAGCCCACAGAGAGAGAGAGGCATGCGCTGATGTCCCTTCCTCTGAGAAGAGCCCTCAGCTCAGAGCTCGTTCAGCCTGGCTGTAGACAGCCATCTCTAAGCTCTAATGGGAGCTGCAGAACAGGAGCACAAGCCGTCCATTTCCAATAGTGTCTAGGGATTTCGACAAGGAGGTGGCGGCTGAGGAGGTGTGGCGGGTAGAAGTGCCCAGGAGGTTTGTCTTGAACACTGGCCTTGTGGCCATTGATCTTACCTCACCTGGATGGCCTAGGGGGAGGATGCATGGCTTGCGTGGATCTCAGATAAAAGGGACCTCTTCTGTCACTTGTACCGGACCGCAGGTGGCCTTGAAGTTCCCCAGCACAGAGGTGCAGCTGCTGATCTCTGTTTCCTCGCCTCCACGCCTGAGCATCCAGCCCTCAGGCCTCTTACTCAACCCTGCCCTGGAGACCCAGGCCTTTGCTGTGCTCCCCAACTCCTCCCTGATCCCTCTTTTCCTGGTTCACATGGTAAGCTGGGTGGGGACCCAGATCCAAGCCTGAGCCCGGGGACACCACCTCACCTGCACCTCCCACAGACCCTTCTCACCAGCGTCCCCCGTGCACTTGCTTGTTTATGTGTGGATGTCCCTCCCTTGTCCTTTGATCCATTCAGTAATTCATCCCTCCACTGCGCAAAACAGTTCCCAGCTGCCGGTCTTGGGTGATTCAGATTTGCGTGTGTGGTTTTTCATCCACCCGTTCACCTCTTTGTCCAGTTTTAAATTAAGTCAGTTACTCATTCTTACGTGAAATATGCTGTCCCTTTTCTGGCCCCTATGCCCATCACTTATTCAATTACTCACGGATTCATTTGCTTAACCCTTTGTTCAGTGGGTCCGTCTTCACTTATTCATCCATGCATATCTTGGAGTACTCCTTCATTTGTGAATTTGCTTAACCCTTAATTTGCTCAAATTTTCATTCCACTGCTGATTTGTATCCATTGGTTGGTTCACCCTGTTGGTGGCCCCTGCATGTGTCCAGCATCTCCCCTAGTAGGGGACACTAGAGGCCTGTGGAGCATCTACAGGGATGTTCCCAGTAGGGGGCGCTAGAGATGTGTGGCCGGTCTGCCCAGTTTCAAGCTGTAGCTCTGGGCAGATGAAATGGGTTCTGATTCAGTTCTCTGAGGCCATAGGTAGGCCAGGGAGCTGAGGTGGGGCTTCTCTTCCTTAGTAGCTTTTGAGGGAAGCAGTGAGTGGCTATTGTGATGACAGGCCAGCGGGACTTTCAGCCCTTGCCTCTTCCCAGGCTGACACAACCCCAAGGCCAAAGCCTTTCTCCCTGCTTCCTGGGCTCTGTGGGTGTGACCCAGAGGTGTGGTCACCCTGCTGGCCCTCCCCTGCCAGGGGTCAGGCTCTTTATCTGGATCACTTGCTTTACAGAACACAACTGCCTCTTTGGAAGTGGACACTGAAGCAGACAGGCTTGTTGGAGCGATGAAGCTGGAAAAGTAAGCCTGGGAGGAGGAGGAGGTGGGTGTGCATCCATTCCTGGGGGGCAGGAGGAGGTGGGTGTCCATCCATTCCTGGGGGGGCAGGAGGAGGTGGGTGTTCATCCATTCCTGGGGGGCAGGAGGAGGTGGGTGTTCATCCATTCCTGGGCCCACTAGAGAGCAGTGGCCTTCCACACACTCAACACCCAGTCCTGGCCTTGGTCCACCTGACCAGGCCTCAGATGGTGTGCAGTGGGCTCCGTACCCATTTGCTGCAAGCCACAGGTGGTGACTCAGGAGAACTGGGACCTGCCTGGGCAACCTAGTAAGACACCATCGCAAAGCAAAACTGGAAAGGGCTGAGAATATGAGTCGGTGGTAGGGCACTTGCCTGGAGCATATGGGGCCCTGGGTTTTCTCCCCAGCACTGCCAAAGGAAACAAGAAACCAAACTGATGCTCAGAGACAAGCGACTCCCCAGGCTCAGACATAAGTGACCACATGTCCCTGTTTACCCAAATGGCCTGGCTTTAGTGAGTAGGCTGTGGGTTCATCTAACTGAGAAGCCTGAGGCTTTCAGGCTGAGTAGGGCCTGGTGCCCGGGTATTTCATTCTGTCTCTCGGCTTTGCTGTCCCCTGGGCTGGCTTCATTCCTTGCAGGTTCTCCCCACGGGCAACATCCTATGTGGCAGGAGAGAGACACTCACTTGCTATTCTAGAAGCCTTGTGACCAGCGCCCACTGGGCAGCACATCCCCCCCCACACACACACCCCAGCACTGAGCAGGGAGGTGGGCTGTGCTCAGAGCTTAGGGTTTGGTCAGGAACACTAACCATTCTGGGAACATGTGACTCTCCCCCAAGGAGCATGCTAAGAAAGCACACTGGGTCAGAAGCCTGGGTGGTATTCATGGGTGGGTTCCCAGCCACTCAGGCCACTGGACGACCTCGTCTCCCCTCCCTGCAGGCTGACGCTAGAACTGAAGCAGTCTGACTTCGGCTCCTTTAAGGTAAGTCCGAGCCCTGCCAAGGAAGCTCCTGTCTCACCTGCACATACCTTGCTCTGTAGGCAGGCCACCTGATCCAGAGTCCCTGCCTCTTATAAACCCTCTGGCCTCAGGCCAGTCGCTTGCCTTCTCAGAACTCATTCCTTCCTCACCTGGACTTGTGTGCTGGGATTCCACTGAAACAAAACACACACAAAGTGCTATTCGGTGTGTTTATTGATGGGACAAATTAATTACTTTACTGAGACCCCATTCCTAGGTATTAGGCGATGAGATCAAGCTGAGTGCATTAATCCCACAGTCCTTGGGAAGCAGAGGCAGGCAGATCTCTGTGGGTTCCAGATCAGCCTAGTCTACATAGTAAATTCTAGACTAGCCAGGACTACACAGAGGGACTGTGTCTCAGAGAAAGAGGCAGGCAAGTGAGATCAGAGAAGGCCACCCTGAGGAGGTGATATTTGGCCGCGAGAATGAGCCAGCAGCAGTGAGGATAGCAGGGGATAAGGCCCTGTGGCAGGACCATCTTGGCATGTGTGTGGAATGTAAGGAACTAGGGTGGCTGGTTACCCATGAGGAGAGGATGTAAGAGATGTGGCCGATGAAGCAGGCTAGAGCTGGATCGCCCAGGGCTTTCTAGCTAAGATGGTGGCAAGAAGATAGAGTTCAAGGGCAGTGAGCAGCCTTGGGGAGCCTGTCCTTACAGAGAACAAGGAGCTGTGATCTATGCCACTCTTAGGGTCCTGTGGTCAGACGAGGGGAACAGCCACAGGACACAAGAGTGTGACCACAGGGTATAAAGCCAGGAACAGAGGAAGGAGGGATTTGGAGGAGAGGCTTAGGTGGAATTGATGGGAGATGTTTGTGGGAAGGCATCATGGTGGTATCCGGGTTGTGGTTAAGTGACTAAGTGAGCCAGAAGAGGTCTGGTTATTTGGCCTACCGAGCGCTGTCCTCCTCCCTCCGCATAGACAGACCCATCCGTGGGGCACCTCCACACAGTGCACATCCCTGGAGGCTGAGACTCCTGAGCACTGACAGACCCCGCTTCCCGCTGCTTTGAAGAGTACCCCCTTCCCCACTGAGGGCCTTGGAGCCACCAGCTCGAGAATCACATGGTCCCAGCCTGCCACCTCCAAGTCTGCTGAGAATCCATCTGGGATAATAGCAAACGGAAGGCTAGGCTGCCCCTCCTGGGGCTCCTCTGGCTTCCCCTGTCCAGGCTGCCTCCGGCTGGTAACTAACTTCTGCTCCCGCAGAAAATGAAAATGGGCTTTCCCAGATGTAGAGCTAGTGGGGACAGAACTGAGATGCCCACGGGAGCACAGCCTGGGGAGCGATAACGGCTTCTCCAGGAATAAAAGCATACACCTTTTCCAGCTGTAAGTGTCACTGCTCCAGGCAGGCATCTCGATGGATCCAGGTTATCATTTATTTATTTGTTTATTTTTATTGTCATCAAAACAACACATATGCAGCCCTGAGCACCGGGAACCTGCACTTCTGCAAACCCAAGCGGTGAAACTCATTTGTGTTTCTACCATTTGACTCCCGATTCAGAATACAGCCTTCCTGGCTTTTCAGGAAGCCTCTTTAATTAAAATTCAGAATTCCCTGGTCCCCAGAACCTCCTTTTCCTGCCTCACACTTTGGTTACATTCCTACAACATCCTGTTTAATGGTTCCCTACTATTGCTTGGTATCAAAGTTGTGCCACATCCCAAGTGAGTGCCCTGCTGTTGCACTTGGTAGTTTTGCTGGTTTATTATTTGTGTTAAATTGTCTTGTGGAAGAATCTTGCTTCTCAGGTTTTGCTTTTACTCCATGTTATTGCCTGCTCCCCGGCCCCCAACAGGAAGGATGTATGAAGTCTGTTACTGCCTAAAAAACACACATTTGAAATAAAGGCCTGCCTTCCTTCCTTCCTTCCTTCCTTCCTTCCTTCCTTCCTTCCTTCCTTCCTTCTTTCCCCTTTTCCTTCTTCCCTCCCTCTCTTCCTTCCTCCCTCCCTCTCTCCCTCCCTACCTCCCTCTCTCCCTTCCTCCCTCCCTCCCTCTCTCCCTCCCTACCTCCCTCTCTTTTCCCTTCTTTCCTTCTGTCCTTCCTTCCTTCCTTCCTTCCTTCCTTCCTTCCTTCCTTCCTTCCTTCCTTCCTTCCTTCCTTCCTTCTTTCCCCTTTTCCTTCTTCCCTCCCTCTCTTCCTTCCTCCCTCCCTCTCTCCCTCCCTACCTCTCTCCTCCTTCTTCGCTTTTTGTTTTTTTGAGGCAGGGTTTTACCATTATAACCTTGGCCGGGATCTCACAATGTAGACCAGGCTGTGGCTTCTGAGTGCTAGGATTAAAGGCATGTGCCACCATGCCTGGCTTGTTTATTTGTTTTAAGCCAGGGCTCAGGGTCTCAGGAGTCTTGTGTTAATCTCAAACTCATGATGCTCCTGCCCAGCCTCTGAATCACAAGCATGCCCCATGTCTTGCTCATTTGCAAGACTTTTATTGACCGCTGTAGTTTTCATAGTCTCCCTACCTTCTGTGTCCTTATGGCCTTACCGGCTGTCTGGTTTCCTCATATTTTGTCTGTCCTGTGCCCACTCTGGGTGCTTCTCCAGGTTGGGAGGCTGTGGAGAGCCGGGTGGCAGGGAGATGAGATGTGAAGGAAGGGTGGTTGCCCTGATGACATAGCCCCCCCCCATCCGAAGGTGGAGCTGCTGCAGGCTGTCGTAAACTACCTCATGCCCACGATAGTGCTGCCCAAGATCAATGGTAAGGAACTCTGAAGAAACCAATGGTGGGGTTACCTGCCTGTAGGTCCTGGTTCCTGGCCTGGGTTAGAGGCCAGAGGATGGGCCCCTCAAGTGACCTTAAATGATATGACCCAAAAGTTCAGAGGACAAAAGGAACGGGCATGCCCTGGGCTCCTCCCTTACTCCCATCCCTTACATCACTCCTGCCTGGGAGGTGGCGGGGGGGGGGGCGGTTTGTTGAGTGACTTTCTCAGGGTGGTGTAAAACTAACATCTATCCCAAGCTGGGGTTCACACCAGCAGCCCCGAGACTGACCTAACCAAGTTCACCTTCATGGGCAAGATGGGTCTAGGAGAAATTCCTCGGGGCTGACCCAGGCCACTCCAGGTTACAGAACTATCCCCTGTGCTCATATGCGTCAGTTCCACCTCAGTTTATGGGGTGCAGGTGTTGTTCCCCCAGCTACTGCCCATTCGCATCTTCATCTGCAACACAGAGGGGTTCCATGTACAGATACCCCCAATCCCAGGTCCATGCTCTGCCTATAGAGCCCCCAGTTTCACTCAGGTGTGGCACAGAGCAATGGTGTGTACCGTCAAAAGAGAAGTCACTGGGGAGAGGCCCACTTGTCCTGCATGTGGGCTTGGGGGTCAGTGGAATAGAAGGGGCAGGGCACAGACACCAGGGCAGCCTTCCTTCCCGGCATACAAACCTGTGCTGGCCCCCGCTTCATGTGCCCCTCTTGTCTCACACCATAGAGAGGCTGCGTAAAGGTTTCCCTCTGCCTTTGCCCGCTGGGGTCCGGCTGAACAACCCCGTGTTTCAGACCTACCAGGTAAGTCCCCAAGTTCTCCGGTCACCAAGTGGCCTGTGAGAATAGCCACCCACTGTTGTCAAGCCTCCTGTGTGCCACACCCAGCACTGAGCCCTTCCTAGCTTTGCAACATCCTTAGGACCAGAGAGAGTTGGCACTTAGGAAACCTGGGCTGTTGCTTGTTCCTGTAAACATGGACTCACCAGGTAGCACACAATTCTTTTTAGGTGGGTGTGTTTAAGTGCCTAATATCAGATTATTTTAAAAAGCAACTGGAGATGCCGGGCGGTGGTGGCGCATGCCTTTAGTCCCAGCACTCGGAAGCCAGAGGCAGGCGGATCTATGTGAGTTCAAGACCAGCCTGGTCTACAAGAGCTAGTTCCAGGACAGGCTCCAAAGCTAAAGAGAAACCCTGTCTCAGAAAACAAAAAAAATAAAATAAACAAAACGAAAGAAAAAAACCAAAAAGCAACTGGAGAGAGAGTAAGAGGGTGGAATAAAGAAAGGCTTGATCTTACCTGAGGAGGGATCATGTTTATACATAGATAAGGGATGTCTTTGTTACCCACATGTGTGGTTGACCAAAATCCCTGCACCCCTGCAGAAGATGAAATGCGACTTTGTTGTTGTTTTTCGAGACAGGGTTTCTCCATGAAATACTCTTGGCTGTCCTGGTACTCACTCTGTAGACCAGGCTGGCCTCAAACTCACAACAATCCATCTGCTTCTGCTTCCTGAGTGCTAGAATTAAAGGTGTGTGCTACCACTGCCCTGTTATGGGATGCAGCCTCTTGTAGGGGTGGAAATGACTTCTGTAGTCCACAAGGGAAGCCGGGAAGTGTAGTCTTTCACAGGAAACTATCACCTAGAGCATTGTATATAGCACTGATGCACCAGCCTCACCTTGGTATGTTTACATAAAGAATTCTATCCACGCCTGTCCTGCAGGAATGTGACACCCCGATGTTTGCACACCTTCCTCTGAGTTTCCAGGCTCCCAGGCTCCTGGGAACTTTCCCTCAATTGTCTCAGTCTCCCCTTCTCATTCTGTCTGCTCCTTGCATACCAGCAATCCAGGCCTTCCTCCCCAGGCATCTTCTCCCCAGGTCATTGGCATTCATGGTCGATCTCAGCAACTCACCAAGCTCAGCATCCACCCCTGCAGCACCCAGCTTTCCTCTGTGCTGCACATGTCGGCCACCTCCCTTCTGCAGTGCCTGTACCTCTTCATCCTTAAACATCCCAATAAACCCATAACCCCACAGGGAAGCCCTCACCTGGCCCCGAGTTCCTGCCTCTGTTGACAGCTTGCTTTTCTGACACATGGCCCCTCTGAGAAAGTCCTATGCCACCAAGTTCCTCTCTCTAATGCATGGTGGCAGTCAATCCTGGTTCTTTAGACCAAGGAGCAGCTGAAGATGAGACCGGAAAACAGGCAACAGATCAGAGGAATCTGCCCCCCCCCCCACCAGCATCTCTGTTCCTGAATTTTATCAAGGTCATCGTAAAAGAAGAAAAAAAAAGCCCCTGGCAAAATTTAATTGCTTCACTTAGAAACAGGGAAGGAGACTGGGGCAGAGAGTAATTTTTCAGTCTTGATTGGAACCAGGTCTTTTGAGCTGCTGCAAGGCAGGGGTGACACACAGAGGCCCCCAAGGTGGCCGAGAGAACACCTACAAGGGAAGCTGCTGGCAGGATCTCCAGCTGTCACTGCAGTCACACAGGCCCAAATGCTGACACCCTTGCCCTTCTCAAGCAGACTGGCCTCAGCCCGCCCCCATCTTAACCAGGACCCCAAGTTTGCTTTTCTTAAACGTATGTATGTGTATGCTTAAATGTGTGTATGTGTGCATGTCTGCGTTTGAATGTGTATGGATGCACGTGTGTGTGCATGTGAGCATGTATGTGTGCGCACATGTATGTGGAGGTCAGAGGTGGCAAGTGACATCCATCACTCTCTACCTTCCCAGCCAGGCCACCCTTCTTTAAATCCCAACCCAGCATCCAGGGTGCAGTTCAGCTAACGGTGTCTGTCTCTCCCTAGAATTTCCTGGTGCTTGGAGCAGATGTCCACCGGACCTGAGAGATCACCACAGGCCCTGGGCCTGGGAGCCCTGCATCTGCTCCCAAGGGGGCCACTGCACTCACAAGACATCCTGCTCCAGGAATCCTTTAGTCACTGGCCCTGTCCCCCAGTCCCTTGATCTCTTCCCCAAGCTCTTTTCTCTTCTAGAAATCACCCAAGCCAGTGGAAGTTGAGCACAGGAAAAGAGGGAGGTCTGTATGCCAGGGCTCCACGCCTCTTTCAGTGAGGCCCCTCCAGCACCAGCCTTTCTGCTGGAATTGTGACATTACTTTGGACTTTGCAAAAGCACCTGTCTTTTTCCTGCACATCCTGTGTGTTGGTGTGACTTCTTGTCCATTCATTGATGGGCTCATTGGCTGTCGCCAGCATGGCCTGCACGTGTACTCTTGCATCCCTTACACCTGCGTTAGCACAAAGTCCCGCCAGTATCCTTGGGGCTTTCTTAAATGAAGGGATAGCAGTTTTGAGACGGGGCTTGTCTATTGGGCTGTTGTTCCTGTCATTACCACCTGGTGTCGCTGTTTGGCTGGCGCTCCTGTACAGCCTGTTGACTTCCTGTGGCCAGAGCTGAGACTGCTGTTTCTCACTACCACGTGGTGGCTGTTGAACACGTGACCCAAAAAAGCAGGAGGGCCGAGCTAAAGCTCTCCAGTCCCTAGCGTGGGAGTCATCAGTCCCAGGCTGTCCAGGACTAGCGTTGGATCTTACTGGGGGCTTTGGGGCATTTCCTTCCTTGAGATATCTACTGTTGTAACATCTCAGGTCTGCCCAAGCCTGTTAGATGTATATACAGATTAAGTGGCCCCAAGGCCTCTGTGGGCTGGGGACCTTTGGTCTGAGATCAGAATGATAAACAAGAACACATCTAAAGGTTGAAGCCGGTGGTGGGGCCCGGGTGCAAGATCAGCTTAGTTTTTCAAATGGTATTTTAGTGACATCAGACAGCTATGGAGAGGCAAAAGGGGAACAGAGTGACTGGAAGGAGGGGGGTCTCTGGAATTCAGACTTCAGCCCGGCTGCTGACAGCAAAGATGGAGCAAAGCAGGTGAGTGGTCCTCCTAAAGAAGGGTGCACACACCTGCTGACATCTTGGCTCTGTTATGTGGAGGCCGAGGTTCCAGGGCCACTAAACACAGGGCTAGCCCAGCCCAGGAGGCCCTCATTCATCCTTCCGTCCCCTCCTTCTGGGACTTATTCATGTCTTTCTGATTGGGTCCCTGGCAATCACAAGCCCCACTTGTAGCAAAACTGGGGTTCCTACACTCCTGCCCTGCTCAGAGTCCACGTATCTTCTGTTCCTTCCAGATGTCAAAGCTGTCTGGGGGGCTTGGCACACAGAAGGTAGGCGTTCTGTGTTCGGTTGCCTAGGTCACACACTGTAAAAAGGACCCAAGCCTCAGGAAACAAAAGTTCTTCCTCTGATTTGTCCACCAGGAAGGTACACCGGCTTCTTTTGCTGATGGCTAGTGGAGGACCAGAGCGCAGTGTGAGACGAGGCTGAGCTGATCTCCAAAGCACCTGAATGAGGTGCTGTTACAGGGTGAGGCACAAGCCTGAGAGTTCAAGTCGGGGTGAGCATCCTGGAAGCAAGAGAGAAACCAAATATCTAAACCCAAGGAGGCAGGAGCATGGGGGCCTAGTGAACCAGGAAAACATGACCCCTGTGGGTCAGGAGAAGCGTCCTGACCTCTGACCTCATGCACTCTGTCCTCTGGCTGAGTCCAGGTTCAGATGAGGAAACTAAGTCATAAAGAACACAAAGCCAGGCCTTAGGCCCAGAGACTATAAAATTCATAGACTATTTATCCTTCAACTACTTCCTATGGTGACCTCTGCAGAACCGAGAATTCCCACTCCTGGAATTTCCAGCCAACACATTTACACATTTGCAAACATGAGAGAGAGAGAGAGAGAGAGAGAGAGAGAGAGAGAGCGCTTTCTCAGCAAAGGGAGGTGTGGCCACCATGTAAAGCACAACACCCCGTCTGCTTCGTGCTATTCACTACACACTGTGGTACAAGCCTATACTATGTAACGATTTGCAAGTCTTGGGCAAGGGCCTGGAGATTGACACACACACAGACAGAGAGACAGAGACATGAGGACACAGGTCATTCTTGAATTCCCGAAGAATGCCCCCTTTATTGTGTTCCAGGGAAGCTTATATAGGGATCCTTAACTGATCTCCACGCCCCAGCAAAACCCACCAGAAACCACTCCCTTGCCATCAGGAACTCCTGAGGGTCTCATGCTCAGAGCAGCTGCAAGCATAGGAAAACAAATTGTTTACAGGAAATTCAGGGTCTGGGGGTCCACAGCCCCCACACCACTATGGATGAAGACGGCCTGCTGGTTGAAAGACTCCGGGATCTGTCAGCATCAGCATCAGGGCCATGTGCTCCCTGAGGTCTCTGGCGAATCTTGGAGTGTTAGCAGGGACCTAAGCCAGAAAGGCCATCAGTGAGCAGGAGGGGGGGGGTGTCTACACCTGGGGCCATAGCACACTGACTGGCAGCTCTGAGATCCAAAGGTCATTGCTGTGGGAATTTCCCATTCCTGCAAACAGCTCCCAGCTGGGACTGTCCTCAAATCACCTGAACTGGGAAGAAGGAGTTCCCACTGCCACCAAGTTGCCACTCTCCCCATGGCCCTTCTCTGTCCTCTAAGCTGCGGAGCCCAGAAGAGTCTCCTGCTCATCCCCAGCACCTCACACAGGAGAAACTGAGACCAGAGATGAAGCTACTCAAAGTCTGGGCATGGACCTTGGCATGGTGGGAACATACCATTCTGGCCAGGTTCAAGGGAAGCAGAGGCTCTCTGAGGACCCTTGGAATATACCTGTAAGCTATGTCCTGTCCCCAGCATGTGTCTCTGTCACTGGGACAACTCTTTTCCTAGTGCCTGGCCCTAGCATGTCACCTCCTCAGACAGGCCTTTCTTTTTTTTTTTTAAGATTTATTTATTTATTATGTATACAACATTCCCCCATGTATGCTTGCAGGCCAGAAGAGGGCCAGAAGAGGGCATCAGATCTCATTACAGATGCTTGTAAGCCACCATGTGGTTGCTGAGAATTGAACTCAGGACCTCTGGAAGAGCAGTCAGTGCTCTTAACCTCTGAGCCATTTCTCCAGCCCCTCAGCCAGGCCTCCTCCTC
>NC_022033.1:19960377-19969997 GCF_000317375.1 Microtus ochrogaster | reverse complement strand
GAGTGCTGGGATTAAAGGCGTGCGCCACCACCGCCCGGCTTCACTCCAGATTTTTTGAGACATGTTTCCAAGTGACCACAGTTATCAAAAGCAGAATGTAAATGCCACGCTGGGGAAAGTGCAAAGGATTCTGGGACTCCAGGGGCACCTGGGAGTGGTCCTGGAGACAAAGGTAAAACAAGATGGGGCAATGCCAAACACACAAGACCATCCCTCCTGTAAATTTTGTTTCCTGCTGTGAAATGTTATTATCTTTACTTACTGTAAACATATATACCAGTACCCAGGAAAATACAGGTAAATGTCATGTGTGTGCTGAGTGAGTAGTCTATCATGGAGTTCTATCTTGAGCCCCAAACACCCACAATCCTACCCAACTATCAGAGACAACCTTCATAACCCCTTGATAATTTTGATCTTGATTATCGTAAGGCATAGAACCCTACAATATAGTGTCACTGGAAATGACACTTCCCATTCATTTCTGTAGCTCTGTCACCAAACCAGACCCAGAGGCAGGCCACTCCCCTCCTGGAAGCTGGTCCTTGGGAGAGGAGAGCTGGCAGGTAGGAAATCGGGTTTATTTAAAAGCCAGCAACCTGGATGGTGCAGAGAGCTCACTCTCAAAGCTCCGACACGCAGAACTCAGGAGCCAAGGAGGCTTCATAGGGACGAAAAGACAGACTAGGCTGTGGGCAGGAAGGCTACCTGCTTCTCAGGGTCTTCACGGCCCTGGATGTACCAGGCTCTTTCTTTTGGGCCACCTACCAACTAGCTCCCAAATCATGACACAGAGACTTCTTATTTTTTATGAATGCTTGGCCTATCTTAGGCTCGTTTCTGGCTAGCTCTTTCAACTTAAATTAACCGGTTTCTCTTTATCTACCTTTTGTCTTGGGACATTTTATTTTTCTTTCCTTCTTTTATCTTAATTTCACTGCTTCTCACGTCTGGCTGACTCGTGGCTGCCTAGCTTCTTGCCCCAGGCATGTCCCTGTCTTTCTTCCTCGTTCTCTTCCTCTTCCTTCTCCTTCCTCTCCTATTTATTCTCCTAGCCTTGTAGCCCCACCTATCCTTTTCCTGCCCAGCTATTGGCCATTCAGGGCAAGGTGAAACAAATGCAACAGACCTTTGCATAATTAAACACATATCTTTACACCATTAAACAAATGCAGCATAAACGGATATAACACACCTTTACACGTTAAAGTAACATTTTGTAGCATAAACAAATGTAACACATGTTTGCCTAGCTAAAATAATATTCCACAACACCTGGGTGTGAATCTTTCTTATTTCCCTAGATTCTCTGGCTGTGGAACATTGCAGCCTTGGCTTCATGGGGCTAGCTCCTCATAGTGGACATATCCTCACACCCACAGGGTTTGCGCATGCTGGGTTAGTACTGTATGGTGGAGCCATGGTCCTGCTCCATTCTCTTTGCACACTTAGAACTTTTCTGTTAGCCGTCCAGGAAGTTCAGCGTTTTGTGTTAGCTTATATTCAGAATGAAAGATTGAAGAAGGCAGGCACTACTATCTGCTCTGATGTCCAAGGGTCCCTGATGCTCTGATGTCATATGAGTGGTCCCTGAGGTTCTGATGTCATATGAGGGTCCCTGACACTCTGATGTCGTGTGAGGGTTCCTGATGATCTGATGTCATGTGAGGGGTCCCTGATGATCTGATGTCCTGTAAGGGTCCCTGACGCTCTGATGTCTTGTGAGGGGCCCTGATGTTCTCATGTCGTGTGAGGGGTCCCTGGTGCTCTGATATTGGGTGAGGGTCCCTGACGCCCTCTATTCTGTGAATCTGAGCATGTTTAGCAGTTAACATCTATCTTATAAGCTGCCACCTCTTGGAATTTCGAATGCTGGCATTAGGGAAGTGGAAAGGACTTAAAGGGGATCAAGAGTTCAAGACCAACCTGAGCTACATAGGGAGACCCCATCTCCAATATCAGAGAAACAAACAAACGGAAGAATTTTGTAGAATACCGGGAAACAGGGAGGACATACGATCCTGTAAGTAAGGATGACGCTGCCAAGTCCAGCTCTTGGAGGAGCCGTGCCATTACAATCTCGCTTGAAAGAAGCACCCAGCGTGACCAGTCTCTCTTCCCTGACACCTTCCCCGGGGCTCACTCCTCTCCCTGGGTCACACAGTGCAGCAGCTGACACATTTGCACACTGGCTGAGTTATGTACAGCAAGTTCCAGAAGGAAGATTGCTGGGCTCACGGGGCACAAGGCTGTTTTGAGAGCTTTTGGGTGGTGTTTGGCTTGGCTTGGTCCTGGAAACTAACGTTTGAAGACTTGCCAAGTTGCCATCCAGACAATTATGCCACAGCAAGACTGGGAGGGGAGGTGGTTATTTAAACAGAGCTGAAAAAAGGGAGAGTCCAGATGGAGCCACACCTATTATCTCATCCAGCTTTCTTTGGCTGGCCTGTGACCCTGAATGAGCGTAGTTTCCTGTCTGTGACTCCAGGCGGTCCTAGCAGAGAGGTCAAGAGATTGGCCAAGGCAAGGCAGAAACCCCAGTGAGTGCGGGCTTCCCTCGGTGGGCGGGGCTTAACCCTTGGGTCCAGACCAACCCTCCTAACCTGAGCAGTGGCAACAGCAATGACCCCAGTGGTGTCGCAAGCAAGTTCCAGTCCACAGGCCTCCCTTTCCCGCTTGCAGGAGCCCTCCCTCCCTCAAGAACCACCCTCAACCCTGGGCCTCGGCTACTTTAAGGGCTCCAGAGCCAGCCCACATTGACACAGTCCCCACTCACCCACGGTCCAGGATGGAGGCTGGGACTGGGCCTCTGCTCTCTACACTTCTGGGGCTGCTGCTCCTTTCCACGCCCGGGACTCGAGGTGCCAACCCCGCCCTGGTGGCCCGGATCACCGACAAGGGCCTGGAGTACGGTAAGAAGCCGCACTGCAGGCTGGCCTAGGAGACCGACACCATGCACAGCCAAGACAGGGAGGACGTGCACCTCTGGTAGGGAGCCTGCTACATGAGTCATGTGACCAAAGCTGCGATTCTGGCCAGGTCACTCCCTAGATGTGTTACCTCAGCCCACTGACTTCTGCACCCGAAAGGCAGGTTGTGGAGAGCTCGATAAACAACCCAACGCAGGGGCCTGGGATGGTTCCTTCAGGAAGAGTCTTGGTGGAGTTTGAAACACGTCATAGCTGGAGGCAGTTAGAGGCTGGGAGGGACTAAGGGAGGTCTTCTGGGGGGATGGGATGTTCCACCCTGGGATCTGGGAGGTGGTCATATAACTTACCAAACTTTAAAACGTCCTGATTGGTACCTTTCAAGATAAGCAGGCCTCACATGCCTATATTCATGCTACTCCCGTTTTTGTTTTGTTTTGTTTTTGTTTTTCATTTATTTATTGCAGTACTGGGGATCGAACCCAGGACCTTGCACATGCCAGGCGGGTACTTGACCACTGATCTACAGCCACGACTACACATTCTCTCTGTTTCAGTTTCGAATTTTGGATAGCAAACTGAATTTTACCCAGGCTGGCTTTGAACTCACTCTACAGTTCAAACAGGACTTGAACATGTTACAGTTTTCCTGCCTCCGCCTCCCAAAGTAGCCTGGGTTATAGTTCTGTGCCACCGGGCCTGTCCCCACTTTAGAACCTGGGGAGAAAAAGTATTTGATAAGCTACTGATATAATACCACAGAATTATTGTGTCCAGGGCGCGAGGCAGCTGAGGTGCTTGCACAGCCACGACACGCCACATCTGGAGAGCCTCCACTGCCTCGTCTTCTGGAGGTCACAACATCCCTCAGCTGGTTAGGGATGCTGGGATCTCAGACAGGCAATGGCAGGGTAAAATCGGGGAGAGCCTTCAGGAGGAAGTAAGTAGAAAAGGCAATGAGAACTAGCCAGGGACAAGGGTGGCAATCCATCAGAGGGCTCCTGCTGTACACACTTTAGAGAAGAGGTTGCATTACAGGAGGTGAAAGGGAAGCCTCTAGAGACCTGTGCACAGCCCGACTAGGGTAGACACTTGGGTTCTGCTCCTGTCAGAGACACAGTAGGGCCACTAACTGCATTTGTTTGGAAACCCTAAGTCAGGTGCATTTGTCTTCTGCCCTTCCTGGGCACATGTGCATGTGTGTGCTCCATGCTCGGAGACTGATGACATGTACCGTGTGTGTGCCCAGAGCTCTGAGGTTGGTGCCATGTGACATGTGTGTGCCCAGTGCTCTGAGGTTGGTGCCATGTGCCATGTGTGTGCTCAGTCCTCTAAGTTTGGGTGACATGTGTGTGTCCAGGGCTCTGAGATCAGTGCCATGTGTGTGCCCAGCGCTCTGAGGTTGGTGCCATGTACCATGTGTGTGTCTAGTGCCCTGAGTTTGGGTGTTTTGTCCTTTCCACACTTTTAGTAATGTTAATCCCCCTTTGCTGGTCTGGGAATTTACGGAGCACCTACTGTCTATGCCAGTCACAAGCTCTGGGCACCTGCTCGGTCTAGGCTGCCACTGCTGTGACAGGATGGACCCCATCTCACCCATGAGGAGGGTACCATTGTTGTCTTGTTTGAAGGATAGAGAAAGTTGAGCCTGGGGACTTATTCAAAACCATTCGGTTGGGGGCTGGAGAGATGGCTCAGAGGTTAAGAGCATTGCCTGCTCTTCCAAAGGTCCTGAGTTCAATTCCCAGCAACCACATGGTGGCTCACAACCATCTGTAATGAGGTCTGGTGCCCTCTACTGGCCTGCAGGCATACAAGCAGACAGAATACTGTATAAATAATAAATAAATAAATATTTAAAAAGAAAAACATTCAGTTATGTCCAGGATTCTAGCCCTGAAATCCTTCCAGTGTTTGCCACACCCTAGGCCGGCAGCACTCCTTTCCTGGTTGTGTAGTTGGTAAAGGCCTCTCCATCCCATTATGTGTGGGCACCAGCCTAAGAACTTCATGATATGCAGGCGTTCTTCTGACTCTCTGGCACAGCTGGGCTGGGCAGCCTGGGCTGTGATTACTGTCAGCAAGGACACCAGCCTCTCTAGTCAGGGAAGGTGAAAGCCACCAAAGAATCGAGAGCCCAGGAGAGGGGGCAGGGTGTCCGGGCTGACCCCAGCTTTTCCTTGTCTGCAGCGGCCAAGGAGGGGCTGTTGGTGCTGCAGACAGAACTACAGAAGATCACGCTGCCTGACTTCACCGGGGACTTCAAGATCAAACATGTGGGCCGTGGGCGTTATGAGTTTCACAGGTGAGTGGGGAGGGGACAGAGCTCAGGAGTGGTCCTGGAGGCCTCTTGGTGCAGGCAGTGGGAGTTCAGAGGGGGGTTGTTGAAGTGAGCTGGGTCCTTGCATTCAACATACAGCAGTGTTAATACCTCCTGAGTGTGTGGCCTGAGCCTCACTTTCCTCACCTGTATAATGGAGCTGCTGCTGCTCTCTCTGCCTTAGAGGGCAAGCTCAGGATCCAGTCACTTCACGTAGCCTGGAAGGGAAGATAGGCTTAGAACTTAAAATGAATTAGTATCCTGAGCACTAATGTTGCCTTTTGTGGGTGGGGAAGTCAGGGAAGGCTTCCCAGAGGAGGGGGCACCCAAGATGAGTCTTCAAGGCTTTACTCGATGTAAGGGGCTCGTGTTTATTTAAAGAGGCGTGAAGGGTGGACAGCAGAAAGAGGGCAGTCAGGCCTGCAGCCTATGAACGCCCTCTGAACTTAGTGTTTCCCTTCTGTTATTCCTTTTGTTAGTGCACATTTATTTAGCGCTTGCCGTATACCAAGCTCCCCCAGCCTCTCCACCCCAAAAGGAATTGACCTATTGTTTCCCATGGACAGCCCTAGCCCCTTCCAGTCTTCTCTAAGGGCTATCTCAGGCTTTCTTAAATCTGGCCCCCTTCCTGGGCATGAGGAAGCCAGGGTTGGAAGAAGGATCTGCCATCTAACAGAGCGTATCTGCCCACCTCAGGAAACTGTCAATGGCCACTGAGGTTCATAGGGCCCAATCCTGTGTTCCTGAAAGCCCCTAAACCCCTTCCTCAGAGTGTATTCACTCAGCCTGCTGCAGGGGCCCCAGTGACATCAGGAAGTGTCCCAAACATGCCCGGTGCTCCACCAATCAAGGCTGAAAAGGAGAAAGCGTGGTTCTTGGGTTAGTCGTGTCCCAAAACCAGCCTGATGCCACCCTTCTGTCTCCCTACAGCCTGGAGGTCCAGAGCTGTGAGCTGCGTGGCTCCTCCTTGAAGCCGCTCCCAGGCCAAGGCCTGAGTCTGGCCATCTCCGACTCTTCCATCGGGCTCCGAGGCAAGTGGAAGGCACGCAAGTCCTTCCTGTAAGTTAAGTCCCATCTGCCCTTGGGCCTGTGGTCTCTCTCAGTCTTCAGTTCTTCTTCCTGGGTTACTGAAAGACCACATGATGGACAGACAGGTGTCCTGAGTCTCTCTCTCTCTCTTCCACATCCTCTTATTCAGAGTGGACTAAATGAGACACACGGCCTGTTCCTGGTTTGTTTCCCACAGATCTAGACCCCAAAGCCAGGACCTCCCTGAGCTAGGGCTGTCCTTGGGAAATGACCTTCCAAATGTCCCTTCCCTCGGAATGGGAGAAGTAAGTAAGATTAGAGACAGTTGGAGCTCATGGAACAGGATGCTGGGTACTGTGAGAGATGCCCAGAAAGTCCCCAGCTCAACCTGCTCACTCCTACTGGCCAGCATTAAAAGCTATTTGGGGTCACCAGCAGTCCAGCCCCTGGATGGGGCAGCCCCACAAAACACACATGGGTGATTTAAGGACTCTAGAGTTGAGAAGGTCAAGGAGGAACAGGCCTGGCTTCCCCAGGGGCCTCTCTCCTCAGCTTGCAGATGGCATGCGCTTGCCACATTTCCTTGTAGACTCTGGACAGCACTGATGTCTGCTTCCCTACATTCTAACCTCCTGTGACAGTGGCGCTCAACCTGTGGGTCGCCACCCTTCTGGAGTTGAATGACCTTCCACAGAAGTCGCCTAAGATCATTGAAAAACACAGATGTTTTCATTCCAATTCATAACGGTAGCAAAATTACAGTTATGATGTAGCAACAAAAATAATTTACAGTTCAGGGGTCACCACAACGTGAAGAACTGTATGAAAAGGTCGCAGCATTAGGGCGTTCTATGACGACACGCCCTCCATGCCTCTGTTAATCGCATCGACAGGGCTGTCTCCCTGTGGTGTCACCACCAAGGGCTACTGGGGGTGGGGCTTTAACCTGTGCGTTTGGGGGCACAATTAAGCCCAGGACCAGTCTCAGCTTGGTGGCCTGTTCACATCTACTCCAAAGACCTATGGTAGCTTCCAGCAATGTGTTTTTACAAAGTATCTGGTATAAACTGAGCCCCACTAGAAGTGTCGGATGGCCAAATTTAGAGATTTGGTGTAACTAGGGAAGGGGGAAGGGGCGCACAAATCGTACTGATTCTTACACAGGCCACTGAAGCTTACATGCTGAAATGGCAGCATCCATTATTACACTTATTTGGGGGCTAGAGAGAGAGCTCAGCAGTTAAGAGCACTGGCTGCTCCTGCAGAGGACCTGAGATCTGTTCCTAGTTTCACGTGAGGCAGCTCCCAACTGCCTGTAACTCCAGCTCTAGGGAACTGGATGCCTTCTTCTGGTCTCCATGGCCACCTAAACACACACCGATGCAAACACACACATGAATAAAAGTAAATCTAAGAAAGATGTTCTTGCCACTTTCTCTGTTGTTTTAGGGTTTCTCTGTGTAAGTTCTTAGATATCTTGGAACTCACTCTGCAGACCAGGCTGGCCTTGAACTCACAGACATCCCCCTGCCTCTGCCTCCTGTGTGCTGGGATTAAAGGCGTCCGCCACCACCACCACCCAGGCAAGTTTTTTTTTTTTTTAAGGTTGGTTTTATTCTGTATGATGTGCATGGAGATAGGTGAGAGAGGGGGATATGCTCACCCCTGGTGGCCATAGGCCTTGCATCACACTGGACCTGGGCTGACTATCCTTGCCGGCCCTCTGGGTCTCTGCAGGAGCAGTTCAACATTTAACTGCTGTGATCTCCCCAGGTCCCCTCAGGCTGTTTCCTGAAGGTACTTCTTTGTGGGTTGTTTTTGGTTTTCCTACTACTCAAGATGCTTCAGTGAGCCACCCCACACACACATCACAGAGAAAGAGTTGGGAGTCAGGTATTGGGGCCTGATCGTGTGTTCTGGAACTCCAACAGCTGTGCCGGGTGGTTCCAGAAAATGCTCCAGTGTTCTTTGTGGGCCACAGCACCTGCAGTGCCGATTGGCCTTCATCTTCAAAAGCCTCAGCTTTGTGGTGGGAACTGGCGTTGTCGTAGGTTCATTTTCCGTAACTTTTCCTCTGCTCAGCGCTTGGCAGAGCTTGGGTTTCTTTCCATTGCTTTCTCGCTTCCTTGCTACTTTGTTCATTGTGTGGACTAAGAAATGAACCCCCACCCCCGTATATGCTCATATGTTAAGGAGGCAACGCCTCCCAACCCCACCAGCTCAGAAGCTAATTCTTTTTGCCATGTATATATATATGGGGTTTGTTTGACCCCTGGCATTCTACCAGCTCTACCAGCTCTTTTATTTGTGATTAAATCTTTTTTTTCTTGCTTCTGATTAACTCATAAATCCTTCCTGGTGTCCGCTCCTTTTGAATAAGAATCCAAGTTCCTCTTTCCGCCCCAGTGGTGGCAGATCCTAGCCACAATGAATAACTGCCCCTCTGGCCTCCAGGAAACTGCAGGGCTCCTTTGACCTGAATGTCAAGGGTATTGCCATCTCAGTGAACCTCCTGCTGGGCAGCGATCCCTCAGGGAGGCCCACGGTCACTGCCTCCAGGTGCAGCAGCCGCATCTATGACGTGGACATGGACATATCAGGAAATGTGGGGTGAGTCACCATGGGGACCCCCTGGGTATGATCTTCAGTGGGCTCTGATAAGTGTCCAGATCTGGGTGGAATGCTTAGTGTCCCACTGACAGTGGAGACTATCCCTTGGGGACCCTGCTGGGACACACAGGTGCAGACCCAGGCAGGAATGCTGAGGTGCCATTTCCACAAGTCAACAGACTTAGGGGACCTTGTCAGGGGAGGAAGCTTTGGGTAGTTGGAGGAACATGTGGCTTTGGCCAAAGTTCAAGTTTAGGGTCAAGTCATTTTGCCTCCCAGTCTCTGTTGCCCTTGCTAGAAAACCAGGTTCTAGTTCCAAGCCCAAATCCCCTGATCTTATCAGCTATGATAGGGGACTGAACCAGCCATACTGGCCACGGCGGGGCTCTGGGACCCTGATTGTGAGCCACCTGATGTGGATGTGAGAACCAACCATAGGTCCTCTGCAGAAACAGTCAGGGCTCTTAATCGCTGAGCCATCTCTCCATCTCCAGATGGCAGAGCTTGGCTTTCTCCATCCCCACTGTCCCTGTACCCAGTGGCAGACAGCTGACTGTGTACTCTGTCCCCTGCCCAGGTGGCTGCTGAATCTCTTCCACAACCAGATCGAGTCTAAGATCCGAAAAGTATTGGAGAACAAGGTAATTAAGGCCAAGGGGGCCAGGCGGATCTCCTCACATGCCACTGTCTCTGGACAGGCTCTGGGGGCCTGTTACACACACACACACACACAC